>NC_137607.1:39623184-39933184 GCF_963280865.1 Gymnoscopelus braueri | reverse complement strand
GTCCAGGAGACGCAGAGAAGAGCCGAGAATAGATGCTGATGAGTTGATAGGACTGAGAGAGACTGACTGAGAGCAGCAACACCTTGCCATGGTGGGGGGAGTGTGTGTTGTCCGGCATGGTAGGGGAATGTATGGGGCTGAAAGAGAGACCGGCCGCCCGATAACAGCCTAATCTGTCCCAGATATATAGAGGAGCATGGATGCATCAGAGCCGCAGCAGAGCCAGAGGACTTCTTCTCATCATTAGACATTAGTCCTTCTACATCCTGACATTCACCCATTGATATTGTGACTACATTTGAGGTCGTTTATGAGCTTGACTGCTTTGAAAGGAAGAAAAAAATAAGGTAAGAATGGAATTGACGTTTCTTGTTGTCACTTTATAAATCATATCGTCTAAGCACAGGGTCAAGTTGTTGGTGTGTGTGTGTGTGTGTGGAGTCACAGTGCACGAACTTTCTTTTCTTTCGGGATGAAGGACCGTTTTTTGGCAAGTTCATCTACGTTGGGTTTTTAATGCCAGGCATGTGGAAGAGCACCAAGAGCCATAAGTCATTCTTTACACTTGTATATTTTACTTTGGCAAACCGAAAACAAACCTTTCTGTGGGGCTGTTAAAAATCAACGTTTAAAAAAAATGAGAAACCGAAAAGCAGGTTTTTTGAATGATTCTTTAAAAGAACAGAACACGTCTGTTTGCAGCAGTAATTAAAATGATCCAAGGGGTACCATGGTTAATTGAAAAATGGTTAATCAAAACACAACCAGATGTGGATTGATTTGCTCGACTTGCCGTCTCGTTTTGGCTGAATGGAAACTATTACAAAAAAAAAGTATGGAGGGGGGGGCAGCGCGTTTATACGAACCAGAACACGTAAAGCACCATTTAATTTGAATTTATGCGTCCTAAGTTGTAGGTGGAGTTGGTGCTGGTCACCGGTGTTTTAAATCCACTGATGGTTGAATGGGGATTTAGGCTGAGAAGCATGAATGTCGGTGTGATTGTTGAGAGCATTCGGGAGGCTAATCCACTACAACTAGGGCTTGACCGTTTGTCCAAGGAAACAAACAATCAACAATGTTTCAGTAAGCTTAACTTCCCACAATGGAATGATTACAATTGATTGATTGAATACTTTTAACAGTTTGCAAAAAAGCACAGAAAGTACAGTTCATTACAATAAGGATGCTAGAAGGATTAAACCCAAGAAAGCACTATGGCTTGTTTCCATTGGAGTCCATGTTTCATCGAAACATTTAATGACTGACAAATATACAATACTATGCAAAAACATCATAAAATTAATAGACAGATCAGTTAGTAGTAGCTTACATAATATATAGATTTTCTTTTTTGCTTCATGAAAAATAGGCCCTAGATGAAAAAAGAAAATAAACTAAGTAGGCTAAATACAAAAAAACAACACTCAAAAATAGATATTGTGTGTCAGGCACACATAGGAATTAGATCTTTTTCTGACCATCCATTATTTAGGCCTATCAATTGAACCATGTGTTAAAGGCTGGGGGAAATGCTCACACATGCGGTGCGGTAGCAGCAACCTCCTCTCCTCGTAGACTCTACTATATATATGGCTCCTCCGGCCAACAGTGTCTACTCTAGACTAGTGGCGACAACACAGGAGGAATGTCAAATGATCGATCACTGAATCTGGCACATTTAACCCCCAATTAATTTGCCAGATTCAATGATCTTCCTTCTTCCACCTTCTAAAAACTCCACACAAGTAATTTTCTCATCCTTTTGTTGGGGCTCTGCGTCTGATGTGTGGAAAAATCTTACAAATTCCTGACTGGATTATAGGGTTAATGAATGTGGCCAATCTCTCATTCATTCCTATGTTTGGTCATTATCTCTATATAGCCCATCATTAATATGTATTTTTGTAAAGTTCCGAAAATAACTATGTATAAATAGTTTAACCATGCACAATGTCAGATCTATTCAGAAACGTTGAAGGCTACTCAACGCTCCACATATTATTACATATAAGGCCTATCCTTGAAATTAGGAGCAAACTGATGTATAACTCAACCAATGATGTCTAAAGTGCTCTAGTCTCTCAGTCCATGGCCCAAAATCACCTTCCACTGATATAAATGGATAACTTATTTGCGAGCTTGTAAAACTGTGAATCTAAAAGGAAGTGTGTCGGAGGCATAATACAAGCCTGTCGGGCTTTATGAGCTACAATGAGTCTTTCCAGCCCCCTTTTTATATGGGAATGGTATTTCACAAAAATGTTTGAATTAATGCAAGTGCAAATTCCAACTGTTTGGAAGGGAGGCATTAGCATATCAAAGTGGCCACAGCCTTTGCTCAGTGAAAAGAGTATAGTAAGGCTTGCCTTGCCATTAGTTCTGACTGAGGCCGAAATTATTCAGGGGGAGAGTGTGAGCTTCTGGAATCGGAGGCTGTTTTTAAGGCATTGCTACAGTATGAAAACATAATCTTGCTGATTTCTTTTTCCGGTTTGCGTGCTATAATGGGAGGGAAGCCTTCAAATGTCAAAGCTTTCACACTGCAGGATAAATCTGACCCTCAATGACTTCAATTACTGCAAATTTGCAGCAAAATCATCAGTGTTTAAAATAAAAATAGACCCTTAATCGTCCACTCTCAGAAAAAACTTACACCTGAAGATTTTACTCTGGTGTAAATTTTTATCATGATATAATTATTAAACATGGAAAAAAGCATTTAAGGATTTATATTTTATGAAAGGTTCATATGATTTGTGTCCTGCCGTTGAAGCCTTGGATTGAAGGACAATTAGGTGTATTTCAAGCCTCTATGAATGACAACAAAAAAAAACAGTAGATGCCCCTAAAAGATGGTTTCCCGGCACCTATTGTCTCATATGTCAGTATTTGACAACCCTTTGAGACAAGCACACATTTTATAAGCATGTTACTGTTGTCTTCAGGCAAAGAGTAGCTTTTCCAATCCATACCCTTGCTTCTGAGGGAGTGCGTCCGGTTTCAAAGAACTGCAGCTGCTGTTGATCTGCCAGTACCCCACATTGGCTCCCTCTCTCTCCCTCCCTCTCTCTCTCTCTGCCTCTCCATTCATCTCCACTCGCAGATCAATATAGCCATAGCGTACTTCTATATGATGGGAGGTGGAGAGACAAAATGGTACATATCTATCTATTCTCCTGCCTTACCTGGGTTTTGCTAGCGTGAAAGCTGTTGAGTGAGATGGGGTGAATGAACAAGTGGGTGTGAAGGCATTAACATTTTTGATTTTATAGATTGAATATTACGTGTGTGTGTGTGTGTGTGTGTACGTCTGTGTGTGTGTACATCTGTGTGTGTGTGTGTGTGTGTGTTTCCCTGTGATGCTATACTGGAGCATATTGCATAAACAGTGCATTTATGGTAGAGTAAAATCCATAATTGAGGGGTTGACCTATGCAAAAGGTCACACTGCTGCTTCCATAGACTCAGATTTTCCTTCATTTTATATATGTATTTATGTTTTACCAGCAAGTCGAAGAAATTGCTTTATTATAGATTTTCTATGATACAACCTTGGTGCACACACACACACACACACACCGACTAGTGGCCACATTCACACAGTTTTTTTGTCGCATTTCCTTCGAGCCTTCACATTCAGTCTGTTGTCTTTTGTCTGGGAGACCAGATGACTAGTATGATGATGATTCCATTGTGTCTGAATGATTGTTTGTGTGAGTGTTACCCTACAGGGGTTTGGTGCTTTAATTCACACAATAAGGACCGCCAAAAATGATATTCATCGTTGTCATCCATGAGCATCATTGGGTTCTCTTTGTGTATGGATTGGAGCATGAAGGAATGTCACTTTGTAGTTTCTGCTAATGATGTATGTCACTCCATAGCAAAAATGCAGGTAAAAAGGGGCAGGCATACATTCGAAATGTGGCAACAAAAAAAAAGGAAGTTGGGGAACTGGAACGAGTTAAGGCATTGAAATTTACATCCCACTGTTGGTTTGGCGTCTGAACTTGGGGTTTGTGTTTTCAGATGCAGTCATTTTAGCTGCTAAGCCACCTACATGTAGTCATACTGTGCGGATAACGGCTCACCGTTAAAGGGAATAAACAAGGCTGTAAAAAGGCTACGGCAAATTTGATGTAATGTGCAGGTCTTTGGTGGGCCAAAACACCGCCCCTTTTATGACTGACTTTATTTTTACGGTTGGCAATCAGTAGTGAAACACCGTGCGCCAGGGTGCTCCCCTCCCTGCCATTTTGTGAAACATTTGTTTCCACTTGCCAAAGGCCTCTGGTGCAGTGGGGGATTCTGTGCCTCTGAAATGGCAGGTGAAACTTTCTGCCTGCCTGAATAATTTCCTAGCAGAACATTATGGAACAAAGACAGGAGCAGGCGATTAAGGGTAGATTCAAATCCATGAAAAGAAAGGCGAGGATAGTTCTATCGATGGTATCGCTCTCGGTCTTCTGGTCAAGTGGCAGTCTTCCTTGGCTTATGTGGCACCTCTTCGCTTTCTCATTTTTGTTTTATTTGAAAATAAAAGCAAAAGTGCAACATTTGGGTTGTATAAAGGCGTTGTCTTGGAACAGCTCTGGTGCTTAACATATTGACCTGGTTACTGATTGCGGAAACAATATTTCACAGCATCATGTTGCAAGCAATGTCTAGGTGTTGGATAGCATAAGGGGTGTGTGTGCGTGTGAGACACTCCCTTAACTGATTAATTTATCTTCACTACACTAAATTCACAAACATTTACATAAGCATAATTAGAACTTTTGCAAATAAAAAAAATCTAGTGCTAGGTATACTAGTTGACTATTTAATGATTTGGATCATTTGAGTATATTTAATTCACCACATAATTAGTTAAGCGGAAATTAATCTATCAAGAAAAAAATTGTATATTTGTTAATACATTTCTATGATTGACGTAACTTGTTTTCTGTTTCTCGCTTTATTTCATTTAAAAAAAAAATATTTTACGTTAATTTTCTGTGTGTTTGGTCACACACACACACACACACACACACACGCATTGGCCCTCCCTCTTGGTGCTATGCGAACAGGACAGGTCCTTATCTATGCACAGTTTGCGACACTATTTGGGAAGGAAAAAAATATTCAATATCTGTGTGACAGAGGAGAGCCAGGGAGGGAAGGTTCTAAGTAAACAGCAGTTATTGCACCTCTGCTATGGTAGCCAAGAGTTAGGCCAGGCTAGGGAGAGACAGAGGGAGGGGGGGGGGGGGGGTCTACGGACGTCTGCCAGGGGAAGGAGTCATGTCTCGGCTGGATTATAGGAGAGCAGCACATCCACAGTTAAAAGCCCCCTTTTCCAACAAGACAGGGCTGTTATTTAAGGGATGGTGTGGGTAAACACACCAGTGCAATATATTTCCCCCAGATAGGCTGCTGTTGTCCTTGACAATTGTGACTCATTGCAAGTGAGAAGAGAAAAGTCCTGTAAACACCCATGCCCTTTTCAAGAATAGATTCCTTTTGAGCAATGGCTGTATCTTAATATATTTACATTGATGTGTCAGTCCAGCTAGATTTAACACTGGTAAGCAGTTTTAAATGATATTTACTTTGTTTAAGCATCAAGTGTGTATTTGTTGTCTCTAGCTTAACATGTTTATTTCCTTACTTGCTTTGCAATTAATGAAACCATGGTACAGCAACCTTATGATTTCATGATATGAAGGTCACCCTAGACCAGACATGCAGCACAATCAGGGGGGGGTAAACACAAATGTAGATTCTTGAATTAGCATTTTATATTCATTATCATACGAAGGGGATCTATTTCTGTCTGAATATATTTTCAGATGGTGGACATATGAAACGATTTTGAAAAAATCATGTTTTAGCCTAAAGAACCTCTACATTATTTTTGTCATATTGGTTGCTTATGTTTTGTTCCAAAAAGATAACAGTGGATCAGAAGATGGTGAAGAATTTAGTATTTCATCCATGTGCCATCTGGAAGCACATATTGCTCTCCTGAGAGCTGCTTGGTTCAAAAAAGAATTGTAGAACCTCGCTGATCCAATCCCATCAGGAGCAGAGGTCGTTGTAGCTAATTAATGTTTTGGGATTGCCACAATTTTATCTTGAAGTCAATATAAAATATTGAATACGCTGTAAAGTGTAATTAGTGGTTGAAGTTAGATGGCATGTAGGCGAAATCTTTGAAACTTTTACAAATATGCACAATTATTGGATTTTTACATTCTGCTTGTATCATTCCTATGTTTTGAACGTCTGAGATTCTGATGAATATAAGTTCTTCTGTACAAGTGTATATAGTTGAATTCAGAGCATTTGCTCTTACTGTTCCACTAGCTGATTGAATTATGACTGGACTGGCAGTGGCCGATGAGAATCATGGGTGCACTAAGTTGCTAGATACTAATCAAGAAAATAGGTGTTTCATTTGCTAGCATGCCAGAAACATCAAACACACAGGCCATGCTGAGAAAAACAGCTGACTTATGTGTTAGTGATTGCTCATGCTGACAGATGAGTGCTTGCTAGTCGCTATTGTTTATAATAGACTTTGTTTATAAGGAAGATTAAAGTTCTCTCAGCCGTTCAGTCAAAGACTGTGTGTACATTTGCATTCCCCTCACAGATATCCATCATCACCTGTAATGGGAAACATTTTCGAGTCATGATGTCGTTCTTGGCTTTGTATCAGAGTAAACTGTATTACTCTATTAATTTCCTGCAGTGAATCATGGATCCTGCTGGTTCTATCCACTTAGGACCTCCATGTGTGGTCTTAAAAAACATGTTTCTGTTTCCTCTGCGACAGACTGAAGTTTGGCCCCTATGTCTGCTCTTTTTCTACACCGCTCTCTCACCCCCTCCCTCGCTCGCGCACAGTAACATGCTCCCTCTCTGTCACATACACACCCTCTCTCTCTCTCTCTCTCTCTCTTTCTCTCTCTACCCCTCTCTCTCTGTGTACACGCAGATAATGTCTCTGCAAATGATTTAACCGTCTTTGTCGTGGCTCCTTCCAGTAATTGAACAAGCAGAGACTGGGTGCTTTACAGGAAAACAATAGTCATATTTATCTCATACTGTCATCGCTCTGAGATTCAGCAGACACAATCTACAGTAGGACTTGGGACTCTTTGCCGGCTACTCCAAGTGGTGTCTGCTTTGAGGGGAAAACATAAATAACAGGTTTGCTTTGTCTCCACGCCAGAGCCACATGACTCAATGGCTGTCATTATGCTTTAGGTGTGTTCATATTTACATATTGACTTTGTCGCATGATTAGATTGCATGCCTTGCAACAACCCCCCCCGAGGGTAAGGTGCAGTCTGGGCTGCTAATGTTACTTGGTAGATCTCTTAACCGGTGTGCATGCTACATTTGCATAAAGTGCGGCTAATGATTTCTCAGAGATGTAGATGAATGTATGCTGAACTTTGTGATAATTCTTGTTATTACTCTCGACTTTGTAAATGTTGACGTATTTTTATTTTTCTCAGATTAATGAGGTTTCCCGAGAGTAATCTGTAAGCTGTAGAAATACCTTGGTATCAAAGTGTTTGTCTTGTATGTGATTCAGCAGATCTCGAGCATGCTTGCGTTATGTGGGAATAATAGGTGTTGGTTTTTGTCAGAGCTTGGGGGAGGCCTTCGATTGTGTTGCTGTGGTACAGAATTGACCTCTTCAGCCAGAGCGAGGGTTTTGTATGCCTTGTTTCATACAGAACACCCTCAGACTGAAATGGCCTTAGGAGAAGCAGTTCTTGACAGAGATGCATTGTTTCAGGCAGCCAATAAACCATTGCACTGAGTGGCTACATCTGTGAACCTTGTCTCAACGACAGTGTGCGGTGCTCGCAACAACACGGTAACTGTCATTGCTGCACCTGCTGCTGTCTCGCTACAGAGGCGCTCCTTCTCTGTAAGCAGTAGAGCCACATCACTCTCCTCTCTTTGTGACAAGCCAGAGGCAACGGTCTCCGCTTGGGTCAACTAGACAGGATCTTCTTACACTGGAACAACAGAGGACAAGAAATGTCAATCCAAATAGAGATGTTGAAGTGAAATTGCTGCCCTTAGGGCCAAAGTTTAGTTTAGCTGGAGCCTGGGCACAGTGTCTTACGAAATTGTGTTGGGAATTACCGTGTTGCCTCAGTTACAATTTGACCACTGTTTTTTGTGTCCAAATACAGTAGAGGATGGCAATCTGAAATACAGTTACAGGCTGATGGGTTCATGTTTTTATCATGAAAACTGATCAATTGAGTTTCTTCATTGCCGTGTGTCTGTTTGCTAAGGACATGCAGTTAAATCCTGTCCCGATGCAGCACTGATCCGATCAGTTTAGAGAAGATGTTGAGGGAATCCAAGCTCATTTGGCTGCCATATTTATTCCTTTTACTTACCGTGGATGCAATAGCCTAGTTGTTAAAAGTTACAAAACCAATATCTAGAACCATTTTCACTTTGTAAGCTATGTATAAGAAAAGACGGGGTAAGATAAGATGAGATGAAACTTTATTGATCCCCTGAGGGAGGAACTGGAGAAATTGACAGCATTAAAGTGACATTATTACAATTGATTTATTTGCTTCAGTGAACGACAACAGAGGCAAAGCCACAATGACGAGCCAGAGAGATTCTGGAATCAATTTTAAATCACACACCGCAGCCTTCATGTTGTCTTTAGAAAATGCCTGCTGGACTCTGAACAATGATGAAAACAGGAGGTGAGGGTGGGGTTCAGCTGGAAGAGGTGACGCAACATGTCCACTTCCCTACCACATTGAACTTGGTAGTTAGGAGTGTGAAAAGCAATGCAGAGAGAGTCCAGCAGTTTGGGGTGTTGAGAGAAGGGGGTTGGGGGATGTTGCTGCTGTGAGTGCAGAAAGCATGGGGATTATCACCGAGGAAAGATTGAGCGACAGTGGCCAGTAACTTCTTTTTACAGCTTTGCTTGTACAGCTGCGGCAGCCCTGGCAGTCGATGCTGCCTGTTTGGATCAAGCTGCCCCTCCCAATGCCGGAGGTTTTGGGTAATCACTGGGGCCCTGACACACCAAGCCCACTTGCGAGACCTAATGGCGACTGATGAGTTTGCTTTGTGTCGCCACACGTCTTCGGTAAATGTTACGGTGGAACACACCACAAGGATTACAGCTGACGGTCAGCTAATGGCCGACTTGCATGTTCTATGCCGGCATGAGAGGAAATAACTCTCCTTACCGTGAGGTGGCAGTAGTCTGTATAACAACATACTGTATCTAGCAGAGGCAAGCTTCAAAGCATAAATGACGAGGGCTGTTTCTCAATACTAAGAACGGACTTGGTCTGTTCTTTTCAAGTTAACTTGGGGTGAACATTCTCTCGAGTTCATGGACCAGAGAAGAGAACGCATCTTTCTAGTTTCAGACGGACTAGTAATTAAGGTCACAGGATCATGCACTGCATCTCTACTCTAATTAGCTGTGCATGTTTCAGTCTAATTGTAAGCATATAGAAATATAATAAATGCAATACAAATACGTGAATGAATATCGTTATGGTAATAAATTAAAATAAAATGATGCAATGCAGCTAGGGGTTTCCCAATTATTCATCCCATCCCGACTCATTCATCCCATCCCGACTTAAGAAAAGACGGACACGTAGATGACTGAATGAATGCTCTTTTGAATGTGTTGTGGAACGTCGTCTTTTCGAAGATTAGTGTGGCATGGAACCAGGCTGCACTTGGATGCATTTGAAATGGCCTTTTCCTGACTTGTGGCAAGAAGCTGTTTGAAAGATAACTTTGCTTTGAATAGCAGCAATCACAATACAAAGTGTACTACAAAGCCAAATAAAATTTACACTATAGATTATGTTCCACCATGGATAATTGGATATGTAGTTTGGTCACACTTTTGCCTGGCCAACGTGGCCAATAAGGTTCTTCTATAATTTAATGGCCAAATGTAAAATTTAACGCCCATTTTATGCGTGTGTAATGCACACTTCTACCACATTATCATAGATGCACTGTTCCTGCTTGCATATCATAATTTCCTAAAGCGTAATTTATACCCCACCGCGGAAGGGTGTCACTTGCCAAGATGGAACAGAACTACAAGCTTACAAAGCTTGTGATGTGATGCATTGTAAACTGGTAGATCAGTGCTATTTGGCAAGCGACACATCATAATGAGCGTTTCATATTCACTAACTCAAGTTCACTTACAATTCACCACCCAATGTATGCTTATAAAAAACTTTAAATATGTTCATATTGTAATTTTGTTGGTTAATTAATATTATAATAATAAATACATGAATATATTTCTATATATTGTTTACTGGCTAAGACCGCAATCAATATTTATATTTAATGGCCACTTGAAATGATAGTAAATACCAACAGAAACATTGTGTAGGATAATTGTAACACATTTAATCCATTAGTTTCACCCTTATCATGCTGGTAATTAAAGATCAGGAAGTATGCAAAGTTGTAGACTAAACAGTTATGTATGAGTCATTACATCTTCATTATTAATATTAAGCATTCCATTTTAAACTTGTCACTGATACAAGGTACTTTAAGCTACTGTAGTATGAGTTTATCCACTATTGGCGTGCAGACCGGTATTAATGAATTGCAGATTGTCGCGCAGGTTGTGTGCATTAAGTGGTTCAACACGGTTGGGAAGACAAACAAAACCGGAACATTTTCACGCCACTCTGAATCCTGTCAATAGGTTTTCGTTATATGCTCAGAATAGGAATTGAGAATATATCTTACGTAAACATGCAAATGGCACTGGTGTGTTGTTGACGCCAGTACTGCGCGTTCCCTGTTTTTCATATGTCATTGGTTGGGATGTCACTTCCGTTTCTCTTCTTGCGCTGTGATTTGCTCAAGCTGTACAGCCAAATGGATCTCAATCCTCACCGACGTTCAGCATGCTCAGTCGGCTGCACGGCCACCGGTAATGGCCGACCACCGCCAACGCCGTGGGACATAGTGCAAATTTCGGAATGCCTTAACATTTAACACCTCTGGGTATTTCTGTGTGTTTTTCTGGCATTGGCGTGCTGGAAAAAAGTCCATGTAACAGCTCACTCGTATTCCTCGTCATGCCTCCGCCTCTCACTCTGAATGAGGTGTGAGGCCCCGGTGGAGCGAAATCTGTCATAAATCACGAAAAACACTGACTGCTTTGGCCATTAGGCGAACCTGTTTGTTTAATACAGCAATTCGCCACCTACCAAGCTGGTTTTAATTAAGACATGGTGTGAGAATTACAACTCCTACATCGCACCTGGCATGTTATCACTAGAAACGAGACATGTAGATACTCATGGACACGGCTTGCAGGGGGGAGGGGGGGAATGGTCAGGAATAACATTATTTCAGTACTTGTAGATTGTACAAACTGTTGTATTTTTCTCCAAACCAAATCCTGACATTGATTGTATTATTTCCACAACCTTTATCCTGCTGTTAAACAGGTCTATTCTTTCTTGGGCTATTTGTTATTTTATTTGTCTGTCACCAGACCATTAAATGGTGAGAGTGATTATCTTGAAACTGTTAACAGGCACTAAAGAGAGCCTGATAAAAACACGAGTGAGTTGGCTATATATATACCCTGCAGGTACCCAGGTGGCTCCTACACGTGTCTATATACCATAATGACGACAGTCATAATAAATGTCCTTTATTTGTATTAGACTTGAGGATTAATTGAGTGGTAGATGAAGCTGTGATGATGAGTGGCTGCTACACCCAAACATTCGATGAAGCGTCACAAAAATATCTAAGCAATTTGTCTGCTCTGTACTGAGAAGCACAACACAGTACATCTTTCGCACCGCTATCATGTGTGTGTGTGTGTGTGTGTGTGTGTGTGTGTGTGTGTGTGTGTGTGTGTGTGTGTGTGTGTGTGTGTGTGTGTGTGTGTGTGTGTGTGTGTGTGTGTGTGTGTGTGTGTGTGTGTGTGTGTGTGTGTGTGTGTGTGAGAGAATGAAGGGTTAACCATTTACAGCCTGTTGTCACTAGGGGATTTTGGCATGTGAACATTTTCACAAATTATCAACATTTCTTTTTAAATGGCAAAACTAGCAACAGATCTGCAAACTCAGAACACGTCACATCAAGACAAAAAAAATTGAAACTGCGCTTAAGTGGTTAAACGAAGGGATAGAGCGCACATTTGTGTTGTTGCAGAGAGTGCTGCCCGTGGCATTTCCGTCATTCATCAACCCCAGGCTGATTACTAGTAAGTCTGGAGTGGACTGACAGGATGCGGCTCCAGCAGCCATTATCATCAGAAATGAGTCCAGCAGGCCCAGGGGCAGCCAAGGAGCCCTGGCTCCAAAGGAAGGACCCTTTTCAAAGAACCTTCCCAAAAGTTTGCTTTGTTGGGTGCGATAACATCTTACTGGATATGGAAGCTAAGCCGTTTTCATAGTGTGTGTATATATATGTGTGTGTGTGTGTGTGTGTGTGTGTGTGTATGTATATATATATATTAGGGGTGGGACGATATGGGTATATCACGATACGATATCTATTGCGATATTAGGCCCTCGTTAACAATAATATCACGATATTCGATATAATGCGATATATTGCGATATCACGATATATTGCATGAAATTTCACCAACGATATATCATGATAGTCCTTGTATTCAATTCATAAACACTTAAAATAGCACCAAACAGTTCAAAATCATCATTACACAAATACAGAGTCGGAAAAACAACGTATCACAAAAAAACAACAACATTTATATCATTTTTTTCCGGCAGTATATCGATTATTTATCGCGGGAGAAAGTATCGCGATATATCGATATCGTTCCACATATATATATATATATATATATATATATATATATATATATATATATATATATATATGTATATGTGTGTGTATGTATATATGTGTGTGTGTATATATATGACATTTTTCAATAAATGTCACTAATAAAAATTAAATTTAAGAAATGAGCATCTGCTATTTTTGCTATTCATCATGCATGCAAAGCATATAAGGCTTAAGTGCTTAACCCAGGAACCTTTTCTCAATTAAGAGCTGTTTTTAAAATATAGCATTGAGTTCTGAAGCTGAATTGAACCATTAGCAAGAGATGTTGAACATTCTAGGTATGTCACCCTGACACCTACTCACGTTGGTGCATTAGACAAAAATGGGACATCTTTTGTTCTTGAACCTGAAATGGCTTTTATGTCCGTTTCCTGATTCTCACACACACACACACACACACACACACACACACACACACACACACACACACACACACACACACACACACACACACACACACACACGTCAGTCATTCAGAGCCTCAATGTAGATATATTGTCTAAACCCAGCAATTGTATTTCATTTTAAAGGTTTTACTTATATTATTAACAGACTAAGAGTATATACACTTATTATATGGCTCAGCGTTTTCCTAACAAAAAGTGAAGAATAATACCGTACACAATTAACGACAAGGGAAAAAAACAACTATGCATAATAGTCCTTTAGATTTGTATGACAAGGAAAGTATTGGTTGGACCAAAGCTTATGGTCTCTGTTGGGTGGAAACCTCATTATGTCCAAAACTGTTACTTTTCAGGATTCAAATAAAAAAATGGCAAAAGTAGCAGATCAACAAGCTTGAAACGTGTCGCTTCGCGTGACACTGTAGTATGATCAATTAGGGCATTAATTTACGAAAAAACACAAAAAGTTAGAATATGGAGATAAGAGGTTTCTGCCCGACAGCAACTCGTACTTTTCTGTGAATGTGTGTGAATTAAGACCGCTGACCAGCAGAACCCAGACGTGGGCAGCAGGGTGTAAACACACCGTAGGCCGGTGCTAAATAGTTCTAAAGCTATCGCTGCAAGATGCTGTCGTCTGCATCCCTTGGTATTTAACCCATTAAGACCCGGAAAGCATCTGTGCCATTTTAGATTTATTTGGCTATTTAAAAAAATAGCAGATGTACAAGCTCAGTGCGGCACTCTTGATTTTCTTTTTAGCGTGAACATTTGTGCAAATCTCTGAATATGTTTTTAATATAATCAACATTTTTAACTCAAATCTTTGCTTCTTGGGATTCTACAAATGTCTTCTAAATCCTAACATTTTCTTTTTTAAACTTGCTATAATATCAGTGGTTCTCAAACTTTTTTCATGTCAAGGACCCCCAAAATGATATGTATTTGGCCACGGACCCCCATCTCAAAATGTTTTGTTCCAGAGACCCCCCCCCCCCCCCCCAAAAAAAAATAGCAGATCTACGAGCTCGTAGCGTGGCACTTGGTGCCGCACTATGAGCTTGTAGACCTGATATTTTTGAATAGCCAAAGAAATCTAAAATGACACAGATGCTTTCCCGGTCTGAATGGATTAAACTCCAGCAGCAGTTAAACAGTTTGTATTTAAAGAGGAGATGTGTAATGAAGTATTCCTAACAGGATTCCTATAACTGGAGCATGCAGCAATAGCCTGAAACACAAGTGGTAATTGACTGTGAATGTGTAACAAAATCACACTTGGAATATTACAAAACACTTTGGCAGAATTGTGAAATCTTCTTTATTTGTTAATCATGTTATGCTTCTTAAAAATGTTCTAGGATTTAAAATCTTACATAAATATATATAAAAAATATATAGTAGATAAAGATATATTATATATATATAGTAAAAGGACAGTCTGCATCGAATATCTATCTACATTTACACTTTAATCATTCCATTCATTTACCAGCTTGCTTCAAATCCATTCAAAGATATTGAATGTTTCCAAAGGGAAGTCCAGGCTTAACTAAGCTTTAAAACGGCAACTCACCATTTGCCAATACAATTATAGTCCCATCAATTAGTTAATCTTATATTGGATTTGCTCTGTGCAGATCTCTTTTGCATGTCAGGGAACATTTAAGGAGCTATCTCACAGAGTGTGTTTAGTGAGCCCCCCCCTAAACGAGAGCCTTCATTGAGGTATTACCTTGTCCCCCATCGTGGGACTCTGTTATCAACACTTGCTTCATATTCATACGGAGTCTCATACATACTCCTGTCATTATTTGGTACAACGTAGCAGTAGCAATTACTCTTCAGTGGCTTAGCGGTGCTGCTGAGATGGAGAGATGAAAATCAGTGGCTCATGGTGGCTGTGGCACAGAGGTTCAGAGGTATGACCTAGACTGCAATGAGTATCATGTAGGGGATGTTGGTCATTAATGGTCAATCTTTTCATGCTTTGTTTTGTGGGAATTTGAATACCTTTGGTATTCAAAACAGGCCAGATCATCTCGGAATGAATGTTTTATTGCGTCCCGCTTTACAGTATCCTGTATTACCCTCCCCCCTCTCTCTCCTCTCTCCCTCCCTCCTTATGTCTCTGGATTCGCCTGACTTTGGTCCAGTTATTCCCAAGAACGTTTGCCCCCCTCCCCTTGTTATCACAAAAGAGCGAGCGCATCTTAAATATACACAAGGTGTGGAGGCAGTGATTGCTGTATCTTCTGCCCCTACTGTGGGTGGCGGGAGATGATAACGTTAGCCACCGAGCCATTTACATTCAAATATGTTTTTTTTTCATCACGACTCTGATGTGGGAACAGATTCATGGTCAATTGAAGGCAGGGCACCTTGCTTGGAAATAAATATTTCTGTCTGACTGACACAGGGCTCTTTGACACAAGACACTGAAAGTAATATTCTATCACCCTAAACAAATAGCTACTGTATCAGAAAATCAATGAAATGGATTATCATCTTGTCATATTTTGCCTGTGATATGCCATTATATTCGGCCTGTGTGCAGAGTAAAATTCATGCAATGTCAGTAGAGATCTAGACATTGAATGCAGTGGCCCAGATTAATTCTACATCGTATTCAGTGTTGCCAGATTTTGCGAGAGAAATATGGTCTATGAAAACAAGCCCGAAAGAAGCGACTAGGCTACGGCTATTTGGAACTAGCCAATCTACAAGCTCACAACGCGTTGCGATGCGACAGGTTGTGAGCTTGTAGAACAAGCCCCCCCCCAAACAAAACGCAACCCGCAATTACTGATATTTACAAGCAACTTTAAAAACAAGCCCAAAGTCACTTATAATAAGCAGACATGGCAACACTGCCTCGTATATCAAGAACATAAACCAGTAGTGCTTACATCTGAGGAATGAAAGCACAGTGTTTGTTTTAATGTCAAACAGTCCAGGTGGAGTTGAAACTTCCCTCTTGCATTATACTATAGTGTACTCTGGCTCTCTGTCCCAAAAATGACCGCCCCCTTTTACAATGGAAAGACAGGAGTGAAATCCTTTCGCCATCTTTTAGTTATTCAAATCAGGGCCATGGAATGAGGCAATCTGAGCTTGTTTGCATCACAATTCGCCATACAGCGGTGATGTTATGCTAATGACCACTCTGGAAAAGGCTCAGCCCCCCCCCCCTAAGCTGTCCCCACTTTCTGCCAAGGGAATGGCGGAGCAAGGAGCAATGTTACAGAAACTGAGTAAAAGCACAGTCAATGAAAATGTAAAAAAGGTGAAAAGGAAACCTTGAATTTAAAGACAAATGAAATTAGATTTTATTATTTTGCTGTGTATAAATGTACAATTAAACACTTGCCATGGTCAGTCATACCTTTTACTTAAAAAATAAATAATCAAGTTGAAGTTATTTATTTTGTGTGTGTGTGTGTGTGTGTGTGTGTGTGTGTGTGTGTGTGTGTGTGTGTGTGTGTGTGTGTGTGTGTGTGTGTGTGTGTGTGTGTGTGTGTGTGTGTGTGTGTGTGTGTGTGTGTGTGTGTGTGTGTGTGTGTGTGTGTGTGTGTGTGTGTGTGTGTGTGTGTGTGTGCGCTTTTAAAAAAAAATGTCCTTGTCTTTGAAAAAAGTTCAATATACCTTCATCAGGTTTAACAAGCACCATTACCTGACAGGCCGGTAGTGAGCAGAGATTTAGGGCTGACAACTGACTGCTCTCAGAAAGACTACACCCACTTCTTTTGTCTGGGCTTTTGACGAGCTACCACACACACACAGTATATATGTCACAGGGAAAATGGCATTCCAGGGAAATTGACAGGGGAGCGCTTGTTTTATAGGCACGGGGCGGTGCTGCGAGGCGGGGCTTTGATGCGAGGACGACGACCACAACAACAACATACTAACCAGGAAGCTACGCTAGGGGAACGCTGAAAATAAAATGGATAATATGAGAGAAATACTCAAGTAAAGTACGAATACCTCAAAATTGTACTTGAGTAAATCTACTTTGTTACTTTGCACCACTAGTACAAGCCTCAGTGGCGCACTTCGATAATCATTGGACTCCCCACCCACTACCACTGGGAGCCGGGGTTTGACTCCAGCTTGGGACATTACTTTTTCAAACAACCGCGGACTACTTTTTTTTCGCTGATAAAGTATAGTTTTGGACCATGACGGAAGGCGCTCCGACTTAGCAGACCTTGAGGCCGAGGAGTCGCGCCCGAGCGCCTCCAGGCGCGAGTGCCCGCGACGACCGGCCGATGGTCTGCTAGTCGACTTAAGCGCCGTCCGAGTTATGTACCGATAGGCACAGAATCGTAAATGATGTTGTGTGGGGACTGCGTTTGCCCCAAGTGCCACTCACTGCACTAACATAGCCCGCCAGGCCCGCCCCCTGGAGTGTGTGTGTGTGTGTGTGTGTGTGTGTGTGTGTGTGTGTGTGTGTGTATGTGTGTGTACACGCGCGCGTGTGCGCATGCGTGTGTGCGTGCTGGTTTGTGCATGCGTGCGTGTGTGGTGTGGGGCTCATGTCTGGCTTGCATTGCCCTCTAGCGTTGATTCTACAGAATTGCATGAGGGGCATGAAAACAAGCGTACCCCTTTCAATTTCCCTGGAATGCCATTTTCCCTGTAACATATACACTTGTGACGTACATGGCATTCATACCATGCCCTTCACCATTTGTAATTTTATCAATAGGGATGGGAAATATGGACAAAATCCAATGTCATATTATTGACCAAATACCTCTATGGTATTGCGATGATAATACTTTATTTTCTCTTCCAAACTTCTCAGAAATGCTAAAAACGGCCAATCTATAAGCTCACATTGCGATGTTTTGAAAGTATAAAATAGGGCATATGTGAAAAAGAAAAAAGGGACACTATGCTGCCATATTACAATATCAATATGATATCGATATATTGCCCAGCCCTGAATAGAAGCAGAATTGTGCTATGTTGAAGTAGGCTAGGTTGGAACCTTGCGCTGCCGGCTTCATGCATGTTGCGTTGGTGCCACTGCACACCAAGGGTACGGTCTTTGCACTCTCTTCTATTTTAGTGAGGGCCTGAGATTATGTGGTGTCCCTTATTTTGGCTTTGCTTGTCCTTCCTCCCAGCCACAGAAAGGTTAAAAGCCTCAATTAGACACTACGCCAAGGCCAGCCACATTGAGCACAACGCCTCTAATCTCAAAGAATTAGCACCACTGTTCCCCAAACACAAAACGTTTTTATTACCCCCCCTCCCCCATGGTTGTGCATTTTGCAAAGACCCAATAGGTTCTACATTTTCAAAACATTTCCTACATTTCTAAATGTTCCACAAGCTCGGCTGTAGATCAGCTATTTTCCCTATTCCTCGTACGAGCATATAGCATATAGTGGTTAAGACATGTTCAAAATCTACTGTAGATGGATGGTTTATTATTGGCACACTTGCTCCACCTCCATTTTAGATGTGTCTCTTACAAGTAATCTTCTCTGTTACCATCTTTATGTTTTGTATTGCCACCCGCTGTCTTAAAAATTAATCACCCTGTTGAATAATGCCTCACGATCACTGTGCATTATTGATGAAGAGGTCCTTAATAGAGGGACAGAGCAGGCTTTTTAACCATTCAGTTGCTCGTTTGGAGAGAGTGAGAGGGAGTCAGCCAGAGAGATGAGAGGGAGAGACGAGAGAGGAGGAGAGAAAGAGATAAAAAAGGCTGTTAACTGGTGCGTAGGGTAAATAAAGCACACTTGAATTATCTTAGCCTAAAACCAAGCACTGAGAATCTTGTGATTCTGGGCTCTTGTTTGTTTGTTTGTTTAGATTAGTTCTGTTCTGCAGCAGTGTGGTAAGACAAAAAGTTTATTGCACTATACTGCACTATTTCATACTACCGATGTTTGTAGCCGTTTGCTGCAGTCTGACCACAAACAACCTGTCTGTAGTAGTGCTGGCTCACCACAGCGTCTTGAGGACACCAGTATTGTCTGAACGTGACAGAATTGACCCAACACAACACCCAGTTTCAGTGAACTGTACGTGTACGTCCATGACATGTGAATGCGTCACTCTGTGTGCCTCATACTCCCCCCCCCTTTACCTCCCACCACCTCCAAAAGAACTGTCTGTTGATTTCACCGGCCACATTGCACTGCATTACTTTTGAATGAGTGCAACACCGAGATGCACCCTCCTGAAACTGAGAATATGATCTTGGGAGAGAGAGAGAGAGAGAGATCGGCATCTGGGCTGTCTGCCGAGCTCAGTCTGTGTGATCCCTGATTTGTTTTGACTCATTTAGGCACGGCACACTGGATCACACAACAAATATTTATTTTATGATGTCCTAATGTGCTCTCCTCTCTCCAAGCAACAAGCAGAGGAAGTCTTTGTCTGCACATACAAAATGTGGTTGTTTTTGTGGAGAGCGAAATGTATAGTTTACGCATTCCAGAGACTGTTTTGTAAGACTGTTCTCAAGGTGAACTGAACAGTGCCAAGGACTTATTGGACTTGATTGACTGGTACTATCACAGTCAGATGCCCATATAATGGTAGGGCTCCCATTTCTGACCTTCCTATTTATCTTGCTGTATTAATGTCAGCCCATTAATTCCTAGGCGGGGAGAGCATTTGGCAAAGACACCGCTTTAACAGCCCTGGCTGAATCGGGTCTTATCTCTGAGGACCTGAAAGGAATAGTTTTGTGCTATCGGTGAGTGGAAATGACATTTTCAAATTTCATTCGAGATAATCCACTTCACTTCCCACTAAAACATCAAAATTACTAGCAACAATGTGCGGAAAACAGTATTAAAACTTTGTTCACCGTGTCAAATAATCTGTCTATAATCCATGTGGACAGACGGGTATAGGTATCTTTCAGCGCTAATAGGATTTCAGTTGCATTACTTAAATGATTATGATATGAATTTCATATATGGACAGGGGGCAAAGCAGCACTCACTGCTCTCAGGTTTATTGAGAATATCTCTTATATATATATATATATATATATATATATATATATAATAAATCTGGTGTTGTGATTTTTACAGCAGTAGCCTAAATGGGGATTGGGGCCTAAAGCTCACCCGTAGCAGCAGTACAGGGAGGCAAGGCTATAACATTTGTAAGTATAATGTAAAGATTTCTGTACATCCTGTACATTTCTGTTCATCCTAGGGACTTTCTTTTTCCTCTCAGAGAGTCTTCCATTTTTTTTCCTCCATAAAAGTATTGATGAGCTGGCATGTGTCAGGGCTTTGGCTCGTGATCGCTTTATTTAGTAGCCATATGTCTGGACCAGTGGGGAGTGCTCTAATCGATTAATTGAATGGCTCATAAAAATGATGAATGGAAGGCTAGCGCTAAGAGCAGCGAGCATGAACACGCACCACGCTTACACCACACGCTGCTCCTGTGTGCCATTTTGTGCACGGACCCAGGCCTGCCTAAGAGCTATGGTATAATGAATTGTTCTCTCTTTACTTCATTGGAAATACTACTCCAAAAAATATTATGATCCCTAGATTCTGAAACAATTGTGTTTCTGTATTCTGATATGATGGAGTATAGGGTGGGTTGGCCAATGCCTAGAAGTGATTCATATCTCTGGATTGCTGGATTAGAGAAAAATATAAATACAGTAAGACCACAATGGGGTGTAAGAAGAAGTCACAACTGCATCATATTGAGCTGTGGCAGTGCATTTATTCTGCCCAGATAAGAAATCAATAGCCACCATGGATTTGAAATAATAGGAAAAGATTTTTTTTTAGTACTAATAATTTTTCTTTTCTTTTTTTTCCCCCTATTCCCACAAAATATATAAGAGCTTAGCCATCTGCCACGGAGTGATTTGTCCCAAAATAAATTGTCAGCCATTTAACAGCAGATACTTCCTTAACCGGCGTGTAATAATAAAAATAAACGTTATACCCCCCCGCCTGCCCTCCCTGTGTGTTCCCTAAAGTAGTCCCCTAAAGTAGCAGAGCTGTCCTGTTGTGCAGCATGCCATGTTTGACCTGGTATTCCACAGGCTGCGTTCCCTCGTCAGGGTCAGCGGGGGGGGGGGGGGGGGCGGGAGGGGCTGCGTTCAGGGGCACAGGCCAGTCACGCAGTGTTTGGTTCTGGTGTCATTCATGTCATCCCCTCCGCCTCCACCTCCTTGCTCCTATCCTGCTCTCAATCATCCCCTCGGTGACGGGGTCAGCGTCTGATTCTGCCCCTGCCCCATATATCTGCCTCAGCGGGGGGCCCGCCCCGCACTCACCCCAATCGGCAGGCCCAGTCTCTCTACCCACACCAGAGTATGAATTTTTGGATTTTCGCTTGCAAACTGTACATCTTCAGAGGTGTGTTTTAGGAATATAGCCGCCACCCCCCCCCCCCCCCCAATGGGACGGGAAGAGTGCTCTGGGACTTAGCTACAGCTCCCCAGGTATTTCATGGTTTTCCCTTAAAGTGGGTGAGAAAAACAGAGATAAAAGGAGTCCTGACAAATATATTATGTATGAATTCATGTATAAGAGTGTGTGTGTGTGTGTGTGTGTGTGTGTGTGTGTGTGTGTGTTGGGGTGGGGGAACCCAGTAGAACGTCCAACGTATTCAATATGTGGCAGCTCGTTTGGTTCAGATTTACATTTGGGTGGTGAATTGACGGCCCCATATTTCCCTTCCTCTGCGTCCTTGTGATGTTGCGTGACAATTAACATCCCAACTCTTTCTTGAAGTTTGTTGAAAGCTCAGAGGCTAATTCAAGGGTCAGGCAAGACTTGCAAGCTGTCAATCTTTTATTGTAACCCTAGGCCCGCCCGTCCCCCATCAACCCCCCCCCCCTCCCTCCAACTCCCTTTATTTATCCTGTGTGTCCTCCCCATTCTTCCAGTCCTTATTTTGTAGAAAGACACAGCCCCCCCTTTCCAGTGGTCCTCTTTAACAGCTAGAGAGAGACAACTGGGAGCTTTGTCCCAAAGAGCCCAGCATTCTTTCACATCTGCCTCTTGTTTTCAACCCCCCCCCCTGCATTCAAATTTCAATCTGTCCTTTTCAATCCCTCAACACCAATTTACTGCTTCTCAACCCCTGCCCCCCCCCCCCCCACACACACACACACACACACACACACACACACACACACACACACACACACACACACACACACACACACACACACACACACACACACACACACACACACACACACACGATGAAGAGAAACAAAAAAAAAGCTTTTGTTTTAGTAGTATGTATAGGTTTCTTGTTGTTTTGCTTTCCTGCAATGCACATTCTTCATCAGACCGTTTGTCTATTACAAAGCGCTCTGTTGAATTTCTCCGCCGTTGGCAAGTGTATCAAGTGCACATATGTTTAAAGCCTCTGGGCCCACGCCCCTGTGGCTTCCCCATCTCTCAGAGTACTTTAACATCTGTCTGCGCCCGACTTCATATTTAGCCAAACAATGTGGTGCCTGTTGACATTTTGGCAATCTGTGCTTAACATTCACGCACATTGCCTTAATCCTGCATTCTCCCGAATTAGAAAAGATACAGCCGTGATTATGAGGCTATGGGTGACGATGATGGATCGATCTGTCCATGACCGCGCCAGCCCCCCCCGACACACACTGTAAACAACTCCATATCAAACATGCTGAAACACCCGCTCTCTCTCTCTACTCTCTCTCTGTCTCTCAGATCACAGCCAAGTGGAGCTGTTTAAGGAAGCAGTCAGGGTATGATCACCGTTGGTTTTCTGGTGCGAGCCTAGGCGGCGAGAGAAAAAAGCTCCCCTGCTGAGAAGGGAGACCTCGGCACGTCTAATGAGGAGAATGAGAGTCAGGCAAGCCTCCCTCCAGTCTGCGCCTTTGGTATCTGGGCATGTTAAACACTCTCAGCATGACACAAAAGATATTAAAGTATAGGACTGTTATCATCGATTTACAGAACACCCATCCCCATGTACTAGGGATCTACGCTCCGCCATTATTTATTTATCTTCCCAGCAGGGAGGCCGCGGCTGCATCAGAAACAAAAACTGCTTAAAAGGCATTCTGTCCTTCTTTGTCCACATGTTTGTGACGCGGGAACTCTGTTGTGCGAGCTTACCTCGCTTTTAGACTAAACAATGATGTCTGGGATGAAAGCGTAATCATATTGATACAGCACTATTGTCTGAGGCGGCTCGTTTGCTTACTGAAAAACACCTGTGCACACACACACAAAGACACAACACACACGCATGCGCGGACACACACACACACACACACACACACACACAAAGATGCACATATTGTCCATTGTAACTGTAGCAGTATGTTTTTCATTACTATCTCTTGAGGCAGTGTACTGTTAAGAAATTGTATTATACTGAAGCATACTGTCGGAATAGAAATGGCAACAATAAGAAGAGTTATAGGTGACGGTGAATAGGGGGATTTAGAGGTCAGGGAGGGAATGTGATTTTGGAGATGGGGACAGGAGACTTGGCATCACTCGCCAGGGAGCGGGTTAAGCAAGTTGGTGGGTTCAGGAAATAATGCCACAACATTATCTTCAGCTTTGAAAGGCCAATGGAAGGATTATTATCACTTGAATGTCAGAAGACATATGAGGATGTGTCTGGTCTCACAAGTTCATTTCCCCTTAAAGTGTGATTGTTGTCCTGGGTGTGGGTGGACAGAATGCCACCCGGGTGAACTTTGAGATTTTTCTTTGTTGTGGCAAAAGCGACCTAATCTTTTGACATTTGATGCTTTATTCAGATAGGAGAGTGTAGGAGAGACAGGAATCAGAGAGGATTGCGATTCACACATACATGACAGGATTCTAACTCCATCTTGCAACTTACAAGGAGCATTATGGTCGGTGTACTAGTGGCAGCATTCTGATAAAGGCCTTGTTTTCATGGACATTGAAAATAACGTAATTATATACTGTATATCCACTTGCCCTGATAAGCTGGATTGGTGCAAGGTACAATGACGATTAAACCAAAGAACGAGGGTTAAGGATTTGCCGGAATCCAATATACCCAGGCTCTGTAGTCAAGTTTCCTCTGTCGAGTCTCATTAGTGCATATTATTCCGTTGAAACTAAATACACTCTGGCTCAGCGTGCTGTGCTCCTGTTAACCTCTTTTAAATGGCTCTAAAATTAGAGGTCTCAGGTGAGACATAATGTCATTCCAAATGAGTTGATTATGGCAGGCGTAATTATAACTTTGTCAGCTAATGTGTGCACTCTGCATGTTTGGCCATGATGAATTATTACACCGTCTGAGAACTTGGACAAAACGTATCAAAGACAGTTTTATACCCCCGTGGTGGTGTCGGGGGAAGACGAGGGAACCTTACTTACTTTGTTCAGGTTTGCACTGTTTTCAAGGTTGTGTTATCTTGTTGACTCTGCTTGTGAGATGGGCGAGAATTTGGGTCCTCAGATCTGAATCGTACTATAGCTGGCTCGGAGGGGGAGAGAGGGGGGGGGGGTGGGGGAGAGCAGGAGGGAGGGAGAGAGAGAGGGGGGGGAGCAGGAGGTAGAGGGAGAGACAGAGGGGGAGAGCAGGAGGGAGGGAGAGAGAGACAGACAGAGGGGGGAGAGCAGGAGGGAGGGAGAGGAGAGAGATAGAACAGGGTTGTTTTTGAATCTGTTAGAATAAAATGGGCAGGACCAAAAAAAACAAAAAACTGTTTCTAATGGGTTCCTGTGTGCCTTGTTGCTGGAGTGATGCCGTATCCCATGGTGGATGTGCTAATGGTTCTGGGGAGCAAGAGGACCGAAGCTAAAGCCAGACAGAGTAAACACACAGACAAAAGGGAGCCGTTAGGAGTGTGAAACGCATGCCTGAGCGCACAGGTAGGCATTAGGTTTCGCCCTCAGACGACACCCATCACTGTATCTATGACAGGGAGGAGGCCATTTGCTTTTGTAGCACAAGAAAGAGAGCCAAAAACAAACAAACTGAACAGACAAGTAGCAGAAGGACAGGTACGGCGCAGGCAGGAGGAGAGGGACTTCTGTCTCAGAGGGACGGTGAGAGGAGAGTGGTGGAGGCGTTTGGAGAGATAAGTCAGTCTGTGGTCAGTCACAAACAGAGAACAGTGGCCATTTGCTCGATTGCACGTTTGCTTGTTTATTTGTAAAGGGAGATAGCAGAGCGGGTGCAGCAGCACCCAGACTGACTCTCGGTCACACAGACTTTGAGGTGGGTGGGGCATATTTGTGTGATGACAGGCAGATTGGTCCTGCCCACCCCTCTGGTGAAATGGTCAGCACTTAGCTTCCATTAAGGGATTTCCCTTTTCAGGATTATTGACCTTCTGGGCTTATTTTACTGGCTTGTGTGGATTTGTGGCGTTTAACAGTTTGATGAGGTATTCCACAACCCTTTTTTTTTTTTTTTTTTGCTACGGAGGCAGAAATGCATAGGCAGCAGTGCAAGTGCTTTGCGTGAAGATTATGAAGGTTTAAAATGCCCCCGAGAAGTTTTGTGTGGGGGCTAAGCAAGCTGTCAGTCATGTATGCTAACCCCCCCCCCCCTCCCCTTTATGGAAAACCTGGATTATCCTTTGAAACGTGAGCTAAATCTCACTCTTTTTGCTCCACAGGTGATAGGACCAACGATGTCCCTGTTCAAGACCTGCTCGCTTGGACTTTTTTAACCACGTTTGTCACAACCTAAACCTGCCAGAGAACAGTCTACATCAGGCACACCATGGCATGCTCCCTGTGGAAACTACCTGCCCTTTACTGGTTCATCATTGCCCTGAGCCACGTCCACACAACAGAGGGTAAGTGTCTCACACCACATCTGTCCTCTCTACTAGGACAGTGGTTCTCAACCTTTTCAGGTTGTGACCCCCCAAAATAATAAAAATAATTTGAACTGGGGACCCCCCACCTTGATAAGCCCTTGGAATGTAGAAATTGAGGCATTAAGTTTTGTTTTACTTTTGATGTAGTAATGGTCTTTTTCTTTTTGAGGTATTAAAATGGTCTTAAGTCCTTAAATTGTCACTTCACTGAAATCTGCCCCCCCCCCATAAAAAAAATCACGTGGGGACCCCCCCGGGAGTCCCAACCCATAGGTTGAGAACCACTGCTTTAAGAATGAAAAAGACTCATTTGATCAGCCAAATGCAGTAGCTCTATCAGTGATGTCAGTGAA
This sequence comes from Gymnoscopelus braueri, assembly GCF_963280865.1. Taxonomy (NCBI): domain Eukaryota; kingdom Metazoa; phylum Chordata; class Actinopteri; order Myctophiformes; family Myctophidae; genus Gymnoscopelus; species Gymnoscopelus braueri. Next base: position 39,906,713 of record NC_137607.1, on the reverse strand, counting down.
GCGAAAACAACACTGTTTTAGTGACTCTTAGTAATTTTGGCACACATGAACAGGGACATCTGAATGGGTAGCATTTACTGAAATGGGAGCCAGTAATGTGAAGAATTTTTAAGAGCTGGGTCAGAGATGAATTGTCACGCGAAAAAGCTTTGACGTCAGCCAGCGACAGTTTGGTTTCAGCCTCACAGCTGAGAACTCTGAATTAGCGATGAAATTGTGGCTTGAGCCAGAGCTGTTGGCTCTGACTGGATGTGATGCTTATCATGTGAGTAAATGCAGCTCAGTCTGAGGACAGTGGGACCCAGGCGGAGGAAGGATCATCTTGAGTGGGTTTCATTAGTTGGTAAATTGTGATTTGTCTGAGATTTTCTGCTTCAAAGCACCAGTTGTCCCCAGTGGGCGTCAGAGCTGGATCAGTTTGTAATTTCCTCGGCGGAGTTCTCCTGCCTCTGTCTTGTTGTGGGCACATACACTGATTTATTTATCTTTATATTTACTTTATTTATACTCTGCAGCATGACGTGATATGAGCTTGTAGATATTTTTGGCAAGGGACACTGTTGTGTGACGCAGACTTAACAATCTCCAGAAAAGAAGCAAAAGGTTGAATGTGCTTTAATCACTTTGCATTTCTCTTGGATAAGTCACTTTGATACTCTATCATAATTATGAGCTTTATGCTTCCAAACCATATCTCATAAGCCGTATTCATTCACATATTGTTTAATGACAGGAAGAACAGTAGCTCATTAGTAAGGGTGTTTTGCAGAACACATGTACAATCAACCTAAGGTGGAATCTTTTCAATGCAATTCATCTGAGGTTTAAAGTATGGTTTTCATTAACTGTTCACTATTCACACTGTATTGATTATGATGAAGTGTGAAAGTTAATGGTGCCAATACCATATGGCCATACCAATGCACCCAAAATGTTCACACATTCGTACTTTGATAAATATCACACATGGCTGGCGTAACATAATGCATTGTGCATTGGCACACATTCAGTGATCCCTAATGTAGGTTTTGTTGACGGTAGTCTAGTGCATAGCCTATGGGCTTAAAAAGGATTTGGGAATCACCAAGGTTAATAGTAACGTTAATCATCTGCCCTATATGCCTGCACACCGAGATATCGTCCTCAAAATCAGCCCCGGGCAAAGACAGCAGTTACCAATTTTGGAGCTTGTGTGTGTGTTTATAAATAAACCCATTTATTTCTGCCATTTGTCATTCACCTTTCCCTCTTGCTGGTTCACTTGGCCTCATCTCCCCTTCCCCTATCCCACCCCAGCCACAGAGATCCGCCCGGCAACAGTTCATTACAAACAATATCCCCAAGTAAGCATGGTTCATTAAACTGCATCCGGCCCCTAATATCTTTTTAATGCATTTTTATAATTGAATTAAATGGGTTAGTGCCATGCTGTAAATAGTTTTGAAGTTTCTTGTTGTTTTATATTTTGTATTATTTATTTATTTTACTTTTCAAAAGACCTGTCTAGAGTCTAGCTGAGATGGATAGCTGCAGGGGGCTGTTCTCTCCTCTCACCTTCCCTACATGAAATAGGATGCATGTCTCAACCTCTACACTTGACCTCATGTCCACAAGAATGCGGATCATTCTACTCACTCAATCACTCACATACACACGCACACGCACACGCACATGCACACACACACGCACACGCACACGCACACACACTCATTCGGTAATTTTTTAAAAACATTTTAGCCTCTAGGGGCACCACCTCCTTTTTTTGTATAGAAGCAGGAACTTGGTTTGGCTCCGCCCCTTTCTTAGTCCACTTCCTCCTGGGTGCTCCTGTGTTTATTCCTTCTAACAATAACACTACATGTTTAGGGCAGTGGTGCTGACACATTCTGCTGTTAGCAGAATCTGTCTTGAGAGATCACTCACTCACTCACTCACTGAACTCAACTTTATTCAACTTTACTCAACTCACTCACTAACACGCACGCACACACACACACACACACACACACACGCACGCACACTCACTTGTTCACTTAGTCCTCTTGTCCAGTGAAATCAAATGGCGTGTATTGGGTTTGTTTCTTGTAACTGAGTCACAGGAATGTTTCATCTATTGATTTGCCTTATTATTTTAATTAAGCTACATACAGTATGTGGCAGAATGTTCTCTAGACATCAAAGAAACTCATTAGCCTGCAGCCTCTCAGCCCAATGACGTGGAATCAACCACATTAGATGGTGCTATGTAGTCAATATAGGAAATGCAATGATATGGTCATTTTGGTTCAAATGCTCCATCTGTCTTGTGGACAGCAGTGTTCTGCACAATCTTACTATTACAATTATCTAAAAACATAACACTGTATTATCATTTAGTACAGTTGTTGAGACTGCTGGTAGGACTTGTATTATTAGCTTCTGTATCTATTCTACTGATCGATATATAAAGAAGTCTCATAGCTATATTTTAAAGCCTCACTATGTAACCTATTTAATGAATAAAATTTAATTTTGTCCAATCTGTATGGTAGAGTATGTTAATACAATATAACTTATACAATTGGGGTGTTTGTATTTTGTCTCCCTGCTCTTCTATTGAGACATTTAGATTATGTCAAAGGTCATGTCTCACCTAGACACAGGATCTGACACGAATTTTGACCCGATGGTCAAGATTCAATTTATCCCCGAGCAAGCAGGCCGGCTCTGTTAGCTCAATGGTAAGAAAATGGCAGCACTTGAGCAGGAAACCGGGTTCAAATCCGGGGTAGAAGAGGAAAGTTACATAGTGCTGCTTTAAGGCTGAATGAACAGGGGGTTATTCAGTGTCCCGTACACATTTTGATTATTATTTATATTTAATTGGTCCCCAAATACAGGTGCCAATATTCTACTGACTGAGTGAGACACTTGGTCATAGGGCAGCCAAACTAAAGATAAAGTGTCATTTTACATTTTAATCATATTTTATTCTTTGGCTATTCAAATAACAGATATACATGAGGTTTTGAAAAAAGTTATAAAATGTTTACAAATCTTATATATATTTTTTAACTAAAATCTTTGCTTTTGGAGGTCCCTGGAATATTTTAAACACAAATCTAGCATGGAGTTCCCTGTCATAAAATATTATCAGATGGGGGTCATACATATTAATTTGACGGTCTTTGACATGAAAAAAGTTTGGAGAAGCACTGGCTTATTATACAGTATGTTCCAAACTCGCTGCTTCATCTTAGATGCTCTGACCTGCTTCGATATGCTGCAGCATCAAGACCCGCCCCGCTGGCATTTGGAGTGATCGCCTTTGAAGCTACGGCTTGTTTTTTCTTTGTCCTAGCGGCATCGTACAGGAATATCACCATAGCAACGTGGCAAAAATTAGACGGAAGGAAATTATTTTCTAGTCCATATGCCTTCAAAACAATCTAACCAAGTCTGCTGGTGGGGTTGTGGGAATATATCTGTAACTGCGACAAAATAACAATTCCCAGCCAGCTCAGACAGGCGCCCTCCACAAAGGCTTTCCTTAGAATTGGACGCACTGAGGAGAAAGGCAGAATTAGGGAGCATAGCAAAGATTCCGTGCCAAGAAATAGGCCTAGATGTGGCAAAGTTAGCAGACGCTGCTGCGTGCATGGAATGCATTAATGCAACATTTCACTGATATCGGTCTGGTGTTTATGCTTTTCCTGTTTGCTGAGTAACTTTGTTGTATGATGCACTTTATCTGTGCACGATGTTGTCTTTGGTCAGGAAACATGATCTGGCTTTGAATCAAACCTCTAATGCCAAAATGTGTGGTTTTCAGATTTTAGTTTTGTTTTAAACAGATGATTTTCAGTGATGTCCATGATTTTTTTAATTCATTTAAGAAATGTAGATCATAAAACTGGTTGCCATATGGATTTCACATGACTGCAATCATTTTTGTTTGGACAGCGTGTTTGACATTTCATGGAAAGTCACAGGCGTGTACAGGTTCTAATGCTTTGGACTCTGGTGGTGGTTATCTGTGTAAAGGTTACACAAAGAACATTCTGTGGTATGAAAGCCATTTACCGTTGTCTTTCAGTGGCAGAACTTGAACAAGTGTTAACACGCCCAACACAGAGAGCTTTGGTTCTCTTAACATTCCCGCAAAACCAGGCTATTGTTTTCTTCTCAAAGCTTGAAATGTTTGAAGTACTTGAGATTTCTCAAGGGCAACGGGGAAGGGCACCCTTAAAAGTCCTCCTTTTCTAACACGCAAAAGGAAAAGAAAAGATACCTGAAGTCTGCAGTGGCGGGTAAATGGAGTGAAATAGACAATTAAGGACTTCTGAAATGTCATTACTGGAAATAAAAGCCCAAGGCTTAATTTGAGCTTGGATTCCTGCCGGAAACGATACAGCCCCATCTCAGTGCTGCACCACCACCTATTTGCTATGGCTTGCTACCTCTTATGGCAATGGAAATAATTTATATTCATATAACCTTGTAGAGCGGTCCAACCTGATGTTTTCCCCGTGGATGAAACGCAGAACTTTATAGATCACAGGCTGTTTCCCATTTCCTACCTGTAGTTTGCAGGGTTCATACTAGTCTGGAGTAGCTGATTTTGAGAGAGGCTTGAAACCGAATAAATCGATTGATTGATTTGTAAAGGGCTACTCGCCTAATATGAGAGCTGTGCTATGTTTTCTACAAGAGGGCCACAGATGAACACAGTCAGGCAAAGTAAAGCAGCTAAAGCCATGTGTCATGCTTGCTTTTGAATCATTTCAATTAGGACTGCACAATTAATCTGAAGTAATGTTAAATCACGATTTTATGTTTCACAATTATGTAGTCATTAAACTTGGCAGTTAAGTCAAGCATCTTTTTTGGTCAGCTTAACCTGCCCTCGTGTCCATTCCTCACTATTACACAAGGTCTATTACACTAAACAGAACATTGTACATATCCATCAGGCTCACAAGATGTACAATAAAATCAGGTCATTGCATACCGATTTCGACCAAATATACTGTATGTAACATATTTCTAACAAAAATGCTTATTATCAATCATTTTGATTAATTATACTAGTGATTACAATGTCAAGCAAAATAATCTGGATTCATTATTTTAGCTATGAATGTGCATTGCACAAAATGATCCTCCTACTGTCTCACATAGTAGCCTTATCTGTGCTGAAAAGCGCATCATCACATGCTGTGTTTTCTACTTCTAGACCCATATCGTCTTTGTTGGGTGGAAACCTCATTATGTCCAAAACTGTTACTTTTCAGGATTAAAATTAAAAAAATGGCAGAAGTAGCAGATCGACAAGCTCGAAACGTGTCGCTTCACACCGTGTTTCGAGCTTGTGGATCTGCTACTTTTCATGCTTTTGTGTGATGCTGTGTAGTATGATCAAGTAGGCCATTCATTTACAAACACATTTAAAAAGTTAAAATATGGAGATTTGTTTTCTACCGGACAGCAACGATATGCATATAGGGTTTATTCTATGAAAGCATGATGCATACCAGTAGTTATAGAGCAGTGGTTCTCAAACCTTTCAGCTCGAGACTAAAAAGATACATTTGGTGTCTCCCCGCGACCCAAGCGTACAAAAATACATTATGATGCCCTATTTAAAAACAGTGAAAATAGGCAGTTAACTTGTAGATTGGATATTTTCACTGTTTCACTGAAATGTATGGACATTTAAAAAATAAATAAATGGGGGAAACTTAAGACAAATTGGATATTTACTCGTGACTCATAAAAATGGGTCCGTCCGCGGCCCAAAAATGGCTCCCTCCCGACCCAATGTTTGGGAAACACTATCCCTGCCATCCCCCAATGTTCCCTGACCTCTTCATTTAGCATTTAAGCCATGGTAAAGCCGTACGCAGTCTCCAATTAATTTCTCATTGGATGAAAAAAAAAAATTAAAACTGTTGAGGCCAAAGGGTTGGATTTTCTCTTTGTCGGGATGAGTAAACAGTCTCTCCTGCATCTCTGCCTGACGTCACCCGGGCGCTTTTGTCTGGCTTCCCAGGGAGCCGGACCAGCATGGGGTCTGTGGACGGAGGCTCCATCATGCTGCCACAACTCTTTCATCGCCAGCCAGCCTCGGCTGATAAGGAGATAAGAGGACAATGGCTTGCGAGAGCAAGCAGTGGTATAAGGTGTACCGTAGCCCCTGGGTCTCTTCCCTGCTGAACACTTCAAACCCTCATTAGGATTTTCCTGCAAAAGGAAGGATTTGCTGGATTATTGCGTTGTCACAGCTGGCTCCAGGTCGGTATTTGTCATGCAAGAGCATGGACGAGCTCTGACATGGTGGAGCCACTGCCAATGCTGCCGCCGCCATCCTCTTTCCCTTCCACCCAAAACAAACATTCTTCACTATGCCCCTCCCTCCCTCCCTCTTGGTGGCTGCAGGTAGCAGTCGGAGAATGTGAAATTAACCCTAAATGGAGGAAGAATGGTTATTAGCGTATTGCCCTTGCCAAGGGTTTTTATCGCTATTTTAGTGCCCCATGTCAGGTGTCTGTGGGATTGGGCTGCTGCGTCAGCATTGCTCTTAATGGTTATTTATGTTGGAGATAACCTTGGGAAGCATCATTAGTTTGCTGTTTGCTGTCGCCGTCCATAACTCATCCTGAGATCTCGGGCCATCACGCCTATTTGGCAGTCCAGACGAGCGGATACAATGCCTCGTTTCAGCTCTTGCCGCACTCTCAATTTGTCATTTCGTAGCAGAGGCATGGTAAACAGTTATTTATGATTCTATTTATCCACTCTGTCTTTTTAACTTCCCAGACCCCTCTTTTTTTTAAACCCCTTTATGAACATGAAGCAAAAAGGCATTCCTTCGGGGAGCTGTGGCTAGTTTAATTAGGCCTAAGTCATGAGACCAGCAGACATCACCAACAAAACAAGGAGGCTGTGTTCCTAGACATGTAGCCCAGCGTCTTACATGGTCCTTAATTGGGTTTCAAACTCGTCTAGGGGAGAGAGGTTCAGTGTGACAGAACTTCCTGCTTTGCGTGGAACCCTCCATCTTTTCCCATCATTCCCTGCACTGATCTCGGCGGATAATGGGAATTCGCACCGGTCCCGTGGGACCCCACACTGGGTGGGAAGTAGGTGCTGCGCGAGTCGCCCGAGATTAGTCATCTACCCACATCTCCCTATCTGCCTTGTTCCTCGCTCTCTCATGCTTTGTCTCGTTTTGTTCTTGCCACGGGAGAATTATGCGGGTCCCTAACAAGTATATCCCAAGGAATCTACAAAACATGCTCCGATAGCCACTGAGTCTGCTCTGTGAATACCAAAGAAGAGGAAAGCAGATATGACTTATCAATCTTATGTGCAGCAGCCTATGACCAAACAGCAATTATTCATGGAACATTTATTGTTTTGCGTTTTCTGTTGGTTGCCTCTAATCTGGCCATGGTAGACGTGACTGGCGGTATGTGGGCATTTCTGCGTAAAGGATCTGCGATTTCCCAGAGAGATAGGTCTCTATTTTAAATGCCTAATTTTTTGTGCCTCTCTGCATGTTAGCTGCCCTCTGGGCTATACAGAAGTAGTTTTAACTTGATGGGCGTGCTGGTAGCTGACCGGATAGTGATTCGACCACATAATCACAATATCCCCATGTCGATTCTAGCTGGAGGCCTGCGTTGCATGTCGTTCCCCTTCTCTGCCCTCACTCAGTTTCCTGTTTATCAGCGCTATCCTGTCTGAGCAAAAGAATAAAAGACATTGTTTAACTTGAGTCTTCTGCATTATGATTTTCAAGCTCCATGCGTTTATATCGGGCTAAACTTTAGCCCGATATAAACGCATGGAGCTTGAAAATCATAAAAGCCGCTAATGAGGCTTTAGCCGCTAAAGCCTATGGCCGTGGAGCTTCATAATGGAAATAACAATGTGTTTATCAAAGTTCTTTGTTTGGAATCACAGGAGCCAGTGTAGGACTGCAGACAGACGAAGTGCTGTCGGGATGAGGAGAATGTTTTTGATTATCCAATGTAGATGGCATTTCAAACAGGAACCACAGTGTACACCTCAGGCCAGACAAATGATCCAGCTCATTGGAGGTCAAAGGGTAAATGTAGAGTGGTTTCCTGTCTGCTACCGTAATATTGTGGAATTTTAAGGTGATTAGAGTCTACAATATGAGGCTCACACAGAAAGCAGTCGCTTCATGTGACTCTTTTTTTTTTCCTCAATTAGAAAAGAACATTAGAGTATTTGAACCTTGGCTACAGCTCCCACTAAATGACTAGTCATTGTTGGATTGGTTCAGCTGTTAACCATACAAGCGTTTTTATTTATTACGTTTGACACATTGATTTTTCAATGCAAGCCATTTCAGTCCCTCTGCACCTTCCTGTTTGTGCAACAACAGAAAGTGAGGGATAAATGTTTTGAAGCAGTCTTATGTGAACTGCTATTTATGAAACCATCAACTCACCGCCTTGAATTTTCCATTCCATATCGGCGGAAAATGTGCACACCGCAAACAGCAACAATGTGCAGGTGTTCAAGGGGGTATGTAATCATAGCGTTTGATTGTGAACATGCTGTTGAAAGGCATGTGCACCGAGGCAGAGAAATGCACAGTTACGGTTTCAACCTAAAGCATGCAATGAAAACTGATTGCCGAACACGTTGATACAGTGGAACCACCCACGTAATGGCCACATTTCCCTTAAGAGATCTTAGCAATATTTCCAAATGCTCGTCATTTCACAGATTTCTCCCAATTTCACCCTTAAGAGCAGGCTGCGAGATATTCCTCCTTTGCCCTTAGTGAAATCCTCTTTGTCCCCTCGCTTTCAGTCCTGATTTAGAGCTGCCATAAATCCTAAAGAGACTCCTGTAAACCAGGGGCGGTGAACGTACGACCATAAATATAAAGGATTTAGGACTACAGCCTCATGAAGGCACTCTGAGTGCCCACTCATGGAGCTGGATTCACAGGCTCATATTTTCCCTTTTTGCTCAGAGGTCTCGTAGTATCATACTTGTAGTCTATTCATAAGTCCCTTGAGTACCAGCAGCCAACTATAACGTTGAATCTGCAATTTAGTTGGTTCATCCCCATTGCTGAGTTATCGTGGCTCATCACTTCAAGCCCAGAAGTCATTATCGGCTGATTTATTTCCCGTCAAACATAGCTCACGTCAGGCCCGGCCCTAAGTTGTGACAGCGGATCAGTATGACGCTATGACCTCACCCTCTGTGAGTCAGAAGTTTGACCTCTGGAGTCATTATGACCCCAGAGTGCTTCCGTGTGTCAAGGGCTCGGTCCTCAGCTCTTCAGGCAAACCCTCTCAAGTAAATGATGGCTTGAACAAACACTAAAGACCCTGTGCTGTGGTCCGCCTCGTGGAGGCACATTACCAATCAATATCAAAGGAAATAAGTCATTTTGAATCAATCTCCTTTTAGTATGTCAGGGGGTCTTTTATGATATTGACGTGTCTCAGCTGGAGCACATCCCCCCCCCCCTCTCTCTTTCTCTCACACACACACACACACACACACACACACACACACACACACACACACACACACACACACACACACACACACACACACACACACACACACACACACTTATTTAAGTAGCCAACAAGCAATAATTAAGGCCAACATACATGACAGGCATCTGATAAACCCTTCAATAAGAACTTCAGAGCGCCCCCTTGCTGTGACCATGTGAAGGATGGAAACGGATGGGAGAGAATGAAATGTTAGGGAGGCAGGCTAAATCCATGGACTTGATTCAAAAGAGGGTAATCCACATCTGAGACCATCCTCATCAAATAGACCTGTTGAGGCCAGTCCTGACAGTCAGTGCAGTAAAAAGGGAAAAACAAATTTGCACGTGACAGTGCGGCAACGAGATTATTTTCAGCCTTCGAGATGTAATGAATAGAAGCCAATAAATCCTTGATGAATTGAAACAAGAGCAAAATTGAATTTTAGCTAAAGCCAGCTCGCATCTAATGCCAGTGTTGTGAGACAGGAGGCCTGGAATGGCAGATGGAGCTCGGTCTGTAATGCAGGAAAAAAAAGAAGAAAATAATTAGTCCTTTGAATAAAAAGGGGGAAACAGTTTATGTTTCTTGTTATCAGGTAAATATACGTGTTGAAATGCAATTAATATGACCTTCAGTGAGCCGAGTCTGGAAACCTTGAGGATGGGATGGGGGGGGGGTTGTCAGACTATCACTCTGAATAAAACAGCACTGTGTCGCACAAGAATTGGCCTAACCAAGCAGCTTGTTCTGGTGGATCTGTGGTCTGGTCTGAATAAGAACCACATCAAGAATTCAGCTGGAGCAGGAGCAGTGTCACCGGGGCATGACTACCCGGTTGGTCAGGGAATTAAAATGCCAGGTGGGGGTCAGTGGAAGCACTCGCTGAATAATGTGACACAAATGCATACACATGAGAGGGCCTCCCGGCTGCCCTGGTGTAGGAAAGAGGAAACTGCTGTGGTCTGGTCTATCCAAGGAAGTGCACTTTGGGGGGGTTGGGGGGGTGGGGGGGTGGTAAAGCGAGCAGAAGGTCCCCTCTCATTTGCGTGTGCCGACACAGTTGACCCATGGGTGGAATGTGTCCTTATTGAATCGTGCAGCATAAAATGCTCCATTGGACCAGAGAGGGAAGTCTGGCCTCCCCCATGTCTCCAACTCAATTTTTTTATCGTTTAGAATGGGGAGAGGAAACGATGTTGAGCGCAGGAAGGGTCAGGAGCAATGCGAGGCAAATCCAATCTTAAAGGTCTTTTGCAACAAATACGCTTTGCTAGCCTTACCCACATCCTTATTGCAACGATTAAACTCTGGATGACTTGATAACGTCTGAAGCGTGTCTCTGATAAGGCTGAGTAATGGGCACCAAAGAGCTTGTTGTCACAAAAGCCACGAAAGCTTCAAACAGCCAGTATGGCATTCTTCTTGGAGAATGACTCATGGAATCAGTTTAATATGCATCGATCCAACAAAAACCTGTATTGCACAAAAGAAACTGCACTTTCAATGCATTCTAGAATAAGCTCACACACACGCTTCAGGATGTATATTGAATTTGCAATACAAATAATGGCAGAATGTCCTTTTTTTTGTGATTCCTCTAGAACAGAGTTTGTCTGTATGTCTGTCTCCTCACGTAAACCGATCGCAGCTCATGCTATTTCCATAACATCACAAACACGACTGAACGTTGGATCGTAGTCAAAAATCTAATGTATGCATTTAAAAAAGCAAAACTTGTAGGTACAGCAACATTGTGAACCACTTTTGTATAGATTTAGGTTAAGTAATTATTATACAGATTGCTATTATACAGATTGCTATTAGCCAAAGGAGAAGTACACATTCAACTCGCCAACATTTGTGCGGCTTTGTTCACAAACAGCACACATACTTCCTTACTTAAGTGTGTGTGTGTGTGTGTGTGTGTGTATATATGTATATATATATATGTATGTATGTACGTACGTACGTACATATATATGTATATATATATATATGTATGTATGTACGTACGTACGTATATACGTACGTATGTACACACATATATATATATATATATATATATATATATATATATATATATGTGTGTGTGTGTGTGTGTATATGTGTGTGTATATATATATGTGTGTATGTATATGTATGTACAGTATATGTATACTGTAAAAAAGGGATGGACCTTCCATGGAAGGGACTGCACACTCCAGAGAACAGAGATGGACAACTTACTAGGCTACTGTAAGTGATTTATTAGCACGATGCATTTCGCTGTGAGCTTCGTCAGGTGCTATATGTAATATGTATATATATATATATATTTTTTTTAAAGAAAGCCACTTCCTAGATCAGTTGAAATCAAAGTGAATTTGCCCCACCATTATTATAATACATTTTGCAACACGCCTGCAGCCTGTTTCTGTCAGTCTCCATAATTTGCTGTATACTAGCTCGCACTCAACCAGTATGTATATTTCTCTAGGGCCGTGGGACGAGCTCAAAATTGAGTGTGCTGGTCATCATAGTCATTACATTACATGAAGATGTCCTTGGCTTTTTTGTGTGACCTGAAAAAGTCCCACCCCAACCCCCTCCACCTCCTCCTGCCTGGCCCCAGGGCTATCCGATATTAGACAGCAAGATGACATTGTGCGCTTGTGTGAGTGCAGTCAGCCGACATGTGCAGATGATGTGAAGTCAATAATGCATTATAAAAAAGGGGAATTATGTCCTTGATGAGCCCCATAGAGCTTAATTAGGCCTAAAGGTTGATTTACATACAAGTGTACATGAAATCCGATAATGGCACAAGTTTTCCCAATGGTGCCGTGTAGTTTCGTTGGTGCTTGATTCCCTCCTGTATCGAATCCATTCATGGATATCATAAAGAAAGAAAAATAGACACTCAAACATGCTGCAGCGCATTCTGCACATAAGGCATTGTTTTACCTTTTCTTTTTATGTAACTAGTGCAGTGCCCAGTCAGGGTGTGGCCTCTGTTCAGAACACATGCCCGTTCAGAGCGGGCCAGTTCTGGAGAACTGCTCATCCTATCGACTTCATACTCAACACTGCAATTCCATGGGTCCTCAGCAAAGCAGCCGGCAAGTGTGAAGTAGATCGGATGAACGGTTCGTGAGATTTGCGTGCCCTTCCGGAGTGGACCCGGTTCTGGAGAACTGCTCATCCGATCGACTTCACACTCGACACTGCACTCCCATGGGTCTTCAGCAGGACACCTACCTAGTGTGAAGTCGATTGGATGAGTGATTCTTGAAATATGTGAAGGACATACATATTATACACACAGACAGACACACAAAGATTCCTGGAATTTGTAGATAGATGATGTTTTTTTGTTAGCTGATGGCACAAGGTAAAACTAACGATTTCCGTGCAAATGTATCGGATGACTTAGTCAGCCAAAGTATGCAAATAATGTGAAAAGACAGGAGCACTCTCTCGTCCCCATGTGGCCTTGTGTGTTAGCCTACACGTGCACGTCAGAGAACAGGGTTGCTCTTGGTGGGGTTAAAATATAAAGCCTCTGACAGTAAACATTACCGTTGAAAGAGTCCCACCAGCGTATCAAAGGGGAAAACAACAGGGGGTGCTTTTTTTCATGGTGTCTATTGAGAGATAAATTACGTGATATTTTTCAGAGTCATGTACCTATATCAAAGATGCTCCTGATAGCCCCCCCGCTGTTGCTATGGAGGGAGCAGAGATGTAAATGAACTGGAGCATATTGGATGGTTGAGAATACAAATGAGGTTGGGTTCCATGTGCTCCTGCTGCTTCTCTGCTCTCTCTCAAGTCTTTATCTCTCTCTTGTACTCTCCTTCTTTCTCCCTTTATCTTTATATTTCTCTCTCCCCTATCTTTCGCTTGTCTCTCTCGCCCTCTCTTTCTCTCCCTCTCCCTGTCTGGATAGATTCAGCCTGGTACCTGACACTGGAGTAGTATTCCACTTAGTATATTATCGCACTTAGTATATTATCACACTTAGTATATTATTAGTGTAGAGCCCAACCAATGATAAGACTTTTGTGTCCGATTTATGAGAGTCCTAGACCACCAATTACCGATGTTTTGACTGATATTTTGTCAAAAAGTGCAAAATGTTCTAATCAAATTGAAAATCTTAAATTTGATTAAAGTTTGTATTTGAGAACATTTAACTTAAAAAAAATGTTTGTAATAAAAAATAAAAACTTTTTGATAGATACAAAATAAACACATTTTAATTCAACCACTAAATAAATGTTTGCCTATAATAAGTGGTTAAAAATAGGGGCACATCGGCTGCACAATACCGAAGTCATCAGAAAAGTCAAATAATGGCCCTAACGTAGTTAGCAATACTTTTTGATGTTTCCTTCTTCTGCTTGAAGACAAGTTGGGGGAAGTAAGGACGCTATGGATGAGATGATCACAGGGAAAACATGGTGATCTTTATTTTTTTATATATATCACATAATTTGTGACATAGACATGAGTTCAGATGTTAATGTGTCAGTGTTTCCTGTGCCATGCCAGTCATAGTTTTAACATCTGTTTTCAAACCATTTAATATGCCACAGATGTTATAGGCAAAATTACAGAGTAGAAAAACCTCTATGTAAGTGCCATGGACAAGTCTCGATGTTTGCCAAAACAACCCCTTTCAAATTTCAACACAGCGAGGGGAAAAACAGACGAGTCGTGAGGTAAACTCAATGTTGCAAAATTCTAAAGGATGTAATATCGGTCAGGCCAGTAGTATAATTCTTTTTATACAATGGTTACACAGAGTCAGCAGTCTACCTCGTGTCCCGCTGTTCAACTGGCTCATTCAGCTCGGAAAAATATGCACTATTTTCCCTCTGTTCCTTCCCTGTGTGGACCTGACTTCTTAAGAATACATGCTGTTGTAAAGGATATCTGTGGATTATGGAATCAGCACTGTGGGAAGAGACTTGACTTAAAGGTTTCTTTTGCTCCGCGGACTTCCGTTGCTTATGCTTGTGGAGGCGAGGTTGGGGGGGGAGCGGGCGGTGGCTGTGGCGGAACCTGGGGGATTCACACTGTGCCTTCCTGTGGCTCTGGGCTAATACCAGGGGCCACACTCTCCTTTTACCCCCAAAATCCACCCAGCAAGCGACCTTGTCCTGGGCAGAGGACTGAGGAAATAACAGCGTGTCGAGGCAAGAAGACGCTAGCTCATTTACAAGCAGCTGGGCTAGTCCACGTCGAGAACAATGAGAGAATCAAAGGGCCGTGCTAACAGTAGACGACAAGCATCAGGATCGTTCCCGTCACACTTCTCATTGGCCCTCGACAGAAAAAATTATCTGGTTTCACATCAAAATAATCCGGCGAGCTCTTTTGTCGTCGGGCCACAATGGCAGTGGTGTGAGCGGTTGAATGGGCCTTTTGATACGCCTCTGCTTTGCCCCCAAGTCTTCCTCCACAAGCCGGGGGAACTCAAGTTACACAGGGTCCTTTTCAATATGAAAACTATTTACTGTACGGGGTGGAAAAAAGCGTAATATTTTTGCACGATCAGTGTCTTCACTTATTACTGCCGTTTGCTTGCCAGAATTTTGGTATAGACAGAGACTGACATCTGGTCTCTTAGCCCCATATTCTATATTCATTCAGAGAGATTCTGCATGCTGTCCTAAGTCTGTTCCACGTATGTTTCGTGATGGTTATGTACAGGATTGTGAGGCCAAAGAGGCTTCTGCATGGCTGATGGAGATCCTAATGGCTCCCCATTTGTGTGAAATAGGAAGACATTTTGTTCATTACCTCCGCTTCAGTGACACTCATATCGTGGCAGATGGTCACTTTCCAATTGATTTGGCTCGACGGAGGGAAAAATGAATTAAAACATTATAGCACCAGAGAGACTGTACCGAATAGGTCCCCCCTTATGTATTAACGGTTTCTCTGTTCCTAAGCCGGCAGTTCGCGTATTGGCTCAATGTCATCTGAAAGGTTAAACATAATGGTAAATGCCACCGTGGGAAGCTTTAAATAGAGGGCGCTCCATTGGTGCAATGAAGTCTTGTAACCCACAGAAACAGGTGTCTGGTACCAATCAGAATCAATTAGCAGCATGTTGGGCATAACAACCGCATACAATCATTGGTGTGTTTAACACATCGGGTGCCAGAGGTTTATTAAAATATTATACGTTCAGTGCCTGCATTTCTTCCATCCACTTACGTTGATACGTTTCGTGCTGTAGAAGCCCCGACGCGGAAGTGCATGTAAACAAGCGTGCGTGCGAGACGGCGGAGGGTCCCGACTAACGCCTGGAACAATAATATTTCTAACGCGATCCTCCATTGCAGAGTGATCGCCGATCGAAAACGGCTCGCTTCCACCACGTTAAAAAGAAATGGAGATATTAAGCTTTTAGTTAAGGAGTTAACATTGGAAAGGCCGACCGGAAGGATTTTTGACATGGAGCCACATCCGGCCTCTCCTTCTCAGAAACTCCTTGGATGATCCCAAAGTTTCGTTACAGCGCCCCACGTGGGCCCCACGTATAAAAATAAAATTGGGTCAAAAACGGTCCGGACCGTTTTCGGCACTCGATGTGTTAACCCTACATGTAAGCTACATGTAGCATTGTTTATCTCTACATGTAAAGTCTACTCTACATGTAAAGTGTCTTGAGACGACTTGTTGTGATTTGACACTTTAATAAAATGTAATTGAACCCATTTAGACCTGAGTCTGATTCTACAAATGTCTTCTAAATCTTAACACTTTTCTGAAAATATTGCTATATCAGTGTTCTCAAACTTTTCATGTCAAGGACCCCAAAATATGTATTTGGGCGCAGACCCACATCTCAAAATATTTTGTTCCAGGGAACCCAAGAAGCAAAGATTTGAGATTTCTTTTATGATTTTTCAAAAATAGCAGATCTACAAGCTCATGTATATCTGCCATTTTTGAACAGCCAAATAAATCTAAAATGATACAGATGCTTTCCCCGGTTTTAATGGTTCAAGGTTGACTGATGCTAAAAACAAAAGGAACAAAAGGAACAAGTACAGCACCCCCCCCAACCCCACCTTGAACCATGCAACCCCGTTGGCTGCATTCTAGTGATTTCCATTCGGTGGGTGCAACAAAAGGTATATACTGTATGGTCAGTGTTATTTACTAGGGCTTACAAGTTAATTACAGTCAGAGTAGGGCCCCCGCTGAATGCTCGCCATTGTGCCGTGACATAGGCGCCTGATCACTCCGTGGGTTCAATGCTCTCTACATAGCCAGAGGAGAGGAATTGGAAAAAGCTACTGTGGCGGTGGAGTGGTGGGGTGGGGGGGGGGGGTAGTAGTGGACTGACCAGAATGCCTGATAAGGCTGAGTGTCAACAAGGCCATGATAGGGATCTGGCCAATTATGCTACTGCTGCTGCTGCCAGGTTGCCATGGACACCGGATTGAGCATTCCACATAATATATTATTGACCATCCCTTGATCCTCTGCACCGTGTCATTTAATTAGCGTGACGGGTGCATCTTTTAGACCCCCCCCCCCTTACGTTCTTGTCTGATAGGCGTACCTATTCTCAGTGAGATTTTATTTTGTCTGTGTTTGTGATCGTCGGTATACACGTTGCAGGGAGACTCTTTCAGAGCTCGTAAGGAGAAGATCACACGTTTTGAGAGGCTGTCTGGAATGTGCTAGCAGTTACGAGAGGAGAGGGGTTGTGTTAGGTTTGCATCAGCATGTGCGCACGCGTGTTTTCTGGAATGAATGCAAGGGAAAATTGTCAGTGAAGGTCATGTGTGTCTAAGGTTTGATCATACGTGTGTGTGTGTGTGTGTGTGTGTGTGTGTGTGTGTGTGTGTGTGTGTGTGTGTGTGTGTGTGTGTGTGTGTGTGTGTGTGTGTGTGTGTGTGTGTGTGTGTGTGTGTGTGTGTGTGTGTGTGTGTGTGTGTGTGTGTGTGTGTGTGTGTGTGTGTGTGTGTGTGTGTGTGTGTGTGTGTGTGTGTGTGTGTGTGTGTGTGTGTGTGTGTGTAAACCTGTTTGTCCATTTTGTTGCCAAGCAGTCGTGGCTCAAAGGTAAAAAAAAAAATATCCCTGAAACACAATACAGCAACAAGTGCTCTTACTGACTCTAATGAGCTGTCGACATTCTCCTAGATCAGTGGTTCTCAACCTGGGACCCAGGGCCCATTGGTGGCCCGTTAGGATATTGCAAGTGTGCCCGCCAAATAATTGGAAAAACACTAAGATTTTAATTATATTATATACATTTATTTTAGTAAAAAAAAAGTCATGGTATTTTTCTCTTAAAAAATCTACAAAAGTGAGTTTTTTTTTGTGATACCAATAAATAATAACTTACAGTATATTATGTTAGTTCCATTGATCCAATCCGGAACACAATCGATTGATCGATCATTAACCCTATACATGCTCTGAAAATGCAGGCGATATCGGCTGCCATGTTGTGTGTCCAGATGGGTGGGCCTATGGGTGGGCCCGATGCAGAAAAGGTTGAGAACGACTCTCCTAGATGGATTCTCATAGCACCCATCAGGAGAAATGAAAGACAAAAAATAGAAAGACGATAAGTAGACCAACATTCGAACAAATCACATTGTAGAGGCCTTTGATATGCTTTTACATTGTTTGCAGTCTGTTGAGATAATATGCAAAGTAAATAATATGCACTGCGTGAATTATTATTCTAATAGCTCCATGACCAAAATAATGATTATACTTTTCTGGCTCATTTGAATGATGCCATTATTTTGTGAAGTGAGACAGTAAGCATTGAATTTTGTTTATGTTAGATTTGCCAATATCATATTATTCTCTTGTAATTGCAGTGCATTGTTGTGCCAGAGCGTGATCGATGTCATTGCGGCTGCTGCCTCCTTTCTGAATAAAAAGAGAGAAATAGGTCTTATTAACCCATTCAATCCGGGAACGCATCTGTGTCATTTTAGATTTGAACTATAACCATTATTTTATACTAAAAAAAAAAGTAGATCTGCTAAAAAATAGCAGATCTGCTAAAAATGCTAAAAAAATAATAGCAGATCTACAAGCTCAACATTTGTGCAAATCTTTGAATACATATATTTTTTGAAACATTTTTAATTCAAATCTTTGCTTCTGGGGGTCCCTGGAATACATATAATTTTGGGGGTCCTTGACATGAAAAAGGTTTTGAGCACCACTGATGTAGAAACATGTTTTTTCAGTAAACTGTTAGGATTCAGAAGACATTTGTAGAATCCCCCAGTAAAAATATTATATACGATTTGCGATATACGAAAAATAGCAGATCTACAAGCTCATAGTGCGGCACTCGGTGCTGCGCTATGAGCTTGTTACTATTTTTGAATAGCCAATGTGTAAAATAATGGTTATAGTTAAAATTCAACATTTTTGAATAGCCAAAGAAATATCAAATGACACAGATCGTGTTCCCGGACTGAATCGGTTAAAAGAGGGCACAGAAGCTCTCCGTTATACAATATGGTTTGCAGAGCCAGAGTTAGATGTGTCATTATAGCACCGTGAATTAGCCCATACATCTGTTTTTTTTCTTCCTTCCGTCTCTACTGAGCAGTCATAATGGCTATATAGGATCAGGCAAATGACCACATCTATTTGGTCATTGCAGCTGGAGACATATTCTGGGAAATCTCAGTAATTGGAATAGTATAGATAATATAGCCTAAATACGTATGAATTGACTTGAACTGCACAACGGGTGAAATGACTGATGGAATAATCGATTAATCAATCATGAGATTACATTTTAGTAATCAAACATCTAGTGCTTGCCTTTGTTCCATTATTCTAAAAGGAAAAGGTATGTTTTTGACTGCTGGGTGTACATTTTTAGACACTTTACTACTTTACCATATTTTTTATGTCATTTAGATTAATTGAATAGTATTTGTTGCATTAACCGTAGACTACCGTACACTGATTACTTAACCACATGAACTCTAGCGTCCCTATTTGGGGTTATTCACAAGGCGACGTGAGCTTGTAGATGGTGAGCTTGTGAGAGCTTGTAGATTGGCTATTTTCAGCGTAGACATTTGGTATTAAGGAAAAAAGGAACGGACCTAGCATAGAGCCCTGGGGGACCCTGATCAACTAAGTATATTAAGTGGTCAAGTGTAGAGATGGCAACAGTGAATCAGATTCACTTTGCTGGACTGTCTGCTACCCCCCTCTCGTGTATTGATTTGCCAGTCACTGCATCCCCACCCCACCCAGTCTGCATCGAGGGCGAGAAAGTAGTTCAGCCTGCGGCCTGATCAATTCAGAGAGGCTTTTGGACATTGTTTACGAACATTCTCCGACTCCATGATGTACGGCACAAGCCCAGCTGGTGAATAGATTTGTGCTGAGAGGACAGCACTTTTGTGTTTGATTTCCAGAAAGCTGAACAAGAAAATGCATGATCATTATAGCGCCTGTCATCAGCACAATGGAAAAAAGTTGCTTGAGTCTTTCTTATCTTGTTGCCGAGTGCATATAAATTTTTTCCCCCCTTCGTCCTTGTCTCTTCAGCCTCTGTTTCTCTACTTAAGCGGACTGACCGAATCCGTTCTAAATCATGAAACCAGAAGTTTCTTGAAAGCTGCTGCAGAGTGATTTAAGTGTTTTAACAGCGTTCTTGGGACACGGCGCATGGGTGGGTTTGGCCGCAGGTTTTGGAGATCAAACTTGGGAGACCTTGTGCGTGGCCAAAGAACCAGATCACTTCCAGCCGCAAAGTGGGCCAATGCTGGCTAATGTATCCCACTCAGCCATACATGGCTGCCGCAGAATTGGCCCATATGAAATCTATGTGAACTCTGTAGTGAGACTCACCAGAATGCAGTCCTATCTATCTATGCTGCTGAAAGGGGGAAACTGTTAAAGCAATCAGTCTACCCCGTTTTGTAAAAATGTGTTTGTTATTCTGAATGTGTCTTTTTGAATTCATATTTGACCTGTCATGTCGGCTCAGCTGTAGAAAGATTAAGTATGATGTGTTTATTTAGTAGGTAGGCTATAGGAAAGTATGGCAATAAGAAGGGGGATAGGTAATGCACAATCACTAACGGTTTGTTCAGACTCATTTTGCCCTTATAGCCTGTATTGTATGAACATTGGTGTTTTGTGGTGTGCACTGGTATGGAATGAATGTGTTTTTCTTGTCTTTACCTTGACAATGTGCTTCGGTTCAAAACATATCTGCCTCTTGTTTACGATGAAAAACATTTAAATCATTTGTGCATCACTTGTGATTGTGCAGACTGAGAGTGGTGTTTTTTATGTTGGGAGAAAGAACCAAAGAAAGTATTAAAACAAAAAAGCTTTTAAAATGTCTCAGATTCACCGTACAGTACTTCAATTTAAGAGGCGGCTTTTTATTTTTTTCTCTGTGAAATGGCCTGTGACAGAAAAGCAATAGACAAATGTCTCCATTATACTGAGATTCGTATCAAGCTGCTGTACAAGTATAAAAATTGTAATATGGCAGTGATTGATGTATTACATAGGTTGCCTTACTTATTACATGGAGTGGTGGGTGACTTTTGATGGAGCTATGCTGCAATGCGTTGACATGAACGCAAGATTGCTTGTCATGGGTCCTGTTTCTCACATGTAGTGTTTTCATTTTTTTCTCTGCTTGTGTTTTTTCCGCCCTTCTCTTCTCACACCTCCGATAAATTGTGAATCACCTTAAGCGTGCTGATTTTTTTCCTTTTTTTTTTTCTTTTACTGACTCGAGAGAGAAGATGGTCTGGAAAAGAAAAGAACAAAAAAAACTTTGAAGTATTGCCATCATACATGAAAGCGTGTGCTTTTTCATGCCTGGCGGTCACATGAGAAAGTTTGTTGTCAAAAAGAACAAGAAGAGAAAAAACATAAAAAAAGATCCTTCCCCTGTGATTCTGTGCTCCCAAACAAATAGAGCCTCAAAGACGTAAGATAGGCCAGGACAGTTACCGGTACCTTGTGCTGCAGAGATACAGCAGTTGTTTACCTTCAAGTCTGTCTTGGTTAATGCTGAGCAAATAAGCAGCAGCACCTAATTGGTGCACTAGCCGAGGAAAAGGCAACACAAAGTGACATTTATCTTCCTTTGCAAAATACCACCGTAGCATTTCCCGGCAAGGGGCACAATGCAGAATGCTAATTCCCTTCCAAGTGTAACATAGTATTTAATCAGACATTGGTAATTGTATTGGCTGGTGTTCATTGATGAAGTATTCGATAAGGTAAAATGACTTTAGCCCTTGCAGGCCGATTCAGCAGAGCTCCAGTCAATGGTTGTAACAAAACAGACGTCACATAAAGAATGTCACTCATGACAAGAAAAGGTCCTGGGTAATTATAATAAAATTCACATAAAGCATTGGCTCTGGAGTTTTTCAGGTGCCAATCTCACAAACAAATTAGGCCATTTAGTTTTTCGGGCCAGCAGTCTGTGAACTGTGCCTCATTAGGGAAACGAGAGTCTCTGTAAACACTGTCGACCTCCCCATCAACCAAGACATAAAATGTACAGCCAACAGCACTATTACTTAAACGTCCAGCAAGGTAACAAAGTTCTCTTAAACTGTGCAAATGCATTATGCAGAAGGAGGTGTGAAAAGTTAAGAAAATTAACCACATGAACCCTATCATCCATATTTTGGGGTTCAGTGAAAATAGCCGATCTACAAGCTCACAACGTATCGCAAACATGAACACATCGGAGCTCGTACATCGGCTATCCTCGGCGAAGAGATTTGGTGTAGAGGGAAAAAAGTAGTAGTAACTAGTATAGACCCCTGGGGGACTCCAGTCAACGAAGTATATGGGGTTTAAGTGGTTAAAAGGATGCAAGTTTTCTAAGGGGCTCTCAAAGATCCTATAGTTTATAGGTTTCATTGTTTATTCAATATTATTAGATATCCACTTTGATATGTAGTCATGAGGCCCAGCATTTCAAGCTGCCCCTGTTTTGTCACCAGTGGATGTGGAGATACAGAAGTCATAAGTGAGCGTCGCCTCTGGTGTATTCAAATTCCACCGAGGGGCAGCTCTGCTTATGATTAAGGTGCATATTTTTTGGCTCGACTCCACTCTATTCTAAGCTCTGACATATAAGCTCTGGGAAAGCTGTCCTGACAAAAAGAAAGTCCCTCATTGGAATTGGAGAAAATGGAGCAAAACAGTTCACTTTTGACCCTAAGCGCTGCTATTTGGCAGTGTTCACATTTATGGAACACAAAGCCACAATATTGATTTTTCTTTTCTTTAACCCTCCCCTCCCGTATTTTTCTTCTTCAAGCCTCCCCAAGCTTCCCAATAGCCCCCCTTCAATTGTCAGTGCTGTAAAATGGATTACACTCTCATGTTGTACAGACGTACTGTATGTAGTGCCCCTTTTTTTAAATATAAAAATGGGTATTGCAGATAAACCATACAGTGCCATTAACACATTCACTGCCAGAATGTCGCCATTCACGGACATATCCGTGATTTAAAATCCACCCGTTCACCGCCATTCACGGATATGTCCGTGATTCTATTTTTTTTGGGGGGGGGGGGGAACGTCCAGAACCCAAGATAACGTGATCCGAAGATTTACTGCTCCATTCACTTCCTGGGTAACTTATTACCTTAAAATCCTGTATCTCGGCTCCTGTGTACTGTTTTACTATGTATTTTTGGCGAAACATGCTATTTTCAACTGGGTATAACAAGAGAACGGGAGGTCACGATGACATTTTTTTTTCTTCACGGAAGCACAGTGATTTCCTCCGTGATTGGCAACCATCAGGGGATCGATCATACTGGAGATATATTCTGTGGTTCTTGAAAAATGTGTCAGAATGCTTAAAAATGCTGGCAGAAAGCTACCTGCCAGCATTAGAAAGCCCCTGGCAGTGAATGTGTTAATAGACTTTGTAAGGGCAGTGTGTGTGAACCCATATTTACAATGGAAGACGAAAAAAAACCAACGCTGTCAAAAAAGTTAGTGGAGGTTAGTTGATGTATGTCACTGTGTTAGAAAATCTAGATGGGGCTGTTTTAGCATTAGAAAGGCATTTTATATTCATAAGTTATTAAGTCTGGCTTAGGGGGCTCAGACAATACCGTCATTATAATGTAGGCTGTATGATGCCCCAGACTCTTTAGGTCAATGATCGATCCATCGTCATTCAGAACCAGTTTACAGGCATAGTACTAAGTAACGCCATCGGCCCATCAGTCCCGCTGAGATATAAAATGTCTGCACGATATATTGATCTATCCCCCAAAAAGCTAGGACAGCTCTACATTCATTTCATTGGTACACATATCAGCTCGACACATTTTGGTTGAGCTGTTGTCGTGCCTTCTATTTATACTGTCATCTTTTTCAACTCAAAGTCAAAATCTTTTCAAATATTTGAAATCCTGCCAGATTGTTCCACACATGCTCAACACAGTCACATATCTCCCTTCTATTTCCAATTGTACTGATAGAAAACTCTGTCTCTCTCTCCCTCCTACTCTCTCTCCCTCTCTCTCTGTTTCTCTCACTCTCTGTCTCTCACACTTTGTCTCCATTTCTCACTCCCTGTCTCTCACTCTCTCTTTCTCTCTCTCTCTCTCTGTCCTCGGTTTTCTTCTTCCCTAGGGTTTAGCCGGGCTGCTCTGCCATTCGGCCTCGTGCGAAGAGAGCTGTCCTGTGAGGGCTATCCGATAGACCTGCGATGTCCAGGAAGTGATGTCATAATGATCGAGAGCGCCAATTACGGGCGAACAGATGACAAGATCTGCGACGCTGACCCTTTCCAGATGGAGAACATCAACTGCTACCTGCCTGATGCCTTCAAGATCATGTCACAAAGGTAATACTGCACAAATAACTGTCTCCATGCCAGTAACAACTAAGAGTTACGTTTGCAAATGTTATATATTTTGAGTTATTTGATCCTGTGAATGATAGAACATCATTAAAAACCCATTATCGCAGTTTTTAAATGGTTCATTACAAGAGCATCTATTGAGTATGTTATAACCCTTGTCCCACTGCATAGCTGTGGATACTTAAATAAACGCTTAAGGTCTGTTTCTTTGGGTGTTAGCTTAAGTCAGTGTGACTATCGCCGTTATAATTGCATTTTGGACAGTAATACCAAGTAAATAACCTGACGCTGTCAAATAAAGCTTACTAATTTGCAAGTGAGGAAGACAGTGGGTGTGTGATTATCTCCCATGGCATGTGTACTGTAATGCTTTCAGTGAAACCTTTACAAGCCAAATAGCCGCTTTCAAACCAACTGGATAACCGCCAATCCGACTGACTTCCCACTTGGCACATCACTCCCCTGGTGATGTGCCATGATTCACATCAGAATCATGGTCCCCATTGTCCCTTCTATGCCCATATTTGGAGATCTCTGTATCTGTCTGCCTGTGTCCCTTTTATGCCCATATATGGATAAGGAGTTCCGTGTGAGCCCTGCCCAAATATGGAGTACAGGCTAGTCTATGACGTCAGTACTATGATGTCATATTGATGACTCAGATGAATTTGGAGACGCGCCGATCCGTCCGCCTTCTCACTCGGCACATACCTCCCTCGGGTCCTCTGCAATACGCAATTTAAAGTCGATCGGTCGGGACAGACTCACTCACCCACTCATTTACTTACTTAGACTTGTCACTTAGTTGACACCAGAGCACCCTTCTCACTTTCGAACACTGGAGGTGCTGGAGACCTTCTCTGTACTTCCTTAAAGTCAGCGGTGTGGGCAGAAGCATGAGGGCTTTGATGTTTTCATATTAATTGATCCAGAATTTCTCTATGAGGGAGAAAGAATAGAGTTTTTTTTCTCCTTTTTTGTTTTTGTTTGACTTTTCATGATATAAATGAGTGTTAAACAACATTTAAAATGCGTCTGCAGGGGGACTTTTAAGTCCAAGAGATTGCTCATATGTTGCAGTGTTATTAGTCAGATTAAACTCCAAACTCCAATCTGGCATGAGGGAGGCAAAGATGCCCCATTTCTACCCAGACTCATCTGACCACAGAGATGCTTCAACGTTTAAAAAATTACGGCTCCACTTGTGATCAGTCTTGTGTGAAGGAATGTGATCCTGTACACCGCAAATTTATGAAGTTACAATGTGTCCATCCACATACTGTACATGCACACACAGACACACGTTCCTACACAGACACACGTATATACACACAACACGCACGTACACTGGCTCACGGACGCGTGCACACACACACACACACACACACACACACACACACACACACACACACACACACACACACACACACACACACACACAGTCAGGCGCCAGTTGCAACACTGTCTACATGAGACCTCATCCATGAGGCCAGTTGCCACGTAGGGGTACCGTCTGAGCCAAAGTGCACGGGATAGAATGACATATGAGAGTGCCACGGAGAGAGAGAGAGAGAGCGAGAGAGATATTGGTCGCTAGAAAACTGTCAGCAACCCTGCCGCTCCGCCTTGGGAAATAAGAAATAATGAAATAAAAGGGAGCCCTTGTATTCAGGGGGTTATTGTCAAGCCGTATTTGATGAAGTCAGATAGCTGACTCACGCAGTCTTGTCGTGGAGAGAGGCTGTGGTCTGTCCTCCCTGGTCCCCTGCCTGTGGCCCTGGGTATCACGGTAGCCTCAGACACACTAACACAAAGAGAATCAAACCTGATTTATACTTGGTCGGCAGAGAATATCAGACCTACAAGCTCACAGCGCGTCACGTGAGCTTGTAGGTCTGCTATTCTCAGCCGTTCTCGGTGCGCGGCGCCGTTGCACGATGGAGCATAAATTAGGCTTTAGTCCATTCATTGAAGCACAAATACAGGCTGAGTGTGGGCAGGGCAGAGTCGGACTGCAAATCCCCTTTAATGCAGGTTCATATCTTTCTCTGTAAGGCTATCAGTTTAACTCCAGATATTTGTATTTTTCTACGTTTTTAATGTGCTTTTCTCTTTAGGAACTTTATGAGAATTTTGTCAATATATTTCTAAGCCATGATTTTAATGTTTATTTGGAGATGCTGTGCGTGGAATATCAATAGTGAAGTACAACTTAAAAATCAATGCATTATTTATGGGAAAATCAGCCATACATTATTGCAGTCGACATATTTCTTTTATTTTCTTTCCTTTTTTTTGTGTTACATTAAAATGTAATGTAAATGTGCAAAATCAGCCCACGAAATCCGAAACAATCAAAATGTCATGAAAACACATTTACAGGGCAGATATACATAGGCGGACGGATTGTGGGATTGAAAGTGGAACAGAGCAGGCGAGGAGAGCTTCAGTTGAGAATACGTCAATTGTTGTTGAATGTGACAGGTGTCACAAGGCGGCGATATTTATGCACCTCTCCTGTTCCCCAGTCAGTTCCTGAGATGGTAGATCGGCTACATTTGCTTAGATTGGCTACTTTAACACTGGCTTATAGATTGGCAATGTTTGTTATTCGGTGTATGGCGGATACAGTATAGCAACCTGTATTCCATTTCACCAGTCACGCAGGACGCCACTTGAGATGAACAGAATGGACACAAAACTTAGCACAAAATTATTTCACAGATGGATAAATGGCAGCCGATGGTAATAACATGTGGGTATGTTTCATTTAGGTGTTACCCATCTGTCAAAAAGTACCATTCTTCCATTTTGTATGACAAGATTTTTTTTTATATTTTTACACCCACCAGGATGACTCACAATCGCTCTGAATTATTACAGAGAAAAACAAAATGAAGCATAGTGAAACTTATTGGAGATTGTTGGTGCTTTTTAGGGGGATTAAACATTTAAACACAGCTTGCGTTTTAGCGACAAGCCCACCAGCAGCAAACAGTTGGCGACAAAGGCGATTCGTCGTTTCAGTGTATCTGCACTGTTAGGGACAGCTTGACTTGCACTCGGTATCGCATGCGGGACTAATTAGTGATTTTTTTTCCTTTTCTGTTTATTTATAGGGCCAGGCTCGAATAGGAAGCGAATGTAATGAAACAATGCCTCCGCTGCCAAAATCAATTATCTTCAAAACCAGAAAATACAGTGGATTTCGTTTTTGCTTATTTGAAATGTGGAGTATGGTCTTGTAGCCAGGAGGTCGAAGTCCTCCGCAAGTCAAAACTTATGCTCTCTGAGCTAAAAGTAAACTGAATTGTTCCATATGTGGGGCACTTGCACACAGTGGATAAACAACCATAGTTTTCTTTTATTTTCTTGCTCTCTACTGTACGGCCTTCAACAATAAAATAATTGAGGTGCGGCCAATATTTGTTTCTATAATTGCCCAGGTCTACTAATTTTTGTCTTGGGAGGGGGGACGAATCACATTAGCACTTAGCAATTAGAAAACTGTGTTCACTTTTAAACATCCCTAAATTGATGTTGTCCTGAAGTGTGGAGAATTGGATCGAGGCTTCACTGAGTTTGATGGATCCTGTTGGCACTCCAAAGTTGTTTTTATATCTGGTTGGCATATTATATTCATGAGCACAATGATTTTTATGAAAATAGCCCTAGGAATGCTATGGCTCAATTAGAGTGTTCAGCTGCAAGCAATTAGTTGACTCAAGTGGGTGATAATCGGTACAGGAATCCTTTACGTGGGCAACTCCCTGGCAGATGTGAAATTGAATGACAGTAGTTTATTAAAATAATGAATTCTTTGATACTAATATTAATGGATGCCATTTTTCAGGGCTTTCTCGCCCCCGGAGTTGAGGGATTTTTAGACATACCACTTACACTTGTCTATATTGGACATTTTGTTGATTTCCTAATGTTCTTACATTTTCGGTATTTATATTTCCTCCCAGCTTTTTTGCTTTGCCTTTTATCATCTCTGGATATTCGTGGCAGATTATGTTTTCAACTATTTCAGCTACCATTTTGACCGCCACATGTCATATACTGCGATTAGAACTGAAACTAAAACTAAAGCTCGCCACACCAGCATACAAGGCTAAATTGTAACATACTTAAAATATATTCCAATACATTTCTGTGATGAGTTCATTTGCTCATGAGCTCACCATCTGATACTTAACTGTATTGATCCTAATTTGACCACTGCTGTTTATCAGAATACCTGGAGGGACTAGAGAAGATGACAACTCCGTCTTGATTAATCATTTTCATGAAAAGCGGCACATGCAGATATGAGATATGAATAAGTGGCCCCGCATCTATTGATTTCTTTTTTGACTAATGAGCTTCATTGTAAGTATTCAATAACAAGGTCATTGATCGCTGTAACATAACATGGCTGGGCCCTGGCTGCGCTCGCGGATCACAGGTTTTTCAGAGGAGCGTATCATTATCAAGAAAGATCAATGTAGATGGCTCTCTAATCATGGATGGTACATTTATCTGCCAGGAGCTTGGATATTTGACTCACTCTAAGTTTGATTTCCAAATAATTTATATCAAGCTAATTGTTGCCATTCATCGTTGGGTATTTAAATAGGTGCTTCTTTTCAAAATACCTTCCAGCTCGATGGCACGGTTTATTATAAAATGAAGCTCTTCGCTGTCTACAGTCTGTCGCTATAAAATAGTTTAAGTATAAGATCGTAATGCCTTGCATTATTCAGTTAAAGTTCGGTAAACACCTGGAATATTTTTTGTTGTTGTTTTGTTTATTACCCTCACACAATACCTTTTTATTTGTTATTAGAATTGCTTTGTTTGTACAGAAACAGGAGAACGGTAAAAAAAACAAATAGATAAATAAATAAAAAGCCTGTCCATCAGATGTTGGCCATTGAATAATGCTAGGTGCTTACACTATTTATATCAGTGACAGGAGTGCTTGCAATGCTCTCCAAGGAGCTCGTTGTTGCCGCCTGACAGCACACTGCCTTGTAGTTCCTCTCCGTACATATGGTGTGTTAGTGTTTATTTAAAGCACAGCCGATTAAGATTTCATAAAGGTCCAGAATCAGCCCAGGCCTTCCAGCGGGGTGGATGCCAGTTCACCGGGCATGAAACTTGCTCTAATAGAAGGCTTTTTCATAAAGCGTTGATTAAGAGGAATGATAAAAATAATAATACAAATCATAAACAACAGCTGAGAAACTGGGACATTAGTAGGGGATCTTGTGAGTCAAACACCAGCTAATAATCCCCAGCAGAATTTGTTAATATAGCATCACAATCATTTTAACCATGTTTTTTACTTTGGTTATTCAAAAATAGCAGATATATACAAGCTCACAGCACGTCACGAACATTAAAAAAAAACTTCTCTTCTGGGGGTCCCTGGCACAAAACCTTTTTCAGATGGGAGTCTGCGGCCAAATGCATAACAATTATATCCACTGGTTGAACAGGCAGAGCAACTCTAAACATATTTATGAGAGTGATCATTTTAGGTTCTTCTTTTTCAATGGCATTTCAAATACAGAAATAATTATCACATGCTATTGAAGCCTAGCCACCAGCAATGCATTCTGTCTAAAAAGCTCTGTCTAAAAAGATCAGCTTTGACTTAACCACTTAAATAAACCCTATACTTAGTTGACCAAATTCCCAAGGGCGCTATGCAAGGCCCCCTCCTGTTTTTCGTGCCGCATGAAATATCTTTGCAAAAAAATTACGACCTACAAGCTCACGGCGCTTCACGCTGCGATGCATTGTGAGCCTGTAGATCAGCTATTTACACCAAATGTGTGTCCCAAAATAGGGATGCTACGGTCCAAGGGATAAAATGATAGTAATTTGACTTATTTATGGCTATAATGCCATTAGAAGATGGAGACATACAAGTCAGGCTAGTGTTTCCTCTGGACTTAGTGAATGGCTAGAACCCCCACTGAGCAGCAGTAAATATAATATAAACACAAAGCATGTGACAGCAATTACCAGATCCTGGGATGTCTCCCCCGGATATTAGGTCAGACACAATGTTGAAGGTGGTCATTGGATGCAAACGGTTAATTTCTAACAACCCACTTCCTGAAACATTATTAGACCACCCTGTGGTAAATGGTTAAACCCTACTGATATTGAGAGTGATTACAAGCCGTGTGTGTGTGTGTGTGTGTGTGTGTGTGTGTGTGTGTGTGTGTGTGTGTGTGTGTGTGTGTGTGTGTGTGTGTGTGTGTGTGTGTGTGTGTGTGTGTGTGTGTGTGTGTGTGTGTGTGTGGCGACCCTGTAGCACTGTATATACACTGTGTGTGTGTCTGTGTTTTCCTTTTGCAGTGCATTGTTTCTTTAGCTGCTGTTTTGAGTCCCTGGAAATGATTTAATTTTTCAGTGGCCTCTGCTATCAACGGGGCGGCCTCTTGAGAGAGATGTCTGCCTTGATAATTGTGCCATGAACCTCATCAGCATTTCAGATGAAATGGAGCTAGACGGGTCACTTTGAGTTTAACAGACGCTAATTTGATTGAAATTCAAACTGGGAGCAACGGGAAGTAAATTGTCCGCCTTTCTGCAATGGCTTCCTCTCACTCACGCCGCCTTTCTCTCTCCTCCAGATACGCAGCGATTGCTTTTTTGCTCTGGCTGCCATATTTTTTCTTTTGCGCTTTGTGAATTTGAAATAGCTGCCTTCTGTCTTTTCAAAGCTCGGAAGTGCCAAGGGGTTTGGGAGACTGAGAGGCAGTAGAAAAACAATCTAGGCTTCAACAGATTAGAAGCCAATGCTGCACAGAGTACTGGTGTTAGAATTCACCATGGTACCATGGTACCTGATTTGAGGGAGGGATATTGTGTTTTTTCCTGATCCTGTACTCCAGCGCTAACATGTAGTGTTTCACATCATATTCACTATCATCAGCCTCCATAAAATTCACTCAAACAGGCACGTAGAATCTTGTTAGCATAGAAACCGTAGCGGTGCCAACGTCAACATTTTGGTACGGTCGGTGACAACACAGTCGGTAGCATCCTGACTGATAGTGTAAGCGCTTGGTCGTGTCTGGCTAAAAACATGTATGGCATTTTTCTCACTTGAAGCAAGCTATTATTCAATTAGACCCTTATCTCACTGTCCAATTATTCCTTTGACATGCTTTATGATGGCAGTGGAGGATGGTTAAATTGGACGTGGTTGCATGGTATCGCGAGTGCTATCAGTTACACCTTGTTGGCATCTTATCACACCCCTTTCTCCTGCTGTCAGCATACTGTGCTCATTTTAGAAGGATATTTGCTTTGGATCTTTGGGGGGCGGGGGGGGGGGGGGGTTCTCGTGACTTTCTTAATTGCACTGATGCCAGTCTTTCCCAAAAGGTCAGGGATATGATGGGCTTAGATTTGGAATGCCGGCTCACTGGCCAGCAGTGAGAACATAGGCTAGGTTTCTGCTTCCAGTGGTGTTGCCTGTACAAGTGTGGAGGTTGAGAAGAACTCTTAATTACTTATTTGCATGAGTTATTAAAGGTTCTATGACATTCATTTTCACTTTTTTAATTTTTTATGTTTTTTTGGGGGTTTTATGACTTCAATTACACCCACAAAATCTGAACTTTGAACATTCAGTGGATTTTCTGTGGTATGGGGTTTTCTGAATAATTAGGCTGAAAAGTAATCTGAGCTTGGCAGTGAGGTCACAGCCGATTAATCCCGCCCACTCTCCTCCTCGCCCCTCCCCTATCCTTTCCTTTGGGGGGGGGCGGAGCAGAGGCGATGATTGACAGGCAAAATCCCTCACCAGCGACACCCGCAGGCAAAGATTTCTTTTTTCATTGCAGTTGAAAAGGCTTTAGAAATGTGAGAGAAAAACACCTGCCATGGATCAATGGAGTGGATTTTTTTTTTGTTAAAACTGTCTATACACGTTTGAAGGACCATGACAAAGACTTTTAATGTGTGGTAAAACTGAACGTCATGAAACCTTTAAGACCATCTGTCTAGCAATGTTTTCTCTATTTATATATTTTTGGAGAAATGCATGCATCAGAAATTAACCACTCATAACCAATTTTTTCTACAAGCTCACAACACTTTGCATCACAACACGTTAACTTGTAGATCTGCTATTTTTACTATTTCTGAAAATCTTTGAACATTTTGGAAAATAGTCACACCAGGTTGAAAGTGGAACTAATGAATCATGAATAGGTGTACATACGTACAAGAGAAACAGGCTACATAGTACATAAGATTACTTTTATAGTATACAATCTTTATTGTCCCACAACTTGTATTTTTTTTTATAAGAGCTAGAGAGCAACCATATCTAATCACATCCTCAAACAATTAGCTGATAATGACCATGTTAAAATGAGTCGTCTGTAATTAATGAGGGGGAAATGTTGCGTATCAACATATTTTTTAGGTTTTGCTTTTAACTACCCCTAGTTGGAATATAGTAAACTCCTCTCCATTTAGAAATTTAAACCTACCAGTACATCCACTCAGATAAAGCATACCACCTCTCCTTCTACCCCATGAAGGCAATCATGATTGGCAATCAAGACATTGATTAAAATGGAATGGTTCACTCTGGAGAAAGACTGCCTTAGTGCCGTTGACATCATTTTTTATTATGTACATACTTAATTACTCTGTAGCCCCAGACCACCAGAGTCAGAAATATCATATTTTACATATCTTTAATTAGTCCTCATTTGGAGACCTTGTGCCTCGGCAGGCCCAAAAGGTGAACTTTTCATGGGGGTAAATTTCAATTACATGCTACGCTCCTAAATTGAGGGTTAGCAACAAGCCTAGAACACTCATTAGGGCTTTTTCAATTGGTCTCAGGAGGTGGCATGCGCACAGTTTCATAGAGAAGACAGGCTGCGAGTCACACAGTCCCATAGATCAGGGACCCCCTTGCTCCCTAGCCTGTAGAAATGAGGGCAATACATCAGAAAGACGTATCAACACTTACGCTCACATTGTGCCATCGGAAATATGGGTGAATATTTTCTTTGTCCAACGCCTCCCCTTGTTTGAATACATTAACATGAGGAACAGTGGCAGGTCTTATTAGTGTCATGAATTTTATTTGTGATTTCATTCTATTTCATCGGCCAATGTGTCACATTGTATGGCACTCTCCTCATCGCAATATGTTGGGTAAAAGCAAGTCATTTATATTATTCTTGCTTGATTTGCTCATGCATGAGCTAAAAGCATGGGATCGGCAAAGTGGACGAATAAAATATGGAGAGTGCTGCTCTGTAATGTTGAAATATTACCTGTTAAAAAAAAGTACCACATTATGGCTCCCAGCAGGCAGTGCATGTTTAGCTTCTAAAGCAGTAATTCATTTCCATCAAAACAAATATGTTGATATTCACATAATAAAGTAAAATGCTTCGTGAGACCACTCCCCAGCATGTGCACGCATGAGAAATGACAACAGTTAATCTAACTAATCGCTGTAATCAATTTAATACAATAATAGAATAAATAATAAAAATCTAATCTTTTTCTGAAAAAAGTTAATAAAATACAGTAGCAAAAATTGCCAACCTACAAGCTCACAACACGTCACATCAATGCAATGCGTTGGGAGCTTGGCATTTTTGCATGACACCGTTGTATGACAAAGTATAAAATAGGCTAATTGATTTAGTCCATTATGAAATATCTATTAGAACATTTTTGTGTCGATATATTGAAAAAATAAATAAAACGTGCTTCTCAATTTATTAATTCGTAATCAATAGAATAATTGCTAAGAAAATAATTGATAGTTTCATCCCTAAGATGGCACTCCCCAGTACACGCACACTTGTAATTGCACTGTTGTCTTGTAAATTTAGAACATACATTTGCTCTTCTGTTTTTTCTGCACTATTAAAATTGTATTTCACATGGGGTTCTAGCTCCCTTTACCAAACAAAATAAATTGTAAATTTTCTTCCTTTGTGGGTAAAAAAGAAAATTATTCCCTTTCTCTGCACTTGAAGAAAATAGAGCTGTGAATTATTTTAATGGTCAAACAAGCTGGTGTGTGTGTGTGTGTGTGTGTGTGTGTGTGTGTGTGTGTGTGTGTGTGTGTGTGTGTGTGTGTGTGTGTGTGTGTGTGTGTGTGTGTGTGTGTGTGTGTGTGTGTGTGTGTGTGTGTGTGTGTGTGTGTGTGTGTGTGTGTGTGTGTGTGTGTGTGTGTGTGTGTGTGTGTGAGAAGCCAGCCATGGGAGATTAATTGCCTTCAGTGCTGGTCAGAAAAAAAATATTCAAATAGCTAATTCTGCTCCTGGAGTTATCATGATTTAGTGGGCTTTTCAGTTGAACACCGGGGCTGTTTGTTCTCCTCATCGGATGGTTTCTTTTCTTTTTTTCCCCGCGCTGCAAGCGACTGTACAATATGTACCCAGGGCATGCAGATGAGATAACGTCGCTGTCGGGTGGAAACCTTGTATGTCCAAAACCGTTCGCTTTTCATTATAATACAAAAAACGGAACTGAATTAGTGAAAATAGCCGATCTACAAGCGGTGTGAGCTTTGTAGATCTGCTATTTGAACTGCTTTTGTGCGACGCTCTTGTATGACGAAGTAGTGCATTAATTTATGAAACAAAAAAGTTGGAAGTATGGAGATACAAGGTTTATGCCCGCCAGAGACGCTGGTTTTCAGTTGGGAACCCAACACAGCGCTGGTCCATTCCCAAATAATGTGAATAACACACACACACACACACACACACACACACACACAGCAGGACCAGTATATTCACTTTCCAAAGATTTTTATGTAAATTTGCCTACTGGTCCGTGATTATAAGAAACAAATGTCATCTCTGGGTAGGGCTGCAACTAGTAGTTTTTTTTATATATATTTTTTTTATTATATTTTATTTAATACATCAATGAATCGATTAACCATTTACGCCCTGTTTTATACTTCATTCCACAATGGTTTCATGCAAAAGCTTGTAGGTCGGCCATTTCAAAATGTTTTTTTTATTTTATTTTTTACTTTTGGCCTATGATGACACGTCCAAAATTGGGATCGATTATGAATCGATTATTTTATACAATTATCGATCTGTGTTTTTTTTAATATTGATTAAATCGACTAGTTTGATTAACTGTTGCACCCCTGCATAAAGGGCTATGTCCCGAATGTAAAGGGACTTTGAGTACTTAGAACATCGCTATGTAAATCTGGGGTGTTATTATTATCTCTGGGCACTGCTAAATCAGCAGAACAGAGTTATTGATATGGATTGTTCACATCACTTATTAGCCCACTCTCACCCCCCTGTCCCTTCTCCAACCCCCCCCCCCCCCCCCCACACCTAGTTGCAAAGACCCTGCCTGAGGTATTGATGTCATTATCGTGGTTCCAATGGGGGGGTGGTCAGTCAGCTGCGATTCCCCAGACATATGAACGGCACTCCTGGTTCAATTAGAGCTGTCTCCAACACACACACACACATGCTAAAGGTCACTATTCTTACAAGAGGAGAGGGGAACAGAATGTATTATGGCGCTGGCCATCTCGTGGTCTTTGGTTCTAAACATGCAATGTTGCACTATAAGGCAGGAGGGTCACACAAGGTCGTATACCTTTTGTGGGGTTGTTGGAACGGTCGGTACCAGCGCCCCCCAACCTTTTTTTTAATATATATCTGTTTATTGGGTTTTTTACAGGTTTTTTTCCTCCCATGTGAGGACTTCATTCGTAAACTTAAAATGTAAGCATATGTAATACATAGGTACCCCTCATTTCCCTCCCGTCCACCCGCTCTCCCTCCCACCCACCCACTGTTCCCAAATGCAGAGACGGTACTGCAAAAAATTAATAAAACAGGAAGTGCCCCCCCAACCTTATGTGTAACACATGCCCACTTAAATATCTGGAAAGGGTTCGCGGCCCCGCCCATCTGTCCACTAAGTGGTCAGATGGGTGGTTTTATTTTAAACGAACTAATGTAATATAGTTTAATTTCCTATTCGGTATCTCAATGAAAACAAATTTCTTTCAAGATTTTAAAGAAAAACACCATGACATATTTTTTTTTTTACATTATTAATAATCCTTTTTATATTATTGTTATATTATCAATTAAATCTTAGTGGGGGGGCCCACTTGCACTGTCCTCACGGCCCACCAGGCTTCCCCGGCCCACATGTTGGGAATCTCTGGTCTATACACATCTGGGACATTTTCTACTTTGTGGACAATAAATCGTTTATAAAAAAACTCATACTGTATATGCTATAGAGCGAAAGACAGTGGCTGAAGCATGAAACTGAACAGAAAGGCATTGACCTTGAAAATGAATAACATTCACAACAGTGAACAACATTGCCAACGTTCTGACATAAAGCATCAATCGTTTCACCCATTGTCGTCTAACTCAACTGACTTCCACTTCCACTCTGAGCTGTGTTTACTTTTTCCATTGCTGCACTGAATTAATCTTAGCTCCGGTTTCATGTGTTTTGTATCGTCTGTTTCTTGGGATGAGTTTGTAGAAATAAATGGTATGAATTTCTCTGTAATAGATATGAATTTGAACTCAACCCCCCCACCCCCCCATCCCCTTTGTGTTTGTGATTAGGTGTAACAATCGGACCCAGTGCATTGTGATCACTGGTTCGGACGTCTTCCCGGACCCCTGCCCAGGGACCTACAAGTACCTGGAGGTCCAGTATGAGTGTGTGCCCTACAGTAAGTGTGAACCTTCTGTCATCAGTTGAAACGTTCCCCCCAGAATCCCTTTCAACGCCCCCACCCATTCTTAGCTACTCTTTCTTAACCCGCCCTCTCTCTTTCTCTCTCTTTCTTTCTTTCAGTTTACCTTCCTTTCCCGTCTTCACTTAGTTTTTTGTTATGGTTTGTCCTTCTCCCCACACACTTCTCATAGCGCCTCCTCTATTGTCTCTCCTTCCATCCGTGTCAACTCATGAGCATCCTCCCGTAAGAGATAACCTGTAAAACCCTTTGTTCCTCCTCTATGCTGCTTCTATTATTGATGTGCTCACCATGTTTTCCAGCAGACTTTGCCGAGCCAGGTTATGAGGTAGCAGACTAGAGGGGCAGGGTGATAGAAGTCACGCTGACTACTGATGAGGGCAAGCCAGTGCACCATTACTCAGTCTTGCAAGGAGAACTATCAGTCGAGAAACACCGCTCATCTTAATGGCTCAATACCCCCTCGGTACAACAGGTGTTGAAATATGTTAACAGATGTTCCGTTACATAACGGAACAGAGCGCCTTTACACATAAAGTCAACAAGGTAATATTTCATACGAACAGATAGCGTTAACATTTTGCTGCACGTCGGATGCTAAAATATTCATTGCCATTTGGCCCCCAAACAATCTTTAGATTGCCTTTGGCATTAAAATTCCTCTTTGTCCTTTAAGCTTCCATTTTCATTAGCAATTTGTGGAGCTAAAACCCCCATCTAACCTTTACTAACTGATTAATCACCAGAAATTAGATGAATTGCCAGAATCCCTAATCAGGTGGAACTGAAATGATTAGAGTAGCAGTGATGGCAAGGCAGTATTTTGGCAGTATTTGAATGGATTACATGTATTCTAGCTTCATATCGTCATAGAATGTAATCTAATGTTAATTTAATATCAGGTCATTTACCAAGATTATTATATATATATTTTTTAAACATAACCCATAATCACGATTTATACTTTGTTGTGCCGAAAATAGCCAATAAACAAGCTCACAATGTGTTGCATGTGCAATTGTGAGCATTGTGAGCTTTGTGAATAGCTGGCTATTTTCGACGTGTGACACCATCATACGACAGACCATAAATTAAGCATTACTAGGACGGCGCCCAGCCTACTTGGGGCCATGCATGTCGGGAACAATTCAAGTCGTTCCATTTATACTGTTATGCGGCACAAATGTTATGTGAAGCCAATCAGTTAAGCTGACGGGTCGGGTTAGCCAATCAGGGACTTATACAGGCTTAGGGGCAAAAACGTGACGTGATGCTCTGCCAATCCAGGAAGCCGACAGTTTGGGTTGGCCAATCAGTGAAGCCGATGCATACAATTTCCCGAACACACAGATAATCTTGCCTCTTTCTCAGACCCGCGGCCGACCAATACATATATTTTTCAGTTCTCGGAAACCGTTGGTCCGTCAGAATTACCATTCGGCTCTGCACACCTCAGGGTTTTATGAGACACACACGCCAAGTTTGAGTCTGAAAGTTATGCCAGGGACAAATTTAGACAGACAGATAGACAGAGACACACACACACACACACACACACACACACACACACACACACACACACACACACAGATTCTGTGAATTATAGTATATGTTCCACAGCTCCAGGTTGCCTGCCCAACCATTTTCCCCATGAAGTTAAATCAGAATATGTAAGTGAACATTATTAGGGAGCGAACCTCATTACAACTTAAAGGTTAATGTCTCCGAGGTTTTGAGGACCTGTAATTAATAATAGAATCAGCTATAATGAGCATTGGATTCAGCCTAATGGAGCACGGCCAAATATACTCACTTTTGTTTTGCCTCAAACCCTCTACCTGTGTTGGTTTTCTCAACTGTACTTGTTCCATGTGCCTCATACTAAAGTGAACTATCGATTGCACCTCTTGCTGTGCAACTTCAAACCTTAATGGTAGGATTAGCCTTAAGGTGCACTTGACTCGTGCGCACCTGCTGTTGCACTGGGCTTTTGGTTCCCCCATGTGCACCACGGCATCAGTCAGATCTGCACAAACACGGGTCTGTGATATGCTACTCCTGGCAAAGTGTATCTAACAAGTAAGACGCGCGAACGCGGGAAGCGAACGCAAAAAAAATAAAATAATAATGAAAAGAAATCATCTAAAAAAAAATAACCAATAAAAAAATATATAAAAAATAGAAAAAAATTCTGCGTTAAAAGGAGCATCTTAGAAAAATAGAAATTCACCAAAAAAAAACTTTGAATGTTTTTGAACAATTCAACAAAGTGTTTGAAGTGCCTGTTTCACCCACTTCCGGGGGGCGGAGCCAAAATCCGAGCCCGAAGTATTTGTTCGTAGACCCCCACTTAGGGGGGGTAGAAAAAGTTTCGGAGCGAATCGGGCACTTTTCATTTAACATGGGGTTTCAATGGGGAGTTTTTAGGAGCCTTCTCCGGGGCGTGGCTTCCGGGGGAAGGGGCGGGCTTAAACGCAACCTTGACAGGTGTGTTCAGTTTTCAAAGACCTTTCATTTGATGTATGGTACGTCTATATTGGACATTTACTTGGCTGCACACAGGGCTGAGGATTTGAGCCACACTGCACACAGAGACACAGACAGAGACATGCACACAGAGATACAGAGATACAGAGACACAACCCAGGCAGAGTTACATAGTAAGCTCCACTTGGTCGGAGGCGCGGCTTCGCCGCGCCTCCTTCCGCGTTCGCAATAAATGATTCCCTGGTGATCGTCCCTTCAACATTAAGCATTGCGTGCATGACTTTAGTCCTATCTGTTTGCTTCTCAAGGAGGTCCATGCCCACACAGAATAGGACTACGAATACAGAATGTATCCTATCTCAACTGTCCTGGTAAGTGATTAGTGTCACTAGGGGTGTGAATCTTTTGGTATCCCACAATTTGATTCAATATCGATTCTTGGGGTCACGATTCCATCCAAATTGATTCTCCATTCAAAATCGATTCGCAATTCAAAACGATTACCGATAAATGTTATCCATTGCCAATAAACTTGCCAGTATATCATTCAGTGTACAATATTCCTATATGACTGATGCGAATAAGTTAGCTTGCAAATTATAACATACATAACATTCACTTAATTCAATTCACATTCTCAACTTTCCACATCTCCTCCAGTCCGTTTACCTTTGCAAATGAGTTCAAAGAACGTCCTCACTTGAGGAACCAGGCAGATAAGAATCCTGTGAGTGTGAATTATTAATAATAATAATAATAATAATAATAATAATAATAATAACACAACTCAGACCAATTGTTGTCCCTCTAGCTTATAGATATGTGTCTGCGAGGAAGCAGCCAATTGGTGCAAGCTATCAAAATTGCCTTGTCAACAAGGTTTTGTTGTCATTGTAGATATTTATAAAGATTGCACAAGACACAACAACATGTCTCTCTCACACACACGCACGCACGCACGCACGCACGCACGCACGCACGCACGCACGCACGCACGCACGCACGCACGCACGCACGCACGCACGCACGCACGCACGCACGCACGCACGCACGCACGCACGCACGCACGCACACACACACACACACACACACACACACACACACACACACACACACACACACACACACACACACACACACACACACACACACACACACACACACACACACACACACACACACACAGTGCCACAGTGATGCATAGAGAGCAAGTGATGCAAATAATACATAAGTGCGTCCAATCGCTTCACCATATTGATTCTTGAGCAACAACTTTGGAAGCTGTTGAGAGAAGCTGGGTAGTTAAGATTATGGCACCAAAAGGAAGAAAATAAGTAAAAAATAAATTGAGAATCGATTCGGAATCGTAGAAAATAAGAATCGTGATTTTTACATTAATCATTTTTTTCCGCCACCCCTAAGTGTCACCCCCCTGTATGGTCGAGTCCAGTCCTGTCGAATCCAGTCCAGCCTTTTTCCCCTAAAGATTAACTAGCCTGTTGTTGTAGACTGTGACTTGTAAGCTGTGCCCTGATTTGTTTCTTTCCCCTAACAAATCCTGTGTCTCTTCTCGTAAATGTCCATGTATTCCCGATGACCAATCAGTTTGTTGAAGACATTAAATATGAATGGTCTTTGTGTTGTGTTAGAGTGAGACTTATGTCAGGGAGTTTCTGTAATGTGGCAGGATTTACTGAGGTTTTGCACTAAAGCACAGATTTTAACTACCATTTTCATTTTAAAAAGAATTGTGAAGTGATCCAAAAGCTTAGGAATTTGTCCCTTGGATTTGCAAGGATACGTGGCTTTTGAAGATGTTTTGCAAGACAAGATATTAAATCCCTATTAACTCTTTCAATGCCATGCTTATTTATGGAATTTTGGTTCTGAGTGCCACAGCAAAATTCAAAAAAGTGCTTAGGAGCCGAGATACAGCCTTTTTCAGTAAGTAGTTAAACAAAGAGTGAATGGAGCAGCAAATCTTCAAATCATCATATCTTGGGTTCTGAACATGTTTTTCCATGACGTCTTTGACGTCATGTGGCACACGGGGCGTCAGGCCTCATGACGTATTTGACGTCATGTGGCACAGAATGAGTTAAGCTGATCAGTGACTGCAGCACAGACAGGAAGGAAGTGCATGGCCTCTTTTTTTGGGCGTTTTTTTAGCGGTAGAGGTTAGGAGTGGGCTGTATAACTGTAACTGTATTTTCGTTATTTTCTCAATTAAATTAAGAAAGAAATTCAATTTCAGTCTAGGTGTACCCCACATCTTTGCAGAGTAATTGTAATTCTATTCCTTGAGAAACGACCTCCTTCATCTGAAGGACTCGCAAAGCAAGTGTTGGGTAGGCAGGCAATGAAAAGCCGATGCTTACATAAAATACTTACATGAAATTGTAACCATTGATTGACTGTTGATAGAAACATAATTGACACTAGGAATTATCCATCAGACTTTGCGGTCTTTACAGATACATTTGAATGGCAGAAATCTGTTCAGAATTACATGCAGGGTCTTACTGAATAGCATAATCCCCACCTCAATGATATAATTTTTTTTTAAAAAGAAAAAGAGACAGACGTTATATCTGACCACGAGACCAGCCTGACTCGGGACTGGGTAAATGGAGAGAAATTCTTACCTGACAGCCCCGACCCAAAAGGTGGGCCATAGCCTAGTCCCAAAGCATTGGTTCCCTAACCAAGAGTCTTGGTGTCCTTTGAAATTTAAATGGCAGTTAAATTAATTTGTTTTAGTTTTTTCACCTCAATGAATCATTCATTATCCTTGTCATTAAGCCTTTGCATTGTCACCTACAAGTAAAGCCTGAAACAAACCACGTACATTTCAACCATTTTCATTTTTTTCCCAGCAATAATTTGGTTCATGTCAAGAGCTACCCTCATTATCACCATGCACAAGCCAGGGATGGTTATTCACCTTCACCTTGCACCAAGTCACCTTCTGAATTGGCTGTGGTAATTGCCTTGAAACAGGAGACATAAAAGCAAAGAAGTTTCTTCATTAAGGCTGCTCTTGCAATTGTGTAAAAAAAAAAGAAGAAAAGAAATCTATGTCTGTTGCTATGCTGCTGTGTAAAAAAAAAGAGGCATATCCGCTGCACTAACAGGCCTTCTAAGCCATCAGTGCTAGTTTAGCTTTGTGTCATCACCTACTATCTCTGTTATACTCATTTTACATGCGTGTTATACACGTTTTTTTTAGGAATATTTCACATGTCAAAAAACAGCTTTAACAAGGCACATTTTCCGTTACTACAGAAGTTCATATTATTTACTTTATGTACTTATGTACTGTATGTATTGTAGTCGTACTACTGTACATATGGGGAAATAATTTACTGTAGACTGCAGTACATGATTGTCCCTTACATAGTATGTATACATTTAGATTATGTAATTTTTCTATTTGCTTCCTGATGCTTAAATAATGCTGGAGCCACTAATTGAGTCTGCAGTGGACAGCAGACATATTAGCCAAGTTGATACAGACAGTTTGCCAGTCTAGTCAGTACTAAAGTACATTACATGCAATTTAAAGGGAGCCTCAGACTCTGAAAGGCAAAGGCCCTGTAGTTTATTAAAATAAAGGTACAGAGCGGATTGGATTAAGATGGAATATGCAATTATTCATAACTCATATGTGTAAAGCAGTTGTAGAGCAGGAAAGCAGAGCCGGTTTGTGGTGCTTGGTGACAATGGGAGAGGGGGTTTTGGGTGGTTGGGTGTCTTGTTTTGTTTCAATTCTGCAATGTTCAAACGTTACTGACTCTTCTTCCCTTCCCTTGTGCAATCTGCAGGACACCTCCTGGGCAACCTGATTCATTCTCTTCTTCCACTGAGCGGTTTCTGATCACAATGATCGCCTTTCTTTTCCCCACCCTCTTTTTTTTTTTTGTGTTTCTACTAACCACTCTTTTTCTTTTCAGATTTCCACCTCTCTCTCCTTTTCTCCCATCTCAGTTTCTCTCCCTCTGTCTTTCGTCTTCTCTTTTATCTGGTTGGGGGCAGCTTCTGGGAACTCGACCGTTGTTAATTTGTTTACTTCTCCCTCGCTGTTTGATGTCTTAGGTAGCTGTGGCGCCCTCAAATCTCTTCTGCAGAGTGGCATGCATTACTTGTGCTTCTCAGCCTGATTTTCTGTCTTCTTCTCTTTTGCTGTCAATAGGGGCATGCCTTCTCTCCAGAACACTGTTTGTTGTAACCTTTTGATCACTGGACTGGATTTAAAAAGCAAAGAAGAAGCTTTGTCTCTAAACGCGCATGTCATTTTCCCCCCCTTGTTCAAACAACTGATAGATATATTACAAAAGAGGGCTTTTCTAACGGCTATAGTAGGCATTTTTCATTACATTCTCAGGCAATCGTGTGTTTTTTTCGTCATCATTCGGTCTCTTAAGTTGCGCTAATGTTATTCGCTTCTCCACCACAGTACCTAGCTTACTTTACACAATGAAGTGTAAACACTTCAATGTTAAGGACCTTGTTTTAAAAAAATGGCTAAGTGGCCTAAGAAAAAAATAAGGAAGTATTTATAGATGAATATCATTGGAAACCGCAAATGTATTCAGCAAATCAAG
The DNA here is from genome assembly GCF_963280865.1 of Gymnoscopelus braueri. Lineage (NCBI taxonomy): Eukaryota > Metazoa > Chordata > Actinopteri > Myctophiformes > Myctophidae > Gymnoscopelus > Gymnoscopelus braueri. The sequence continues at coordinate 39,862,453 of NC_137607.1, read as the reverse complement.
CACAATGTTTACCCTGGAACTCGACCCACAGTTCAACTGTGAATAAGCCATCTGATTTGGTTTTGCTACTGTGATTTAGGGTGATTATAAACTTCCTTGATGAGTGCAGAGAATATACACAACCCACAAACTGGATAGCTTTTCCTTTTCTTATAGCCTACAGTACAACATCACTGTATTTCACCGTCACACATTTACTTGTTATTGTTCCCACATGGTGAATTAGTGTAAGAGCGGGTGTTTGCTATCAGGCAGGTGTTAGATTGATCATTAAGCTAAGTTAAGGATAATATTTGGGTGCCCAATCGGGTAGCAAAATACTTGAAGCATTGAAGAGCAATATTGTATCTTTCAATCGCTTTGCCTTGTGGCCTACTTTTTAGCTATCAATTGAATGTTATATTTATCAGTAACACTAGAGTAATATTGGCTTTATATGACTTGTGGTATTAATTATCAGCGTAACTCAAAGCAGATTTGTTGTAATACACCCCTTTGACCAAGGTCGAATTTCCCTATAGTATGTTGGGGCTAAGTTGAACATTTAACGGATGTAAGCAAGTGAACATATACGTTAAGGAAACCATGACCGGAATGGGGAAATTGCTTCCGTTGGATTAAGATTGTGTTGGATGATAGAGTAAATGAGTAGCTACAGATATGCTGTGTTTAGCTATCACTATGAACCTGGCTTTCCACCTGGAGTTAGGTTTGGTTTGTGGCAATGGGTGAATAAGAAATATCACACGTTTTATAATAATGTGTTAAGGCAAATTCCTCGAACAAACCGCTGAAGCTACAGATATAAGCAACCAGCAAAATAATATAAAATGGGTCCATATAGTAGAAGTATGTAACAACTTTTTTTTGCTTACACTATGAAAGGTTGCATCCAAATTATGCTTGTTTTTCCAAATCATGAAGAATTTACAAATAACCTGATAAAGGTCTGAATACCGAAACATTGTTCCCAATAAATAATTTTCTTTTCTTTTATTATTTTTTAAATCATACCATGATTTGCTGAATCATCATTAATCCATCAATGGTCAAACCCATCCGTAACATTCAAGAGGTTTTATTTGTCACATGCTCATAAGAGTATGTGCAGTGAAATGCCATGCTCTGCCAGACTGCCAGACTAAAGCAGGTTAACATGTAATGTGCACAAATAAAGCAGTCATCCGTATAATGATGGATTAGAACTGTTTGAGTGTGGATCATTTTAATAAGATTAGTGCTAAAAATGTTGCACTAATACCATGCTCTGTCATAATCTGTCAGTCAGAAAAGTGCTTGTCTAAGGGACAAACTAGCATTGAAGATTATTTTGGGATTGGTGAATGTCACAAGCTAAACTAATGTACAATATATTGATGGTTTGCCATCAATGATGTTACATTCTCACAGACTGTTGGATGTCCTTCAAATTGTGCCTGAAACTAAATCGACCCCTCCTGTTATAAACCAAGCTTAACAGTTGGTCATGATCCCATGCACGATCAATGTAAATAACTACTCCTTTTCTCTAAGGCAGGGTTCGTCAGCGGTGTCCCATCTTTCTCTCACCTGTCTGTCATTTTTCCCCGAACAGGTCTGCCTGTCTTTGTCCATGTCTCATGTTTCTTGCATATGTAATCTTAGCGATTAATTCATACTAATCTCTTTTTCTTCCCTTGCACCCCTTTCATTCTCTTCCAACGCTTAAAATAGAAGTGGAGCAAAAAGGTAAATAACAGACATGATCTAAACCCTAGCTCCTTGTTTTTGTGGCATCTGGTTGTAAACCTTACCTATCTTCCTGTAGTGGCCGCAACAAATATACAAATATACAACACATATTGATAGGTTCTTGATCGTTATCTTAAACCCCCTTGCTGTTGATCACACACAGATAAAGAAGACACGTGACACACGAGATCTCTTTTACTCGTACGAGGATTGTAAACGACCATGTACCTCACTGGACACGATCCCAACTTACAATGGCGCATCCTCCCCTCTACCAAGCACTTTATTATCACAAGACAGGGGAGAGGAGGAGACAGTGGAGTGGAATTCTACTAGCTGATAAGGACTGTCAGACATATTACACATTGGATTAATACATTGCAGGAATTCCATTAAATGAATACAAATCAAAGAAAGAACTTATATACACACATTATAATATATATCTCTGTACACAGATATTATAAACTGGTCCTAACATTCCCTCCTGTTGTTCATTTAATTAATACTTCTGAACATCACATTTCAAAATGAACATCATAACAGGATTTTTATTAATCAACCCAACAACTCAAACATTTGCCTCTTCGCTTCCAGTGGCCTTGGGACTAACTTTCTATGTCACTCTCAAATAGGGCTTGAAAGGAATACACACTCTCGTGTGGAGTGGAGCACTTGGGACAAATATCGTCATCAGTCTAAGACAACGCCGCATGTCTGCACGACCTTCTCATTGACCATACACTAATGGTCTTGCTTTGCGTCACTAACATTCTTGGAATTAATGTCATCTGAAATAAAAAAACACCACATGTCCTTTTTATCAGAAACGCAGACCCCTCCACTCGCAGCAGTCAAAAGGTCAAGAGTCCATCTATTCTGGACGGCCATTAACGACGCTGACTCAAACTCACGGTTTTGGGCCTCTGGTCATTGTAGCATTGAGGAACAGGCTACGTCTATAGTTAATTGTCTCTACACGTAACATAAGCTTTCCCACTCCAAGATGGGGAAAGAGAGACAAACCAACCTTATTGGCACGGGATTACCAGTGAGATTGTATTTTTCTTACAACCTCCAATTCTTAGTTGATCTAAACAAACACGGGGGAGTCAGCATTAATGTCTGTTGACAATTTTGTTCGTTGATCTGACCCTTCTTCACAGAGCCAGCGTGGACATAACAAAGGTTAGGCTTCCGAGTGACATACAGGCTTAACAGTGCTATTTAGGGCGTATTTCAACTGATGGTACGGTTTCATGGCAAATAGCTGCTGTTAGTTCAAAGTCATTTTCTCCCAAGGCTCACCAGCGATATTGGATTTCGAGGCATGTCACTTCTCATGACCAGTTGTGTGAAACAGATATATTTATATGTGTGCAACCATAAACATTCACATTTTAGTCTTAGCGATTTGATTAGCGTAAAAATATACCCAGCATTTAGATTTAGACGGTGAGAAACATTTTCGTCAACACTCCTCGATTTACGAGTAACTTTAATAATACAAATATATAATACACTCATAGAAATTATAAAACTCACAAAAATACCAGGGGTGCAATTCTAGGTGTAATAGGAATGAGGAAGGGGACTATTTTAATGGGAGTCTTCTCCAGGTTTGGGTCTGACCGTAGCGCTATCAGCTCGGCCCCACCCGCTGCTGGCTTTAGCACTCCTATTACTTAAATGTCTGATAATGTTCGAACCAATTTACAGTGGCCTTTTGTGGATCCAAATAACACGTTTCACAGCAATTGTGTTGGTGACCAGGACTCGGAACGGACCCTCTCAGCGCAGAGTTGGTCCTGGTCCTTTGGCTTAATGATCTTTATCACGGCATGCAGATCACCAGTGCTTCAGTCCCTGTAGGGAGAGAGAAAAGACTAGACAGATAATTTGCACTTTGGACTTTATTCGCTTTTAAATAAAGTAAACCTCCAGTTTCCAGTCACTATTTTCATGTATGGCTCCACTAATGTGATGCATTATGGCTATGGCCGTTTTCACACATCTGTACTTCAATCTAGTTTTACAGTAACATCACTTTTCAAGAAGTGGAAATAATAGTCTTACATATGGCCTTTCGTTACCTTTTCATTGTCTAAAAACATGTACAAAACTGTTTAGCATAATTTTGAAAATTATAAGTGTGAAAATGCTGCTTAATTATATATTATATGTGTACCATCCCTCCTGTTTGAGATATGACCTATGGTCATGACTCAACTTCAGATCCTAAGTGTGAAATGGTCTGTGTCACTGGTGGCAGACATAACAAATAAAAACTCCCAATGTGAAGCGCGACTAGGTTCCTTTTTATCTTATCTACATAAGCGTTTCCCAGGCGTAAAAGTGCCTCTGCTAGTCTACTGTGCAGCAAAAAATAAACAAAGTAGAAAATGCATCTTGGCTATTATTGTAGAGTCAGACATTTAACATCGATGCCCTTAGCGGCCTCGGGGTTCAAAAATACCACAACGAACTTTAGTGAGATGAGGTTGAGTACATATCAAAAATTTACACAGGTTCCAGGTCTTAATGGGTTAAGAGACATTTGGAGTAAAAACCTAGAGGCCTTAATATCTTTCAGTTTGGACAAAGGACTTAGTATAATCAGGAAGGGCCAACACAGAGACCAAAATGTGTATCATCTGTCTTAACTTAACAAAAACGTCTTCTACCAACGCAATTCAAACTATATGGGGCATACTGCAGGGAGCTCTCTCTTATTCTTGGGTTTTGGTGCTTGTATCTAAGCTGCTCTTCTATCTGAATGTAAACAGTGGCCTGCTACTCTTCCCCCATACTTTCACATGTGGGAGATTCTACTACTAAATCAACACACGAGATAACGTGAGACGAAACCTGACAACGTGGCCTTAACATTTAGCTATTTCCCTTGAGAAACTGGCTGGACTATTCACAAACTCTTGCTGATACTTAAATGACTAGAAATACTTAAACAATGAGTACAGATACTTTAAAGTTCCCAAACTGAGTAAAAATACTTTAAATTTTCGTTTGGGTCAGTCCCTCCTTTTCTCTTTCTTGGCTGGACTTCACACGCACACGCACACACACACACACACGCACACGCACACAGAGCCAGGCTCACTGAATTGCTCTCACTCTCTTATTCTCTCTCTCTCTCTCTCACTCATGCATGCGAGCACACACACATACTCACACGCGCGCACACACTCACTCTCCAGTACTCAGTCTCTGTCTCTCTGTCTCTCTCTCTCTCACGCACACATGTGAACACACACACACATGCAGACAGTCAGACAGACACACCCACTCCTCTCACACACACAGTACCTGACACTCTCCAACGTAAGTGACGTCATTCCACATGCTTCAAACACACACAGTCTTTTCGGTACATGAACCTACACACATGCACGTATACAAGCACACACGCACGTCATAACCCATTTTTTCACACTACTGTTGCTACCCTACACACTTTACATATAGTACATATGTATTACACCCAAACACCACATTCACTCACATTCATGTGCACTAACGCCTGAACACACACGCACACTCTCTCTCCTTTCATGCAGGACATAATTTAATCATGTAGGTGGACTGTACTTCCATGTACTGTATTCTCATGTTCTTACTAAATAAAAGTACATTCCTCCACACACACCCATACACATACAAATTCACTCTTTCTTCCTCTTCTCTCTCACCCATTTAAACATCACTCCTTTACATGTCGTTGTGCACCACGACATGGAAATTTGAAATGTTTAAATGATTACTGCATCTATTTGGGGCATTCATACAGATCACAAAAAATGCACATTCCACTCTCTCATTTACACATCTTTTAGACAAAACAAAACATGTTCTTCTTACTACAATACTCTCTAGCTTTCGCTCTAATGCGCACAGCCTCCTAGCTTCTTCTCTTTCTCTCTTCTCTAATCATCCCAGCCTGACATATTGCATGACTCGCAAAGAGCCAGTCCGAAGAGAAGATGGCCCTTACGACCACATATACAACATGAGTTGGGGGCCCTTGTTTGGCCTTTCTCTTTCCTCGTATCATCCCATCCATGTACTGTTGTGCTTGATATACAATCAGCCACAAAATGGCCTAAACGACCACACCTAAAACATGAGTTGGGGGCCCTTGGCTGGCCTCTCTTCTTGCCCTGCTTTGGCTTATTTCCTTCGTTGGTAACATCGACTACAATCACTTGTTTCACAGGAGCACCTGTATCTTCTTTTTCCTTCTCCATATTAGCAGTCAATTACTATTATGTGGGTGAAAACTTAAATATGTGTGGTTATTATAATGTTCTGTTCAATGTGTAGAAATTATTTTAATCACTGTAAATATCTTGTTCTTATCCTAACTAAGTGTATTTCAACGTTTCTAGGCACTGCTGTATACTGGTCAAAAACTGTATCACACCCAAATATTCACCAGTTCACCACGTGTGGACTAGCCCAGGGGATCAGCTAACTTATCACATTCAAACCACACACCGTACACCCCTGAGAATGATATGGGGGTTATAAGATATATAGACTAAACATAGACAAAAGGATCTGCCCTGGAGGGTCCACTACGTGTCGACTTGCCCCAGAGGATAAATCACTAAATCCTCCGGAGGGAGCTATCAGACTCTTTATCTTTTAACTACCGTGACTCTCTCTTGAACTCACAAAACTCGTTCTCAGTATAACTCTTGCAGCTAATAAAATGCAGTGGCCCCCGCCACTACAACACAACTATAACTGTAGTTGCTTATCTATGCACAACTACAACACACTTGTCAATATTACACCTTAGTAATAACAACAATATGTCCACACAAGGACCACACTTACATGTTTCTTATAGGCGTGTGATCACGTTCAGATTTCGGCAGTCGTTCGTCGAAGAGAAGATTTCGGACTGGTGAACACCGGCCTGGTTTACACCCCAGGGCTTGCAGGACCCTCTTAGATCTCTGGCTATCGATAGACTTGCGATGCGTCCTCTTCTCCTCTTCCAAAAACGACGTAGAAATCCGACACGAAGGACCAGTGAAATGATAGGTTCTTGATCGTTATCTTAAACCCCCTTGCTGTTGATCACACACAGATAAAGAAGACACGTGACACACGAGATCTCTTTTACTCGTACGAGGATTGTAAACGACCATGTACCTCACTGGACACGATCCCAACTTACAATGGCGCATCCTCCCCTCTACCAAGCACTTTATTATCACAAGACAGGGGAGAGGAGGAGACAGTGGAGTGGAATTCTACTAGCTGATAAGGACTGTCAGACATATTACACATTGGATTAATACATTGCAGGAATTCCATTAAATGAATACAAATCAAAGAAAGAACTTATATACACACATTATAATATATATCTCTGTACACAGATATTATAAACTGGTCCTAACACATATAGTGTAAAACATGATCTCCAGTATACCCCTATTGTAATGTTAACGGATAACGTAGTGCTACATGGGGAATGAGACAGTGCGTAAAAAGAAAATACATTCTAAAGATGATACAACCACATAAGCAGCCTAAGATGTAAGTAGGGGCATACTGGCTGTGGTCCATGGGGAGTTTCTATCGTCATAACCCCTGGATGCTTTTGCTACCCAGCAGAATTCCATACCGCCTGGCTTCCCAGTCCTTCTCCATAGCATGCCATGGTAACCGTGTTTCTGGGCCCTTTTTTTCCAAGCTATCGCTTTCTACACTCTCGTTCTCTTTCTCAGCCCCCGTCCGCCTTTTCCCTCCTCTGTCTCGCCCCACCCTGTTATTCTTACTTGACCACTTTCTGCTCCTCTCTCTGTGCGCCTCAGAGAAAGCCCTCCCCCCAACCCCCTACCGCCACCCGCCCACTGAGACGGTTGTTTTAAAATGTAATGGATGTGACATTTGCACCACTCGATAATGACAAGCCTCTCAGGTACATAACACTGTAAGGAGAGGTGGTGTAACTGAGAAACGTCTAAAGCACAACCTGCCCCATGCACACTCTTCAGACTCGGATGACTCCTGCTCTCTCGTAGCCTCTCCCGTCTGTTGACGAGTGGCTTTAGTTTGCTGCTTTTTTTTGTTTACAGGACAAATTGTTTCATTTGAGTTCTTATTTTATTTTCCTTTATTTTGTCCCCCCCCCAACCCCCCCTCATTTCTGTTCTACTCCCAACAGTTAAGAAGCGAGGCTTCTTTTCGTTTCAGACTATTTACCTTTATATATTCTGCTTAACAACTTTCCTATTTCCTTTTGTTCTTTCTATGCACAAAAAACAAACTCCCCATAACTGCTCGTGAACATTGGCCATAGCTGTTAGTCATCTTTCGGCCACTCTAACGGGTGCCTGTACCCGCCCTCCCCTACTCTTCCTGGACAACCTGTAACACAAAACGAAGACACTAGAGATTACATTGAGTGTCATTATTGTTCCAAGTTGTTTTGCTGCCACTGTGTTAACCTGTGTGTGTTTCTCATGTCTACTCTTCTCCCATCACTAGTTTTTGTTTGTCCTGGGACTCTGAAAGCTGTTGGAGATCCTTCCTTTCTCTTTGAAGCGGAGCAGCAAGCCGGTGCCTGGTGCAAAGACCCGCTGCAAGCCGGTGACAAAATCTACTTCATGCCTTGGACTCCTTACAGGACAGACACTCTCATTGAGTACTCCTCCCTGGATGACTTCCAAAACGCACGGCAAACCATCACCTACAAACTGCCCCACCGGGTGGACGGTACGGGTTTTGTGGTGTACGACGGTGCTGTGTTTTTCAACAAGGAACGTACACGCAACATCGTAAAGTTTGACCTGCGGACTCGAATCAAGAGCGGCGAGGCCATAATCAACAACGCAAACTACCACGACACGTCACCCTACAAGTGGGGAGGCAAGACGGACATCGACCTAGCAGTGGACGAGAACGGGCTGTGGGTGATCTACGCCACCGAACAGAACAACGGCATGGTGGTGCTCAGCCAGCTGAACCCGTACACGCTGCGCTTCGAGGCCACGTGGGAGACGACCTACGACAAGCGCTCGGCCTCCAACGCCTTCATGGTCTGTGGAGTACTTTACGTCGTCCGCTCCACGTACGAAGACAACGAGAGCGAGGTCAGCAAGAGCCTGATCGATTACGTTTACAACACCAAGCAGAACCGCGGGGAGTATGTGGATATCCACTTTCCCAACCAGTACCAGTACATCGCGGCTGTGGATTACAACCCACGAGATAACCAGCTATATGTGTGGAATAATTTTTACATCCTGAGATACAATCTGGAGTTCGGGCCACCTGATCCAGCACATGGTAAGTATCCCCCACCCACCCCGCCCTTACCCCCTTGCACCTCCCAGTTCCTCTGCACACAATCATGGGAAATTGCATTTTTTGACATAGTGATTTTAGTCCTATTAAGTGCGCCTTCCCTACTCCTTTATTCCCACATCTGTGTGTCAAGTGTCACGGCTGACTGATTTTTAATTTAGAATCTAATATGTGCTAGATATGTTACGGAAGCTTTGGAGTGTAGGAAAGCATCTCACGGGGGCGAAGTGAGTGGAGCTCGGCAGTAAACAACACCTCAAAGCCAGTTACCATATCATAAGGGATCAGTGTCTGGGGGATTTGGGTAGGTTTTACCGTGCGGGCGTTCCCCGAGTCCCCCGTGCTAAGGCCCATGGGAGCCCTGCGAGCGTATCCTGCTGCCACCAAGAGAAAGGAGGTAAGACGGAGAGAGAGAGAGAGAGAGATGGATAGGCAGATGGATACGTAGCCTCAACGCTGGAGCTATTCAGTACGTGCCCAAACAGGTACAAAGGCTGGCCTGGGGCAAGGATACGTCATTCCCCCTGGTGATGGTGCTGAACTGCCAAATCCCCATCGGCTGTTAAATAAACATTTCATACTCTTGAGGGTGGAGTGTAAGGAGTCAAGGCCCCGCCTGAGAGAGAGAGAGAAAGAGAGAGAGAGAGAGAGAGAGAGGAGGAGAGGAGGGTTAGAAGAGAGGGCTAAGCAAAACACCGGGGAGGAGAGGGATCAATCATGCCGGGTCACGTCAGCTAAGCATGTTTTTAATTTAACTGTCAAGAACCAAGATGAGACCGGGCCCAGACGTGCGATAGTCTTTAGATTGAGAATACAGTATAATAACTGTAATTATACTAATCCCCTTCTCACCCACAGTCCTAAGTCAATGTAATGCATGTCGCAGTTAGTGAAAAGCTACAGAGGTCAAGGAACCTTCGCACAGATTATCCCAGGGCTCAATATTTATTAATGTATTTGCTTGCCCACTTTGGTATTGATAGGCCTGGGTGGCTGCTAAATTGGGTTCAGCCAACAGTGTCACTCTACTCAGAGCGAGCTTTTAGTGTAACAAAAGTATGAACTTTGCAAGCAGACCTCATTGGCAATTAGTATGCAGAGGGTGCGCCAAATGCAAATACAGTGATCAAGGGGAGCAAGTTGAAAAATGTACTTATTTATATGCCCTAATGCAACACGTTTTGAGTTTTTTTCTCCAACAATAACAATTACTAGGTTTCTGATTAAATATCTGTTGTATCACATGAAAATGGCAGTTTTTGCAGTGAAGCTGTGTGTGTGTCAGACAATTATCAAATCATTAAATCAGACAGTCAAACACAGAGTTTATAATTAGTTGAATGACATGGTTACAGGAGACAGAAATATAAATAAGTTCAGTTTCACTTTGACCAAAACAATGTACAGTGTGCAAACAGTTGGCCAAGCTGCAGATTCCTGCATTCCTGCAGTCTGTGTTGAGCACAGCTGGTGTGAATTTATGAGAAAGGTTGCACACAGGCTGGCAGAACGTTCAATCGATTTAGTCACCTGTTGAATGCACATTGATTACTAATACAAAAAACAAAAGACTTCTCTCTGAAATAAGACCATATGTTGTGTGTCTGAGAGAGACACACTCCCCTAACGTTGTCTCCACGGACAGTCAATGCTCTAGAAAGGAAAGCCTTTCGTCTACTTAACCACTTTACCCCTATATTTCGTTGTAGGACGACAAGTGAAAATGGCAGCTCTAAAAGCTGTATTGCGATGCATTGCGAGCTTTTAGATCTGCTATTGTTGCTATCCTACTATAGTAGAATGAAGAAAACCTCTGTCAGTCCATCCGTATCCATTTTCCATCTTCTCAGTGGGCTGAACTTGCACACGGGCATTGATTATTGGCATATGCAGAGAGTGAGGAAGACACTTTTCCCAAATTTACACTGTTTGTTAGCATTTTCACTACGGGGTCTGTAGTCGCAGCCCCATAACCCGAATTGACAGCAATGCCGTGGTTCTATGGGATCTGTGGTCACGGTAAAAATAATAATGTTTGCATACTGGTTAGATGCTCTGCTAAAAAGTGCAATAAACAAAGTGGAGCATCTGACCAGTGTGAGGACCTTTTAAAAAAAAATATATGTTGATCTTCTGTTTGTCCTGCACCTGGATACTGAGGTGGATGTACATGCACACATCTTCCTTATATGTTGTCATGGCACCATATCCCGGACAAACAGTGGGTGGAAATGCGGTCATGGACTAGCTTTTGTAAAACCTTTTAAAACTTTTTTTGGGGAAAACTTTTACCTAGGTTAAAAAGTGGTTAAGTATTTTGTGCCGTGTGTATGCCTCTTATTGTTTCAAAAGTGTAAACCCCGCACACCAAAGCAGGTAAAAGGTACTTATTTATTAGCTGAAACGTTTTGATCCGTTGTGGATCTTCTTCAGGCTGACCTCTTCAGCCCAGCACCTTTAGTGCGTTACCTAAGTTCCCTTTCAAAATGCCTCTTATTTTTTCCCATGTCGGCTCTATTGCGAAGACTGTACGCTTAACGTCTGAACTGCAGGAGGATTCAGCTCGCTCAACTTGACAAATGAGTCATGGACCTGGCCCCGCGCCTGACTAATGTGTGTTGAGTTGCAGTCGATGAGTGCAAGGGGAGAATGGTCCAAGATGATCATCAGGATGTCAATAATGTTGTCCTCCCACACGGCTGATGTTGACATATAAATGATGGCACTTTTTTTCTTGGCTGTCACTAAACGCTCCACATATCTTGATGCTCGGTTTCAGAGCGGCTCACACTCGCTTCTCTGGTCACAGATGTAAAAGCCAGCAGAATGTTTTCTTTCGTCAGTGTAGGATTGATGACGTCTAAAGGTGTAATTGCTGTTTTGTACAGTAAGTCTTAAAGAGTATATATAAAACAATGCTTATGCCTTAATCGTGCGTTACATCCCTTCACATCACATGTGTATCCACAGTCTGCCCAGGTTCACATGCACCCCCCCTCACCCCCCCACCCCCCACACACAGGATCAAACAGGCTTCAACAGGAATCTAGGTACATAGTTATGAACAGTTATTAAGATGTTTATGCATCCAGTAAGCATCCTCTCTCCCACAGAGCCTGGCCCTCAAATATTGCATACTACTTACAGCGTAAAATTATGCTCGTTTGTTTCTTTCTTTTTTCCACTGTACAATCTGCAAGCTTCTAGCTGGAAGGTCAGAGAACTGATGCTCCCAACTAGACTCACTTTCACTGATTACAACATTAGAGTAAGCTTTCAACAAGCCTAGCTCACAGCAATTATGAGCTACAAACAATAGGGAGTGCAGGAGGCCAGATAACACAAAACAAATACACGTTTAACACTATAGTAATAATGATGGCTTTATCACACTGCTAGATGTTTTATTTTTTCAGGTTACACTGGAAGATAGGGAATGACTCTGTTGTCCTTGACCGGACTGGAAAGGTCCCTGCGTTATTGGGTGGAGCCCCGGATGGGAGCCATGATGAGGGGGGGGGGAGGGGGGGTGTTCACGCAGGAAGGAGCAGACAGTGCTAAGTGGCCAGTATTTGCAGAGCGCATGGGCCTGGCATCATCATGTAGGATCACACGATACCTGTTCTGACTGTGATGGCCAGTCACAAGGTAGTACACACAGCATTAAACATTAATTAAAATGCCACTCTCGCACACACACACACACACACACACACACACACACACACACACACACACACACACACACACACACACACACACACACACACACACACACACACACACACACACACACACACACACACACACACACACACACACACACACACACAGAGCACGGAGTGCATGGTTCGTTCTCTAGTCGGGTGAGGACTCTTGTCACATGCTTTGCCTTGTCATGGAGCGCAATCAGATAGAAGTGATGCCAGGACATTCTGCTTCAGACAGTTGGGTTCTTGTCAAGTCTAATAATGTCGCTCAAAGTTGAGACAAGATCAGCTCCTGTTATGGGGGAGGGAATGGGGTCGCGTCCAACAAACAGCAAATATTTCTATTTCTTTAACAACACTGAAAGTGGAAGTTAATTGGGTCACTATGTCCCTCTCCTGGCATACTGTAACCAATGAGCCTTTTCTCTGACACAAAATGCCATACCACTAACTACTGTCTGTGGCTTCACGCCCGTGTTCTGTCTCGTATAAGGGCTCATAAAGAGACATATTCCACTGTCGCATCTCCTAAGTGAGATGATTAAATTGATTTAAACGAGATGTTCCGCATGAAAAACTCATTATGCGTTTGTGTGGGTCGTTTACTCATGCCAAGTGCCAGCATGTGGGCCTCAAATCACGGCGTAAGCATCTAACAAGGTAACATTTCTATACGGTAAAATGCACAGGCAAGGCCCATCCACCACCTCAATGGGACACAGGTGAGCTTGGGAAACCTTTTTATTCATCCCCCGTCGCAGAGTGAGATTGTGAATCACTCCCACGTGAAAGCCCCGGGCGCTGCGGAAACCACCCACACAAGTCAAGACCACCTCTTTAATTGTTCAGAATGTCAATACATTTGCATACAATTTCAATCTGTCGCCGCACCCCTCAAATTACACATTTGCAAGTAGGGATTGTAAGACAGGAGAGAGTGACCCAATTTGTTTGAAATTATAAGGTATGCCGAGCTGACATAATTCGCCAATTATATCTTCCCAGTCTCTGCGTGTGGTCAGAACAGCACCCTGCGTTATTGGGGGAGTGCTGGTGTGATGTGCCGCAGACATTCTCGTCTGTTTGCAGAATGATGCTTTTGAGCTGTACGCGTCTAACAAAGTCCCCTGGCAGAACGTGCTCCTTCCTTGGCGTCGGACGATTTCACAGCTTTTCCGTAACATCGTCATGATTCCTTTGATCTGTTCCTCTGCAGCACTGGCATCTAGCTCAGCACATTGGGAATTAAAATGTGTGCATGGCAACAATTACAGAGAGATGAGAAGAGCATAGACAATGAAAAGAGAGAGATATGGTCCCTATATATCCCTATATATATATATATATATATATATATAGCTCAAAGGGTTTGAGTCCCCTTCATAAATATACATTAAGATGTGTCCTTGAAATGCCAAATGATGGTTGCAAGATGCCTTGCTTAAAAGCATTGTCATATTTTTGTCTCCGCCAGGCCGAAAGGCATGGCGAGAGAGTATGTTTTACCCCCTGTCCGTCCGTGTGTGTGTGTCCGTCCGTCCGTGTGTCCGTCTGTGAACAGCTAATCTCCGGCACCGTTGGCTTGATCGCAGCGAAACTGTGCACACACACTCCCTGGATGCCAATTCAGAAATTTTTCACATGGGCCTTTTATAGCGCCACCAGGAGGCCGATTTGTGCAAAACATATTTTTTGACAGTACTCCTACAGATTTTGTCCAAAAATCCCGCAAATCGGTACACAGTATCTCTATAGTCATTAAACGAAACGGGTCTTTCAGATTTTTCATATTCCATCCTGATTGGCTAAAAATGGCTTCCAAAGTGTGCAGGAATACTCTGTTTTGAACAATATGCCTCAAATCATGAACACAGCATGCAATTTCCGTGAAATTTTGCACGCATATTTCCACTATGCCATGGAAGAAATGGCACTTAAAATTTTTCAAATCAGCCTCATGGTGGCGCTATAACAGGCCAATTCATGTTTGTACCTATAACTGCACCGATCTGTGTAAAACTTTGTATGCACACTCCCTAGAGGTCAAGGAAAAACCTTTGCCCTGCATTTTTCACATCTGCCTTTTATAGCGCCACTAGGAGGCCGACTTACGTAAAACAATTTTTTTTAATATTACTCCTTCCGATTGTATCCAAATTTCACCTAAATCGGTACACATGTGATCAAGACGGATGTGTTTGATTTTTCATATTCCATTCTCATTGGGTAAGATTGACATCTAAATTCCGATTGCGGTCAAACTTTGCACGCACCTTCACACTATGTCGAGGAACAAATGCCACCCTTTTAACATTGGCCTGTTATAGCGCCACCAGCAGGTTTAATTTAGCAAAACATTTTTTTTGCAAAAAATGCCTCAAGCCATGAATGCAGTGTCCGATTGCCGTGTAAGGCCTAATAAGAAATGGCACCCTTTTCACATTGGCCTATTATAGCGCCACCAGGAGGCCACAATAACCTACCTGACCTGGCGGAGACCTATGCTCCGAGGAGCACTTTTTCTAGTCTTACAGTAAATTCCCTCCATAGGACATAATAACACATGAGCAACACAGCCTTCACAGGTGGTCACGGTGCAGGCCTATGAGCCCACAGAACCAAGACGGAGACAATGTTGGATTGTGCCTGTCGGGCGCCTCAAGTGAACCTGGTGTCGAGATAGAGAGAATATTGATGTGTAAAGTAGCGACTGCTTCTTTTGCTTTTGTTCCCCTGTCCCATCCTGCCCTCTGTTTCTCAATGTCTCGATCCGTCTTCTGTCTCCGTCTCTCTCGCTCTCTCTCTCTCTCCCCCTCCATGTCCATCTCTCTACACAGTCTGTGTCTGCTCCCACCTCGTCTCTTTGTTTATATCTTTTTGTCTCTGTCTAACCCCGTCTGTCTTCACTCTCTCTTCTTTCTTTCCTCCCCCTCTCTCAGGGTTATCGTTTTTCTGAGCTTCTCCGTTCCTTGTGGTCCACCTCCTACATGTCCCCCTACGCGATGAGCTGTACCGTCCATCTGTCAACAGAGATATAGCCTACATGATTGTGTGTGTGTGTGTGTGTGTGTGTGTGTGTGTGTGTGTGTGTGTGTGTGTGTGTGTGTGTGTGTGTGTGTGTGTGTGTGTGTGTGTGTGTGTGTGTGTGTGTGTGTGTGTGTGTGTGTGTGTGTGTGTGTGTGTGTGTGTGTGTGTGTGTGTGTGTGTGTGTGTGTGTGTGTGTGTGTGCTGGCCTGCCCTCGCAAAGCAAAACAGTGAGCCTGTCCATCCCAGCCTTCTCTCTCTCTCTCTCTCTCTCTCTCTCTCTCTCTCTCTCTCTCTCTCTCTCTCTCTCTCTCTCTTTGTCTCTCTGTCTCTTTCTCTCTCTCTGTGTCTCCGTCTCTCCCTCATTTCTCCTGCCAGCACCGCCGTTCTCCCAGGCTCCCAGGCGCGTCTCTCCCCTGCATTGGCAATAAAGGGATTAATTACCTTGCCAATCTGTGCTGATAATAGGAGGGACATGCTAATTCAATGACGACTCTTCCTCCCTATCCCTGTGCGGCGGCTTTCTCCTCACTGCTGTCGCGTTATCTCCCGATCCGTCGCTCCCTACTCCACTCACCGTTCCTTCAAAGTGGCCTTCCCTTTTTTTAAATAATGTTTTTAAACGATATTCCGTCGCTGTTATTCAACCGTCATATTAACATACCGGCCACATTCTCTGTTACGATATCAGTTGGGTTGAATTTGTAACAATAAAGGCAGGGTGGAAACGAAATCCCAGGGCACAGATTTACAGCCGGCCTCGACCTCACCTCTGATGTTACATTGTGCAGTTAAACGTAACGTTACTCCCACGTCTGTTGGTAATGAAGGAGATCTTGCTCACGGTGGGAGAGAGAGAGGGGCGTCAGGGGTCACCCGTTCAACCACTGAAGTCCGATCATGTTTTAGCGTTAGCTCGCCCGGAGGCTGCACATCGTAGGGCACGGCGGGCCCAATTATTGTCTGACAAGAAAGACCATTTCATCCCCGGTCCTTAGGAAAAGCACGTCGGAGAGAAGGCGATCTTCCACATTGGCGATCCTGGCCAGCTGCTGGCTGACGACTCCTCTTACGGTCTGAAGTCAACACTATGGAGGCACAGGGCGGGCGAGGGGGGGGGGGGGGGGGGGGTGCAATGCTGTGCTTAGGGTTATGTTTCAGAATGTCACTGGGAGTTGTTTTACATAAGAGAGACAGAGTAGGGGAGGTTGTGTGTGTGTGTGTGTGCGTGTGTATGGATGTGCGCGTGCATTCTTGTGTGTGTGCGTTTGTGTGCGCGTGCATGCATGCTTGTGTGTGTGTGTGGGGTGATTATGTTCAGGCTGAGCCGAATTGCCACGGGGATCTGCAGTCTCTTGTTTGATTATAGTCTGACTGTGAAACAAGGCGTATTCAAAGAATTATTACTCAGACATCACAACGGTCCCCCAACAGTCGCTGACACATGCCTTTGAGGAGGTTTATTTCACACTGTATGCCTGCTTAATGTGCGTGCGTGTGTGTGTGTGTGTGTGTGCGCGTGCGTCTGTGTTGCTGTATTTGTTTCTCTATGTGTGTGCATTGTACACGTGTTTTGGCGAATGTGTACGCCATCGTACGCCGGTGTCCCAAATCAAAAATAGCTGATCTATAAGTTCATAATGTGTTGCAATTTGACGCGTTGTGACGGGGGACACCATATAGTCGTACGACTAAGCATTAATCAGGCTTTAGTTTGTGTGTGTGTGTGTGAGCCCTCTGAAATAGAAGCCCCTGGTGTGTATGGCATCAAACGTAGCCCCGTTCAGCATGCTGGGAGTTCATGCTTGATATGTGAGGCACGTACTGAGACTGTACAGAGAAAACTGCCCGAAAAAAATGCAGGCTCCAGTCTGGCAGCTGCTATGTCTGTCTCTATACGCAGAATAGGGTATTTTCTGCATGCACACGGGTATTAATGAGTGTGAATGCAAGTTCATGGATCTGTGCGTTATGTATTATTGTATGTAATTATGTGCAGGCACGTTCTTTCATCTGCCTGTTGTGTGTGCGAGTGTCAGAGAGAGAGAGAACACTGAGAGAACAACTCTAAATAACATAATTATAACATACTGTAAGTAAACTACACATTAGGTTTTGCTCCCTGAGACGCGGACATGAACACAAGCACTGTAATGTTTACAGCTGATATACAAACAATAGTGTAATGCATTCCATCCTGCAGCTACAAACAAAGCATTGGGGGAGAGACATGCAATGCAATTTTCCTTGTGAATTATTGTTATTATTGTAGGCTGATATAAAAATGTATTGCAAAATGGGGGGGGGGGGGAAAGCCCCCATATAACGATTAAGCAAGGCCATGTTTCCACTATGAACTTGTCACAGGAGTAGCGGCTCGGCAGTTGTGTGAATGCTTGAAAAGTGTTCTACATGTTCTGGTGGTGACACTGACAATTGCCATCCTTCTTGCTGTACTTTCTCATAGCTTCAACACCTCATTTCAGTGAAACCCTAACTCTGCCCTGAAAGACCCTTGACAAGCAGATGGCTTTTCCTTTTTCCTCCACTCGCTTTACTTGGCCCCTGCACAAAGAACCGAGCTTGGCCCCTGTTTGATGGTAGAAATAGGCTTTTAATTGTTTAAGCTGCCATTGACTTGTTAACTTTCCTATTACTCCTTCCCATTAGGACACCATTACCCCCTGGGAGCCATATTTAACAGCATAGACAGCTTCAGTGGAATGTTTGATACGTTGCTAGGTAACAGCTGCAGCTACTGTAAAGCTGACTTCCACAAGTTGTTGTTATTATGTACATTATTCTACTGATTAAAACCACAGGGCCTTCATATATTATAAATCAGTCCCATGTGAATAAGACTATATGAAAACTTCTCTGTAACACGCATTCTATTTCAGGTAAATTAAATTACAGTCTATTTTTGATTGCTAATTAACACTGTTATCAAATATATCACCCAAGGGAATGAGATAAACCATTACAGTGCTTATTAGCCTGAAACTTGCAGGTGTGGATGGAGTGGCAGAATTCTCTACTGCCGTTATAAGCATTATGAATATTTTGTCTATAGTTCTATGGTAATTTATCACTACGACTTCCACAGATGGTACAAACAGTCGACAAATAGCTGTATCTGCTCTAACATAGCAGCTGACCAGAAGTCGAGAACATGCAATTTATTATCGTTGTCAAATTGAAACCTTTCTTTTTTTGCTGCTGCTGCTGCAGGAAGTCCTTCAAACAAGCAAGCAAAGAAATGAACATCAATGTCATCAGATTCCTTTTGCATTTACATGAGATTGTCCGTGACAGATGAAGGGGAGAGGAGAGACGCGCAAGATTAAATAATGCTTTTTACCTTTAGGGAAATTAGCTGAAACGACAAAATATTTGTTCCCTTGACACACGCAAGATAAACAGTGCCTGATAACATGTATGAAGCATTACCCTGGTGGACGACCATGCGCTGCCTATCGTAAGTGGGGCCATTAAGCTTAATATAAAAGACACACGTGCTGTCACTTTTCATCTGTTACACTGATGCGTCTGTGGCGGCCGAGGCCAGCAAAGTCTCACATCAGGGTTGTGTGTGGTGTGTTGCCAGTGCATGCATGCGTGGGTGTTCACTGTTCACATGCGCCTGTATGTGCACACGAGGGCTCGCCCGCGGTTGCTTGCGTGCATGCAAAGTGCCGACAACACTTGACGGTTCCTATAACTCCTGGTGGATGCCCTCTCCACTCCTCTCTTCCTCTCATCCCCTGTTTTTCCCGTCTCATTGTCTATCATAAGTCTCTCAGACCTTTAGCCCTGGTGGTAATAGCAGAGCCACTGAGATATATTTAAGTGGGAAAATGTGTGGGAGTCGAGTCGCACCAAAAGGTTATGAATAAGTCCGTTCTGACTATCCGCAGTACTTTGGAGGATATCTCTCTCCTCACGCTCACACTCCATGACAGCTAATTGAAGCTTCCCCTTGGGCTGAGTGCTAGACGGACATATTAATCGAGGATCCTGTCCTGGTTTCACCATGTAGCCCGACAGTGGCTTAGCCTTACCCTTCTCCTGTCACAATCAAAGTAAAATTTTACAGGGAGGGAGGGTGTTCGGGGGTAACAGACAGATGTTAGCAGAACAGAGAATGGACAAAAATATCCCAATCTACATTTCTGTGTATAGCGGGAGGCACTGAAAATGCTGCCACAGCCCCACTGGGCGATCAATAGCGACCCCGCAAAGTGCCTTTACCTATCTACCTATCCACTTAAAGTCAGACCTGCATAGCAGGGGACTGTCAGAGAGTAGCAGTGTCCATTTTAATACCTGTGGATTAATTCCTCCCTGCTTTCATTGGATTAAATCAGTCCAAGCTACAGCATCGAGGTAATGAGATTACTGCGTCTCTGGCTGGGATTACTGACCGAAGCAGTCGCTACACATGAATAGCACTGGTCAGGGAGGTTGCATTGTTTATGTAGGGATCCCGCTGGGAATTACTTTGCGCATGCTAGTCTACATTTGTATAAGCCCTTCTTCCTTCATAAGGGAAAGAGGATTAGTTTTCATCATAAACATGTAATGAAACTCGCCAACAGGATTATTTGATCCTTTTTACTTGTATTGCATTTCATTAGACTCATGTCTAATGAGGCCCCTTAACATACAGTACAGCCGCATCCAGTGACTGTGCATATGGAGAAGAATAATGTTGTATTATTAGCTGCATCAGTGCAGCTTGGCTCAGTCCCCTTGCAATACAGACGTTGTCTCAGCAAATTCAATTCAACTCCTCCCTAAAAGCCATTCAGTGGGCCGACTGGGATTCAGCAAAACTGGATCCCTCTCTAGTGGAAAGAGCTACAGTAGCCTAATGTTAGCCTACACTAGTTCAATTACCAACACTGGGTTCATGCTTATAATCAGGAAGGAATCCAGGAGAGTTGAAAGAAGGAAAGTAGAGGTGTAACATTTAATCGAACTAATCGATTTAATCCATGCTGAATAATCAATTCGATATTTTTTTGTGGGGGGGGGCATTTTCTGTATCTATCTCTTTAAAAAATAGCTCAAATAACAGCTCTTACATCTCACAATGTGTTGCAATGCATTTTATGAGCTTTTAGATTGACTATTTTTGCACAACACAGTTGTACAACTAAGGGTTTAATCCGAAATAAATAAAATAAGTGGTTAATCAGACTAATCATCGATTTAGCCGATCAAGTGCCAACGCTTCAACATTATTCTATTGATGACTCATTCGATTAATTGAATATAAGTCATCGAGTATTATGAATTGCTAAAAATAAGTTGTAGCCCAGAAAGAAAGACAGAAAGAGAAACAAAATGAACAATGAACGTAAAAAGAGGGGGAAAAAGAAAGAGAAGGAAACGGTGAAAGAAAGGAAAAGGTATAACATTGCATGGTGAAAGAGAACATGTGGTCGGGCCCCTCAGTGAGATGTCTCAAGCAGCTCTGTGTTGAGGGGTGCGGACATGATCCAGTTGTTAGCGAACATGCTAAAGGAATGCGCTTGGATTACAGCAAATGCCTTCTTCTTGATTTATTAGCTGTGCTCCCAAGCCCCTTATCTTAAATCATTGTGTCCAGCAGCGATACATTTTCATTTAATTTGGTGTCCGGATTCCCCAACTCCCCACCCATGGAGACGAGGATTCATCATTATCATCATCATCATCATCATCTTTCATACTTTGTAAATGAGGAAACTTATCTGGGCTCTCCGCACAATTTCCTGAAAGTTTTCTGGAAATTTGCCAAGCCCACCCCTCCCCTCCACCTCCCTGTCTAAAATTACACACTCAAAACTGACACACATTCATTTCTTTCCGACAGGGCTGTGATGGGCCTTGCACGGCCCTGGGACGTGGCAAACTTTTCACAATAGCTATTGTTGTTGTACTTTGTATTGTTGTTTTCACCTTTGTGGCTCTGCGGATCATTGCTTATGAGCAAACCAGGCCTGTAGCAATGGAGGGGTATTTTAGGATGCCATGAGGAGAAGTGCCACAGGGAGAGAGAGAGAGAGAGAGAGGGTGAGAGAGAGAGATACTGAATAGAAACAGGCATTTTTCATGGGCACCTAAATGCTGGCGCTGAAAGGACAGAAAGCACAGGTTGTCTGTCAGCCACCATGACAGGCGTGGCCGTGCAGCAGAGAACCCCTGTGTGTTGAGTAAAGAGATACAGGTGTGTGAGTCACTGAGTGTGTGTGTGTGGGGGGGGGGGGTTCAGGACAGGAGAAGGGTAAAAGGGAGATGTAGGAGGGAGAGAGAGGGTTATCTTCAGCTCAGTGTCAAAACGGGCAGTCAGCTACAGTATGCACACTTTTTAATGTCACCTTCAATAGGTGTGTCTGGATTTGTGTTTCCTGCGAGTTTGTTGCATATGTGGGTTCATACTTGTGCTCGCTTGTTCATTCGTCCGTTAGTTCGTGTGTGCGTGTGTGCACACGGGTGTGCTAGCATGCATGCAGCCCATCCAGGGGGGAGTGAGCCAAGTCAACTCCACCTGTCAATAGAGTCTAATTCGCCACAGGTACTGGCCAATAGATATCCCAGCAGCTCTCAATGCTGAAGCCTCATTTCCATAGTGGCCCGTAGGATGGTGGTGCTGATAGCTTGCAGGGTGCGTGGAGACTGTCGGGGGTCAACTCTTGCCATCAGCCAGGCACCCTTATCCAATAGGAGGCAATAGATACGGTCTCTATGGCGCCTGGTGTGTCGACTGCCTGTTCTGCGTTCCCACCCGGAAGACCGGAGCTGTCCTCCTCTGACCATCCTTCCAACGCAGTCTCACTGTCTCTGTGTCTCTCTCTATTTCTCTGTCTGTTTCTCTCTCTCTCTCTCTCTCTCTCTCTCTCTCTCTCTATCTCTGAGACTCTTCTCGGCAGCGGTTTGCAGCGGCAGTACACAATTCAAGCAGCGCCACGGCACCACTTCACATTCTCTGCATGCTCGACAGTCAGCCTAATGGGGGAAATCAAAGTGCTCAAATGCGATTAGATTCAGTACACACATTGCATTATAATCATACTTCCTTTTATTGATATAGCTTATCCCTTTGAAATTCGCCAGACGAAATACTCCGTCTCCCTCGCCGCAGTCGGGAGACGCAAGACTGATTCAGTATCAGAATAGTTTTTTTTATCAACGGTTCATCGATAGAAAAACTCCCCCATATTTGACTTTTGTGAAATGTAATTACGGTGCCACTCACACCGGTGTGTTGTTGTATGGCATGAAAAATGTCCTCGTAGTTTCTCCTCACAGTGGCTCATGTTAAATGTAAGGACTGTGCTTGTTTTTCTCTCCCTTCCCCTGAAATGTATTGTTTTTTGCCCCAGGCCTTGCATGAGTTACAGCACACCTGCTTTATCAGCGCGTGGGTAGCAGGGGGGGAAACAACGGCAAAATGAATGTTCAGCCACCAATGCTACACATACAGGCTTTTTGTTTCTCCAGTGAAATTTAATCAGCCGTGCCACAAAAATCTCCCAGGCAAAAAATAACTGCCGACCAGGAGGATATTACTGTAATTATTGTCTTATACTCGCCACAGACCAGAAAGGCCTCGAATAAGCCATAGTCCGTGGGAAGGCAAACATACTTGTTGCTCAAAGCTCTCTCGGTGGCCATTTTGCCCCATGGCGTATGTGAATGTATGTGATTTTTAGAGCCCTAGAGCTATTAATGAAGAAGGGCCTCAGACTTAAACATAGGACACATTTTATACACATTTTAATGTGTATGTTTTATACAGAAGACACTGCCATACAGTTCCATGAACGCACATAATGGGCATTGGCGGCCCCAGCGGAATTTGAACCCATAACTTAAAAAGGGATTCGATGAGGTGTTTCTATCCCTATCGTTTTACAGCCAAACTTAAATCTTCTCTACCCTTTATCTCTCCTCACAGCCCCGCCATTCTCAGAAGCAACCATGGCCTCGCCGCCCCTGAGAACAACAACCACCAGCACGACAACCACGGTGCACCGGGGCGCGAGCAACACCACCACCACAACAGGGCCCCGGGACGGAGGCAGGGGAGGGCCCAGGCCGCCTCCTGTGGTGCTGCAGACGACTGCCCCTCCATCCCTGGAGTCGTTCCCATTACCAGAGCGCTTCTGCGAGGCTGCAGAGAGGAGGGACATCTTATGGCCCCAGACCCAGCGGGGCATGCTGGTAGAGCGGCCCTGCCCCAAGGGAACCCGAGGTAAACAAGAAGCTCTCCTCTCCTCTCCTCTCACCTTCTGGAGGCGTGCCTCCTCTGCTGTTTTCAATTCGACCCCAATTATCCAGGGAGAATCATTCTGTTTTATCAGATGCATGTGATGTTGTTGCATGTAACGATCTTTTTGTATTCCCTTGTTTAGTTTTTTTTTACCACTTAAGCCCTGTTTTTTTACTTTGTCATGTGGTGTCATGTGACAAAATTAGCTGATCTGCAAGGCGTGCAAGCTCACAAAGCATTGTAGTTTATTAATTTCAAAAATTAATCTACAATCTCAGAGCGTGTCAGCTATTTTCCAAAAGAACAGAAAAAATGAATTAAAAAAAATGCCTACAGTATAATGACATGACTAGAATAGGTACACAAGTTTGAAAGGGCTCACGGGTGAGTGCGGTGTACAAGGAAAAATCATTGAAGATTTCAGTGTAGAATTTACTGTGTCATTCCAGGTCAAAAACATTTCATTTAGCAATCAGTGACGGTTGTGTTTGCAGAGAGGCAGGCTCAGCTGTTTGTATTGGAGGCTGCTTGGAGATGTGCATCCCTCATTTGACTGTGTGAAATCGTGTTTTCGCTCATGGGGTTCGTCAGACATAAGGCTAATTGGAACGGAAGAAAATTGTTGCTATGACTTCATTTCTTTAGCAATCACGGGCAATGAGGTGTTGGAAGAGATTAGGGAAACTCCTTGCCACAGGTGCGAAGAAGGAAAATGATGTGACTTCACTTTGCATGCTTTGAGGTGGCGTTGCATATTCCCTGTGTCTTGTGGCATAGTTAATGATGATGATGCACCACACACAGTCAGACCACAGCAAGGTTCAAAGGATTAGCTCTGTCAAGTACGGTACAGTAGGTCAGTGATGTCAGCACATGCATACGTGCAAGCACAGAGCACACTCAGAGACACACACACACACACACACACACACACACACACACACACACACACACACACACACACACACACACACACACACACACACACACACACACACACAGACCTCATATCTTAAAATCTATAATGCACTTTGTTTGTTTCATGTCCTATGTTACTCATTAAAGGTTCTCTGATGTGTTTTGTAATGCTTCATGAGTGCACCTGTCTTGACTTGATTGTTTTCACTGACAGGTACAGCCTCCTATTTATGTGTCCTTTCCACTGGGACCTGGAATCCGAAGGGCCCCGATCTCAGCAACTGCACATCCCACTGGGTCAACCAAGTCGCCCAGAAGGTTTGTACGAGTCGCTCCGCCTGCCTCCCTGCTGATGGCCGTCTAAGAGGGGTTTATCTCCTGGAAATGTAGCATTCGGTGTCGTACCAACCTTGTAGATAAAGCTGGAGATGAAGGGAGATAATAGATATATTGCAGAGCTGTCTAGAGCTTCTGGCTGTGCGAAAAGCACCTTTTTGTAGCTTATTGTAAAATATAGACGGCCTTACTATACCATTTTCTCATCTGCCACCCTGTCAACTTGATGCTGTAAATAAAGGAGATAATAAGCGACCCCTGCCACTGCAAGGACTTTTTTGGCTGTAACTCTGTCAACATCTTACTCCAGTATGTCCAGTTTAGGGCTGCAACTATTAATGATTTCATTAGCAATTATTCTATCAATTACATTTTCAATTAATTGAATAATCAAGAAGTGTGTAAAAACTATATATCAATGACTCAATTAACCATTTAAGCGCTAATTTATACTTCATCGCACAACAGTGTCATGCAAAAGTAATGAAAATAGCCGATCTACAAGCTGCTTAGGCCAGACCCTGGGTCTGGCCTACATGAGGCTTTGTCGGTCTTTCCCTCTTTTCCTACCCAGCCAATCAGATGTCGGCATGACGTCACCTCGACGTCACCTCGATTATTTAACCACTAGGCCCTCACACCTACGTCGCACCTTTTATGCCTATATGGAGATCGCTGATCAGTATATGCCCATATATGGGCATGCCCCCTATTGTGCCCATATAAGGAGCTGACTGATTTGTTTGCCCCTGATGCCATGACGACACATTGAGGTTATACAACATACTCCATATACGGGCGTAGCCGCATTTGGAGCTCCTTATATGGCTATGGCTGAGTCATAGTGACATGAGTGTGACGATGTGGTCGGCCGGCCCGCGGGTCCTCCCTTAAGCCAATTTTAATAAGATCTTTTAAAACTTTTCGCCTATAATGACACGCCCAACATAGGCATAGATTATTCATAGATTATTTTATTATCGATTATTAATAATCGATCAAATCAATTAGTGCGATTAACTTTTGCACCCCTTCTCCAGTTTTGGTTTGATCCCACGTTAAGACTGTCATCTCACTTGCTTTGCAGATTCGCAGTGGTGAGAACGCTGCCAACCTGGCCAATGAGTTGGCCAAGCACACCAAAGGCCCCATCTTTGCCGGGGACGTCAGTTCGTCTGTACGTCTCATGGAACAGCTGGTGGACATCCTGGATGCCCAGCTGCAGGAACTCCGGCCCAGCGAGAAGGACTCTGCCGGACGCAGCTTCAACAAGGTATACAAGTCTCACTGTCTGGCTCTATCTTTTGCTCTCTCACTCTCTCTGTTCCCCTGAAATGAACCCTGTCCCCCCTCCCCTCCCACAGAAGGTCTTCCTCTTTTATCATCTTGCTGCACCTTACTTATTAAGATGAATACTACTGGCATTTTTCTAACTGATTCGCTCCGGGTCGGTCTCTGCATCTTAGTCGAGGTTATTGGGCTTAAGGTGTTTGGAGTTGTGTACACGCTTTTAAGTAAGCCATGCACAAAAAGGAATATAACGAGTCTGCTACCTTATTAAATGTTTGTATTTTTTGTTCCTGGCGTGAAGTCTGCCCGTGTCTCCTTTTCTTCTCAAAGTCGAGAAGGGGAAAAAGTCACAAGAAGTGACAGAAGCAAAAACAGAAAAGGCCAATTACTTTTGATTTCAGACTCTGACATGGAGCAAGAGATCTGTATTCATGGCTGTATTTGTACATTTTGAGGTAATTGCCATAATTTGCCCCTGCCAAGGTTAATAGTTCTGTGATGTGTCAAGAGACATGGAGAGGAAAATGAAACGGAGCCAGCGTGCTTTTGTTCTTTTACCTAAAGGTAGACTCGCCAGCAGCACTGGAGGCGTACGGAGCGACAGTGATTGGCGCAGTCGAGCCAGCCAGTCAGTCATAACACACAACTCTAGAAAAGCTTTATGCTCAAGCTTGTGAATTTGCTAATTGTTTGTCTCCACTGTTTCATCTTTTCTTTCCCCTTTTTCTAACGAAAAGCTTCAAAAACGAGAAAGGACATGCAGGGCATACATGAAGGTATTGGAGCTACGCTTCTGAACTGTTCAACCGTGCTTGCTGCCCTACCCACCTTCATACCCTCTGCTATATATGCCCCCTCCTGCCCAAAGCTCAGCAGCATGCACCCTCTGCTCTGTCTCGGATCCTGTGCTGTCCTTTCTTTATCTGTTTTTCTTGAGTAACGGCCTTCTACGCAGCCACAGTTGTACCCGAAGTGCTTTCTAAGTCGAAGAGAAGTCATCCGCAATTACCGATGTGGCTTCCTTTCATGAAAGTATATGTGTTTTGGTTTAGTTTGTTTCTCTTTGTGGTTACAGCGGTGGATTTGTTTTTGTTAGTATTTTATTTCCATCATGTTTTTATATTGTTTATTCAAGACTGTACACGTCTGAATTCACAACTCCCAGACTAAAAACAAAACATGTTTACATTGAGCTCATTATTCATTTACTCTGTGCTTTGCTGTTCTAGGACCATGTTGTTGTTGTTGTTGTTGTTGTTGTAGGTGCTGGGGATCTGCTATAAATATAAAAATACTAAACCAAAAAACCCTTCTGAATACTAGGGTCTCAGTCCACTTCCCTTTTTGATTTAGTGAAACCGTCGTCTCCAAGGACCGCTGCCTGACCTTTCACCACATGTGAAATCAAACCCACAGCGCTTGCTTTTCACGAGGACACCGGTTTTCATTTATGTTTAATAAATCAGAGTCATAAATCTCTAGTTCTACCTGGTTAATAGGGTGAGTCGGGTCAAGCCGTTGGTTCTCTCTCTTCTGGTCCTTTCTCCCTCTAATGCTTCCTACTCAGGCCCAGTCTTGCAAGGATTTTGGCCGTATATCCCTCAGCCATTAGGGAGGTCTGTGTCCTCCACCTGCCACCAATGTCGCCCCCCCCCATCCTCACCATCCTGATCTCTCCACTGGGAGGGTATTAAATTGGATCAGCTAATTAGCCCGTAGACGGCCGTGTGCTCATAAAAGACAAGAAAAGAAAGAGCAAAAAAAGTTTTTCAATTCCCATCCCCCCAGAATGTAACATCATCTGTTTTGTTGTATTGTTTTGTTTGCCGTGTCATCGGCATACAGTGCTGTTGATGTGTTTGTGGATCTCTGGTGCAAGGTGGTGTTTGGTGGGAGCAGGGGTGGGCGTGAGGCGGGGTGCGTGGGGTAGGGGGAGGCGGGTCGATGCAGATGACAGTATTTATGCGACTAATGACAGTATGAGAGGGGGGAGCTGGAACGACTGGCGATCGTTGAGTCAGCGGTATCTGACATCCGCCAAATTTGATGCAACTACGCATTAGCCCCGCGACCACCCCCGCCCTCCATCCCTCTCCACCACCCTCCACCGCTTCCCCCACTGCCGTCCCCCTGACATTGATTACTCTATTAGACACATTGATTTGATTATTTCCTGAGGAAATACCAGTGATGTCTGGGTCCTGTCCCCATTTTATCCACTCGCTGGTGAGCCGGCAAACTTGGGCTCAGAGAGAAAATGTCTGCATGAAGCGAGGAGACCGGAGGAGATCAGATTCGATAATCGTGCATTCTCCCTTGCTCTCCTAAATGGGATTGGAAACATTTATACCCTCCTGTCTGGTCGTTTTCTGGTCCTGTTAGCAGTGTGGCCCCTTCAGTTAAAGAGATTGTCCTGTAACTGGAAACTCTCAGTGTCAATACCCCTTGACCCCCAAATGTCTGCACTGATGACGTGTCCTTGAGCAAGACACTGAATCCCTCCCAACTCCAGGGGTGCTGACCTCCCTGTGGAGGAGATGAAGGGAAAACGTTCAATCCTGGTCATCATTATTGAGCATCAAAAAAGGCTACATTATGTACGTACAGTATAGCCATTGGAATTTCAACAGTGTGCTTGTTAAACCATGTAAAAAGTCAGTGCAGTCATTTACCTCCCTGTTGCCCTGCCGTCATACACCAGCAGACCATATCCATGAATTTTCTCATGTGCTTCGTCACAGTGACAGATCTCGATGAACACGTTTACTTTTTTTTTTCTTAGGGGGCCAAGCATGAAGTGCGTATAGGCACCCTATTTTATCCATTAGTTTTGTTATTATTAATTGACAGCTACTTGCACTGTCCATTCGCTTTTTATCAAACTTAAATGGTGTTGAGATTAATCTTACTCTGTTTGGCCAAACACACAGACTTTGAACAGGCAAATCTCTTGCACTGTTTGACCTACAACCATGAAACTCTCAATATCCCTCTCATAAGGAACACATTTGCCACTGACCTATAAGCTCCCCCTCTTAGATTGTCTGCCATTTTTTATTTGATGAAAGATCGCCACTCCTAGGATTTTTCTACGAGGATCTGCATGAAATTTCCTACATACAATCTATGGACCAATATTCCCTGTTGAAGAAAGTTTGTGCATCAATAAATGAAGACTCCATGACCCAATGAATATTGTAGTTTTGTTACTATTATTATTCTGCTGTTAACTGCATAACCGCCCAGTCACGTTTTATGAAACTTAGCGGACTGAGGGTCATATCAGCTTTAAATAAATCTTACCCCGACTGGCCAAAGGGGGGACTATAGCAATCGATTGAATATGCAACTTTTTAACAGGCATATCTCATGCCCTGTTTTTCCTATATGTCATATGTTTTACACTCTTCTCATGAGGAGTGAATGTGACTCAAGGACCCATAAGCTCCATCTCTTCGATTTTCCACCATTTGAATTTCATGAAAAATAAATCCCTGCTCGCCCTAGGATGTTTGAGCAATCTGCACAAAACTTTCTACGCACAATGTATGGACCAATATCTGAATTCCCAGCGTAAGAAAGCTTTGTACATACAAAAAAAAGCCTCCAATTAGCCAATGAGTATTGTTCACAAAGAGGCGAATAGCTCACAAATGCTTTCACTTAACAGCACAACACTTTGTATGCTTATCAGCAGACATAAGCACAAGCTGGCCGATTGACCGCATGCTGTCGCTATGGCGTGTTGCGCTCACTGCTTGGCCCCCCCCGCCCCCAGTATTAATGCTTGCAGCTATGTTCTTTTTTAGTTTAGAATATTTGCAACATTTATAAACGTTTCAGAATCACTCGTATATTTCTTTTGTTTTCTTTGTGGTGGAATCAGGCCATTGTGGACACAGTGGATAACCTCCTGCGACCGGAAGCTTTGAAGTCGTGGCGGGACATGAACAGCACCGAGCAGA
The DNA here is from genome assembly GCF_963280865.1 of Gymnoscopelus braueri. NCBI lineage: Eukaryota > Metazoa > Chordata > Actinopteri > Myctophiformes > Myctophidae > Gymnoscopelus > Gymnoscopelus braueri. Next base: position 39,831,878 of record NC_137607.1, on the reverse strand, counting down.
CTCACGCTGCCACCATGTTACTGGATACCTTGGAGGAAGGGGCCTTTGTCCTCGCTGACAACCTCATGGAGCCTGCCATTGTCAAAGTGCCTGCCGACAATATCAGTAAGTGAACAGAGTATAAAATGCAAATGTAAAAGAATGACAAGCAGTAGAGCAACTGTGCCGGTTGTGTGTGGCGAAAATTAATTGAGAGAGGATCCATTGGAAGGCAAAACGAGGCCACTGCATGAGAAAGGAACTTTGTTTTCGTAATGTGTGTGTTTCAACCTCGGGGGAATGCGGGGAGGGGAAAAAAATAAAGGATATTAGGTTTAACGAGTCTCTCACTGACACAGTGATGAATCTACGACAATTAAAGAGACTGGATTCTGTGATTGCGAGTGCTTAAGTTTATAAATGTGTGTGTCTGGACCTTGTAACTCTATACATTAATGTGAACATTAGCCCGCAGTGGAGGCTTATAAAAAGTACAAACATTGTTTATCCACTGCCTCATTCCCCACTTTTTCGTTTTTTTTTTCTCCCTAGCTCAGTGTGGATGTGACTTTTTCATTTTCCCAGGCCTGATTTAAAACAAATGTCAAGTTTTTATCTTGCAAATCCAATCGAAGTGTAGTTTTTTTGGGAAGAAAGGATCACCTTGGCGCTGACATTTTAGTTCAATAGCTCAGTTTTTGCCTCGATTCACCTTTTTTAAATTGCAGCCGCATGTCTGTACGCAACATCGGTTGTGAGTTAGGAATGTAAGTAAGAAGGTCTTGGAATAAACAGACTCTTTTATTTTCATGTCATGACCTTTTGCCCAAGTCAAACATGCTGTAAAAACTGTCATCTCTGTCTGTCTGTCTCTCCCTCTCTCTCTCTCTCTCTCTCTCTCTCTCTCTCTCTCTCTATCTATCTCTATCTCTACCTCTACCTCTGTCTACGTCTCCCCTCATCACACCATCACCACTGGACCAAACCAACTTGGGACGTCCAGTTCTGGATGTGTATGTGCTGAGCACGGACGGGCAGGTGCAGGATTTCAAATTTCCACAAGCCGGCCGAAATGGCATCTCCATCCAGCTGTCTGCCAACACTGTCAAACTCAACAGTCGGAATGGTAAGCCCATCAAAACCGGGAAAGCATCTGTGTCATTTCATAGATTTTAGCGTTGGCTGTAAAAAAAAAAGTAGCCAACAAGCTCATAGCACGTCATTTTGTGCCGTGCTGCGAGCTTGTACATCTAAAACATTTTAGAAAAATCTTGAAATTGTAATTTAAATTGTTTTACACAAAGCTTCTCTTCTTGGGGGGGGGGGGGGGTTGGGGGTCCCTGGCACAAAAAAAAATCTGATGGGGGTCCGCAGCCAAATATATATATATAAATTTGCGGGTTCCGGGAAAAAAAGGGTTTGAGAAATACTTGTTTAGAAAGCATTTGTAGAATCGGCCTCAGGTCTTAATGGTTAAACACACCGTGGACGGAAGGAAGGAAGGGGGTGAGGAAGGAAGGAAGGAGGGAGGGAGGGAAGGAAGAAAGAATCAATGAAAGAAAAAAAAACATGGGTAGAAGAAGGAAAGAAACAAAAAAAAATGAACCAGGGAAGAAGAAAAAAAAGGAAAGAAAGACACAATAAAATAAAGAGTTTCCCGTGTGGGCCGCGTGGTGAAAGAGTGTGGAGGGTTGTCTTCTTTCATTTCTGTTCCCTTCCCTGTGTGTCTATGAAAAGGTGAACAGTCTGTCAAACTGGCCTGTCAATGCTGCCCGTCAAAGCCCACAATGTGGTGTGATTACTCACCGCCACTGTTAGTTAGGGAGCACCTCAAAGGATTTGATCTCTGAAACCCTGAGCTCTGATATTGGCAGAAAAATGACAGGCCCCACTTAAAAGTGTTCGCTCGCTCTCTCTCGCTCTCTGTCATACTCGCTCTCTCTGCTATCCTCCTTACTGTCAATATCTCTATCTCTTTCTATCCCCCCCACCACCACCACCAACCTGTTCTTTCTTGTACTTTCACCTTTTCAGCAGCTATGATAAATCTTTTACACCGCTGAGTATTGATTTAGTTGCATGTTTAGGCTCTAGTAGTCCAGTACGTGGTTTACAAATGGTGTGCTAATCCAGGTGTGCCCTGGGATTTTGTGACAACACATTATTATTGCAATACAACTATACGAAATGTTATGAATTACAAATATATATTGTAGCGACCCCGCAAAAGACCCGGCAGTAACTTGGTCCCCCAAGTTGGCTAGCTCTCTTGGAGTTGCTTGTTACCTGCTGGTCTACCGAGCTGGAGCCCGGGGTTCGTCTCCAGCTTGGGTCGCGAAACGTTACAATATTTTAACCACCTTCTTTCTATCCCCAAAAAAATTAAGCTAAATCAATAGATCTACAAGCTCATAGCGCGTCATATCACGATGGGTTGTGAGCTTTTAGATAGGCTATTTTCACTATTTTAGAACATTTGTGAAAGTATGAAATAGGCTTAAGTGGTTAAACGTTTTATTTGGCATTAGTAAATAAAATATAGACGTTTGCAGAGTGATAAGAGTGTCAGTGATGTTATAGAATCTTTTTTTTTTTTTTTGCATGGATTTGATATGAATACAGGTGTCCCTTGAGATTTTGACTTGCCCATTGGTGTGCCTTGGGCACAAGTTTGAAAACCACTGGTCTCGAGTTATTAAACCATCTTATGCCCGTCCTCATCCCTCTCTGTCTTAAAGGAGTCGCCAAGCTGGTCTTTGTGCTCTACAAAAACCTGGGTCAGTTCCTGGGCACGGAGAACGCCACCATCAAGATGGCCAACGACGCCTACGGGCGCAACGTGTCGGTCGCCGTCAACTCTGACATCATCGCCGCCTCCATCAACAAGGAATCCAGCCGTGTGTTCATTAACGACCCGGTGATTTTCACCCTGGAGCACATCGACGTGAGTGCCCCCCCACCACCCGCCCCCCGTCCAAAACTAATGGAGAGGTCATATTAAAAATCACCAGGAGAGTACAGCCGAAGTAGACAGAGACCATTTGAATTGTAAATGTCTGGCTAGGTCAGGCAGCAGTTTATTTAAGTCATTGAACATCAAATTAAAGGAGTCTTTAGAACCTAAGTGAATTCTTAATGAAAACTAATTCTTTAATCAACATTGGGATATAAATGATACCCATTTTCTTTTATAGAAGGGGGGGAAATTAACTCCTAGATTAGCGGTACAATCGTGGATGAAATTACTGGAGCACCAATTATCTTCCGTCTTTTAAAGTTGTCACGAGAGTTCCCAGAGGGCCGTGCGTGACTCCATTCTTTACCAGAGAAACTGTGCAATTCCAGCGATGTGCCGTCAAACAATTACCGCCTCTCTGTTATCAAGGCCCTCGTATACCCCGCCGATGCCTTGCTTGATTTGGCAAGCATGTGCCAAATGAGATACAACATAGGAATTGCTTTGTAAGAGCTCTGAACTGAAAAAAAAAAGAAAGAAACCCTCATCCATGTCAGTACGGGGGGAATACTTTCTGTAAGCAGGGGGTAAATGGCCTCGGTGTTCTGCATGTACTTCAATTTCAGACAGTCAATTATTTGGACACTTAACCATATCTCTTGTTATCTGCAGATGGAGCACTACTTCAACTCCAATTGCTCCTTCTGGAATTATTCCGAGAGGAGTATGATGGGTTACTGGTCGACGCAGGGCTGCAAGCTCCTGAACTCCAACAGGACGCACACCTCCTGCTCGTGTAGCCACCTCACCAACTTTGCCATCCTCATGGCGCACCGGGAAATCTCAGTACGTTTGCTTCAGGGATTCATGTTCACCTCTTGTCTTATACCCCTCTTGGGGTCCCAGAGATGAAACTTATCAAATGGGGGTCTGTGGCCTAATGCATATCAGTCTGCGGTTGTCTTATTCCACTCAAAGGACATGTGTGTCTACAATTCATTTATTTGAATTTGTTGGCTGAAAATACCACCATCAGATTATGCATTGTATAGCATGCCTCTATATCCATCTGTTTCAGTTATTTTGCTGGACAGGCTGTTTCTGTGTCTAGCTTTTAATACAAATGAGCTGCTGCTCCCCACACCCCCCTGGTTGCCTCTACAAGGTTCTCATCTGCCCCTGGAGCAGTGGTGGAAAGTGGCTAAGAACATTTACTCAAGTATTTTACTTGCACAATTAAGTAACATTTTGAGTTACTTTTACTTTTCTTGAGTATTTCTATTTTTCAATATTTCAAACTTCATAACATTTAGAATACAGGCCTTTTACTTGTAACAGTGTTTTTATATTGTGGTATTGATAGTTTTTAATGAGTCCCCACTTGACATCTTCCCTTTGTTGAATCACAAACCTGACCTAGGCAGCCCACATACGGACTGGGTTGTGTCTTTTAACAATTTGTTAATGGGCACATCAGAAACCCAAATGTACTGTATGTGCAAATGTTTCCGTAATATGTAGACGTTTGGACATTTCATGATAAAATAGCATTTATAAAATTTTAACCAATTTATAACATTTTAACCAATAAGTTTTTATTGGAGTACCACTTCTCTGCTCTCTGATGTCCGGCAGAAACCAGCCAACTCCAAAATGTTCATTTTTCAGGAAATGACTAAAACAAAACAAAAAGTGGAGTTAGGAGGTTTTGTTCATCATTGATAAGACCAGCTAAATGGACCTCAAAGCTCTCAATGAGGTTGGAGGTCAAAAGGCGGTGGAGCCTGGAGTCAGCAAAACCAGTTAACTCCAGCCCCCTTTGGTGGACTTAGCTAGTTTAGCAGAAAGTTTGAGGATCCAATGGAGTTTTGTCAGAAGCGCTTTTTAATACTTTTCATTGGTTAATATTTTTTTAATCAACACAGAGACGTAAAGGGTGTTCAATAGCACTGATTTATGGAAAAAAAAGTTAGCTGGTTTCTGCCGGACAGCAACAATACATAACATCCTCTGGTTCATAGTAGTGTAGTAGCATGTTGCTACATTGTAGAGATTTTACCGTTTTAATACGATTCATCGTCATTAATACGATAAAAAAGAAATGGGTCATTTTGATCATTTCAGAGCGAACACCTTCAACCAAAACATTTAGCTATTAGAATATTTGAACTACACCAGCCATACCTACCGTGTACACAGTATCTGCCATTTAATTTGAACCACAGCCCTGCTTTAAATTCCTTGCAGTCACTTGTCCTCTATCACTCAGCTGATCACATCCATCTGAACGGAGGACCTCAGCACCTCTGATTAATGGCGTGCCCATCAGTTACTTCCAGGCGCCTTCCGTGAAATACAACGGCAATGTTTCCACAGCCGCTCACGGCGGCTTGACAAGTGGGCGCGCCAGGAAACCCTCAATTCGTCCTATTGACAAACCAGCTTATTAATTTGGTCCATCCTTTATCTCCCCCCATCCCCCTTCCCTTCCAGGGTAAAGATGGAGTGCACGAGTTGCTCCTCAGTGTCATCACTCGCGTGGGGATCGTGGTGTCCCTCGTCTGCCTGGCCATAAGCATCTTCACCTTCTGCTTCTTCCGGGGCCTGCAGAGCGACCGCAACACGATCCACAAGAACCTGTGCATCAATCTCTTCATCGCCGAGTTAATATTTCTAATTGGTATCGATATGACGGAACCCAGGGTAAGCGGGAACGATTGCGCTCTATTGATCTTGGATTTTGATTTATTCCCTACCCCCCCAAACCTGTCTCGTTTTACCCACCACCCCCCCCACCCTACAAAGCAAAACAAAGCACCCTTCCGATGTGAAATTGATGAGTCTCTGTGTGTTGTTTGTTTCTAACCCTTCCCGTTCCTGACATGACACGAGTCAGGGAGCATCATTTATATTGATTACTAAAGGGCCATGGCGCTCACTTGATAGCTCCTTTATCCTCTTGTCACTTTAATGACACAGCATGAATGGCTCATACCGACTAGCTCACATTCTGTGGTGCATGCGCTGCCTTGTGTTTCTTGGTTTCCCTTCCATGTTCAGTGAGAAAAGTGGAAGAATCTTCTCGTTGAGAGTATTTTTTGTATAGTAGAGGGATTCAAGTGTACATGCTAAATTGGGGCGGGTGGTTTAATCCAGCAATAAACCTCACAATAGATTGTATTGTTTAAATTGCTGCAGTATTGTGGCAACGTTTGACCAGGACTTCAACAGAGGCTGTGTGGAGGCTGATGTCAATTTTCATCAGTTTGACTGAACTGCATCAAATTACAGTGGAAGGAAAAGAGAGTGCAGTAGTTTAAAATATAACAATGCACTCTTTTCAGTAGGATTTCAAAAGATTCAGATGTTGGCACGAGAGTTAGAATAAAAAGTGGCTTTTAATGTATCCACATTGGCTTAGTACCACTTACTTTAAAGCCTAAGCTCTATTCCACAATTTTTTTATAAATAGTTATTTCATCCATTTGGACCATGGAGTCAGGTTTTATAATACAGATGTGAGGGTGCAGAAAACTGTAAGGATTTAGAAGATATTTTTTGAATCGGCCTCAGATCTTAATGGGTTAACAAGGGTGGGAACTGTTAACTCATGAGCAACCCTGGCTTCTACACCTTGTTTGTTCTCCAAGAAAATCCAATTCCTGCCAGAGCACCAAATAATGAATTGGCGAAAAGTGGGGAAACTCCTAACATTCCCAATTAAAATGTGTGCCCAATTCTTTTTAATCTTATTTCAGCTTGTTATTGTTTTAACCAGCCAACTCAATGAAGCCCTGCTCTGTTGTAGATCGGATGCTCCATCATCGCCGGGATCCTGCATTTCTTCTTCCTGGCTTCCTTCTCCTGGATGTGTCTCGAGGGCGTCCAGCTGTACCTCATGCTCGTGGAGGTTTTCGAGAGTGAATACTCACGGAAGAAGTACTACTATGTTTCCGGGTACCTCCTCCCCGCCATCGTGGTCGGCGTCTCGGCGGCCATCGACTACAGGAGCTACGGCACAAAGAAAGCGTGAGAGAAGCAGTTCAAACACTTCCGCCTTATTTTATTTTTTGAAACATTTTGGCAAATGTTGACAAATCTCGTCTAATGTGAGTCCAAATCTTTTCAGATGGCAGTCCACAGCCAAATAGATTTCAATTTGAGGGTCCATGACATGAAAATGGTTGAGAACCACCGTTCTAGATTAATACCAGGCAAACACAGAATATAAAACCCAGACGTTTGGCGCTGTGTGGGGCTTACCTGACCTACCCTGCCGTGATGATGAGTGGTTTTCTTTTCAGAACACGCGGCTTCTGGATAGAAAGCCCACTCATCACTCCTGCGAGTGTCTTATATCTCCGTCCCTGGAGACTACACCAAAACATTTGAGCTACTCTGCCTGGAATGGGCAGCTGTTCAATTTTTTATGTCATTTTGAAAGACTTAACGCTGTGGTTTTGGGGGGTTGGTGTGGAGAGGCACAGCCACATTAATACCTCTCTGCTCAAAGACCCTCCTGTGACCTCTTGTTTGTAAATGCTCTCTTAAAGAGAGGCAGTGCAGGAAAAGCCTTTTACGTTAGATTAATGGCTGTATTTGAGTTAACACCGGGCTAGCAGGCCAGACTACTTAGGGTCCTTCCAATTATTTTGCGTTAACCATGTTAACTTTAAACTCTTGTGGGAGCTTTTGAGTTGATTATTGACAGAAAATTATCTGCTCCGTGTCGGGGTCCTAAGGTTATGTTTTTGGCCCAGAATTAATTTCCTTCTGTTAATATTTGGTCTACCGAGGGAGGAGATGGGGATGCTTTGTGTGTTGTGACAAAACTGAAGGGTTTGTTTTTCTTTGTTTTCCATTATAGGTGTTGGCTGAGAGTGGACAATCACTTCATATGGAGCTTCATAGGACCCGTCACCTTCATCATCATGGTATGTTTTGCTTTGTTTTGTTGTATTTGTTTTTTTCTTCCTGAGCATGAGGTGACAGAGTTCAGACAAGGAGTGAGACAGAGAGAGAGAAAGATGTAAAAGGGAGAAACAGGATGGAAGGGAGGGGACAGACTGATGGTACAATCTGCTGACAATGTTTACTTTTCAGTGATGTTTTTTATTATTATTATTATTATTTATTTTTTTGCACCCAAGGATAGATGTTTGAAGCATCACATTGTCACTGCCTCTTACCTGAGTGAGTCTCGGTTTAACAGTGTGTTTTCACTCGGCATTTCCCCAGCCCCCTTGAAGTATTCTTTTTTTTTTTTTACTGAATATGAATGTGTGCCATCTAGTCAGAGGTAAAGCCCAATGCCTTTGAAGTTCCACTTTTTTCGTTGTTACACAAGAAAATATGATCTTGAAATCTTGAAATGCTCCCACGGCGTGCATTGTACAGCAATAGATAAGATGGCAATGTGCAGATTATAGCCGAGATTGTTGATTTCTTCTCTGTATCAGCCTGTGTGTGCGCTCATGCGTGGTAGTGTGAGCGTGCGCACACACGCACTCGCGCGTGTGTGTGTCTCCTTCAGTGGTAAATAGCACAGGACGCTGTCAGGGAAAAGTAGAAAGCAAACGTCCCTCTCTGTTTGGTCAAGGACCATCGGGGGGTGAAGGACATACAGCATATTATATTGACATATGTGCCATTGAAGCATGCAATTATTTACTGGTCATGACATTATTATCTTGCACTCCATCCGAGGGGCTGTGAGGAACTGGGCCTGGGGGAGTCTCACCTCCTCTCGGAAAAAAAAGGGGGAAAAAAAGAAATAGCAGGTGGTGTTTCTCAGACGGGGCCTTCCAGCCTTAGAGCCGCCGTCTATTGCTTTGCCCCGCCTGTACACAGAGGACTGGCGGTATTTGTTCAGCGGAGTGTTCATTATCCAGCTTAATGGCTGGTATCTATACTGTAGATACGCGGTGACCTCCGGTGAGCAGTGAGCTGACATTGAAAGCCTGCTGGAGAGAGAGAGGGGGCACCCGGGTTTGAATCCCAATGTGTCTCCCTTAGACCACCAGCTGACCGCAGCAGGCTCTCGCTCACTGTGAAGATCTAATGTGGCCCTTGATGTCTGTGTGTTAATAGAATGGAAAGAAAACATCCTTTTGGTTAAAAATAATTGAGGACAAGCTAACTTTATTCAAATGTATGCTATATCATTATCCTCCGGTTTCTACCCGTCTCAGCGAATGCTCCCATCAGCCAACGCAGGAATATGTTTTCGCTTTCTAAATTGGATCCTTGTTGTGTTCCAATCACACGTCCGCTGCCGCAACTTATTTGCATGAAAAATGCGTCTGTGCTAGAGAGATGACGATTGGGATCCCCGTGGCATTGACCTGAGAGGATAGAACCGTGACCCCACAAGAAGCTGATGTATTGGAGCAGAGCTAATATGCGACAGAAATGAGGATTTGCAGCGGCGGCGACCTGGGGCATTGCAGCGCAGCCATGCCATGAACGCGCCACGCTGTTTTCACTGTTTTAGCAACAATTGAACACGAAAAGATAAAGTGCAGTGGCAAAGGAGCATCTCAGGGGAACGCTGCAGGAGCAAGGTTCCTTCACGCAACCCGTGACCCGAGTTTCTCAACAAATTGGCTTTGTTCTTGTCGATGACGGAGAGGGAGAGGAGAGCAGAGGAAGGGGAGAAAAAAATCACAACGATGCTTTTGATCTTGCACTGCGTTGACACCACACGCCCTTATTTCTTTGTCTAGAGTGAGGGTTCCCAAACTTTTCAGCCCAAAATAATCATATGAACTGGGGACCCCCCCACCCTGACAAGCACTTGGAATTGTAGGCATTACATTTAGTTTGACTCGGTTCCACAGATAAATATTGTGAAAATAGACGAACTACAAGCTCACAATGTTGTTTTGTTTACTGTTGAGTGAGAAAACAACGTTGCACATTAAGCTAATCATCTGGGGACCCCCCCAAAATAATTTGGGGACCCCCGGTTTGGGAACCACTGGTCTAGAGCTCACGTCTGCCTGGCCAGACCGACACTTGACACAAACGCTCTGTTTCTGACCAGAGGTGGTCGGCGGACTGAAGGGCTCAGATGATGAGCGCTCCAAATCTCCATCGTATGTGACTGCTGGTCCTCTTCTTCCCTCTCTTTTAATACTCTCATCTCTCAATTTATTGTATTTATTTTTTCTGGCTGAAACTGGCCTTAACGACTTAAACCCCAGCATCCCTATTCTGGGGGCAAAAATAGCCGATCTACAAGCTCACAACGCGATTGTGGAGCAAAAACTGGGCGTCGCCTAGGACGGAGCCCTGGGGGACTCCGGTCGACGAAGTATATAGGGTTTAAGTGGTTAAATGCCAGAGGAGAAGCAGCAGCAGGCCGCAGGCTGTGGCTTTCAGCGCTCCCCCCTCCCTCTTGTCTCCGGGCACAGAGGGGTATTAGCTCCATGAAGGTGGAACATGGAACTAATGAGTGGTGGTGGTGGTGGTGGTGGGGGCGAAGCCATTAGTATGCCTGAGATGGCTTCAACGCGAGGCCTCCTGGATCATGACACGTCGCGAGGAGTTCTTGTCATCCGGACAGCTCCATCTGCACCTTCAATATTTCATTCACCCTGCAGGTTCACCCGGAGTTCAGCGTGTGTACACACACACACACACACACACACACACACACACACACACACACACACACACACACACACACACACACACACACACACACACTCCACAAAAAGCTTTCTCCTCGGTCCCACTGTGGCAAGGTGCTTCTGCATGGCTTGCGGTGATGATTCAGAGAGAGAGAGAGAGAGAGAGAGAGAGACATGGCAGCAGCTCTGCTCTCGCAAGCAAGGTAGCCAGGGTTCCCCTGGGAGGGGCCGAGAAAGCGTGTCGGGTGGGGGCGGGAACATGTGCCATGCTGCTAGGTTGCTCTAAAGCACTGTGTCCCCCCTCCTCTGTCTCATTGGATCCATGTCACCACTGCAGGCTCTGCGTTAAAGGGATTTTTTCAAAAGTCCTCACCCCATCCTGCCCTTTCAACATGGTCCCCCCCCACACATCACCTACCTCCCTCCTTCCCTGCTGTCTGACTCGTACAGGGAGGCTGATGGAAATAATGGCTGATGGCTGTGAAAACAAAGCACTGCATCAGTGGTGTGTTTGATATATAAAAGGACCCCGCACCCATTTAGGATTCTTTTTTTCCCTTCTCCATCATCATCATCATCTTTTTTGTTTTTTTTGTTATTGTGAGCGGCTCCACCAGTTGATTGCGTCAGTGGGGAGAGTGATGTATTGATCTCTGACATCCCTTTCATAGCAACGCTCGGCAGAATTCAGGGAATTTTTGTGTCCGTGACCGTGAGTGAATGGGCCGAGGTCTCTCTGGGTTCAAGCTCACAGAGGGCATTCATTTATCCCGTGCCCTCGTACCGCGGTAACGCTTTTACATTTATTTATTTTGGTCAATGTTTTTCCAGTGTTTTCCAAGGATAGAATAATATCATTGAAATAATTTATCCAAGGGGGCTGACTTGAACAAGCATTTGAAATGAATAGCTACCCTGCACAGATTTCAGATTTCTCCCAATTCTATGTGTAAATTGTATTTGCAAATTCTTTACTGCACAAGAGTAGTAGTCTTTAACCACTTAAGTCCATTTTGTCGTACAATGGTGTCGCACTGCAAAAATAGTAGATCTAGTTAGATATAGTATCTTGAAAAAAATGAGAAATTAGGCAAAACATTTACACCTATAATCACCTGCCCAAAATAGGAACGCCGGCGGCCGGTTGAAAGAGGTTAATGTACACAGTTGAGGACACACTATATTTACATTCAATATCCTTCTATTTGTTCCTCTATAAGATATTCACAGTAGGTATTCCCAGATGCTATGGTTGCATGGCTGGTTAGCAGAATAGTTCCACAGTGTGGTTTTGAGTGTGTATGCTGCAGCGCATGCAGTCACTTACTTGTCAGAGACTTGTTTGTCCCAGAATAAATGTTTTTGAAGTCAATTATTTGGTGTGGCTCCTGGTTGGCCCATCCAGCCTTAAAAAAAGTCTCTAAATCAAGCTATTGATTTTTGAGGTGCAAGCAAATAAAACCTTGTAGTATCCTTCTCTCAACCTGATGTGTTCCACTCACTTTCTTAGGATTTAATACAATATTAAATCAAGAAAATACAAGCCATATGAATAAATTTTTTTTCCTTCCATTCTTTCTTGATTTCTTACTCTCTTTAGCTTTCTCTATCTCTCGCACCACCCTCTCTCTGTGACTCCTTTCTTTCTTTCTTTCTTTCTTTCTTCCCAAGAATCCAAGAAAATATGCCGTGTTCTCCAAGAAAATATGCCGTGTTCTCTCGAGCCTTTTACATCTTGTATGTTATAATATTTCACTATGTGCATAAAACGATACGCAGTTGTTTTGTACAACAAGAGGGTCTCCAGTTTCCCCACCCCCCTACTTTTCATTGCCCCCTGACATCGCCCAGACTGTTGTGTGTGGCTGGGTTTCTGATGGATTTTAATGCATCTCCATGCTCTTATTGATATAGAATGACACTAAATTTGGCGCCAGTCGGGCCGTCTGAGTCCGGCAGAAACGATAGATGTTTATTGGATTAGTCTGTGGACGAGTGGAAATTCGAAGGCACTCGTCTTTTAATAGTTAAAGACAAATTAACAGTTTATCCTCTCTCACTCTCCCCCCCTCTCTCTCTCTCTCTCTGTCCCTCACTCCCTCTGTCTCTCTTTCTCTCTCTCTTTTTCCTTGGGTCATTAATCTTCATGTATAAACTGTGCCATTATTTGTGTTTTGACAGCTCAATCTCATCTTCCTGGTCATCACAATGTACAAAATGGTGAAGCACTCTACGACACTGAAACCTGACTCCAGCCGACTGGAGAATATCAAGTAAGTAACCCCACCTCCACATTCTCATACTTATTGAAAATAAACTGTTTGTCTAACCAACAAGAAGAATACCACATAATGCCTTTCAAACGCCTTACTTTCTCTCACTCACAAAAAGAAAAGTTTTGCCTTGCACAGAGTGAAACATTTCTTGTTTGACTTCGTCGCTACCGGAGCCCATTAGGGAAAAAAAGTGCATTCCTAAAATAGCTTACAGATGAACCAATATGTTATTTGCCTTCTGCCACCCTCTACAAACAATCACAAGCCATTGGCTCCCTTCATTTCGTAGGTAATATTTTTCTTTTTTTGACCTGATAACATTCGATGACAGGAAATCATTTATTCCCTCCATTCCTTCCCCTTCTCCAGTTAATTTTACTTTCACTACCAGACGAGTCCTTGTCAGCAACATTACAGTATCTTGCTTTCCCCCTCTGGTTGAAATTTAAATTGTCCAGACAGAACATTTAACCAGAGGAATTCCAATTGACTCCAGAGATCTCAGATTTTATACAGGGGCCGGTGGTTTTTTAGAATGAGAATTATGGCATGACCGAGCTGTAATGATGACAACATTGACTTTGTGAGTGGTCTTTCAAGTCCTTTGTTGTGTTGCTCCAAGCCGCTGACCACAGAATTGCATTGGCATGACACACACCACTCTTAAGTCTGCGACTTAACTATGCGTTGTTAGGCCTGCAGGGTGGGGTATAGGGGAAGTGCTACCATGTGTGTTCTCCCCTTGGAACCAGTCAAGCCTCTTTTATAGTTCCCAGCACCCTTTTAGTCTAGGAAAAGAAGTTCCTCATCAATGCCACTGGCAGCCAGACCACTACCGCTTTCCACCGACACCACCCTACCCCGCGCCACCCCGCCCAATCTGCTAACGAGCTTAGGTTTTGTCAGTAGCCTCAACATTTGTTAAGTGTTTTGCTTTGGGAAGGGGGGAGCAAGTGTTTTTTTCCCCGCTGTGCGGATTGTTTGCATTCAGGGAAAACAATATTTATTGCCACAAATCAAGGAGGGTGTTTCAGGGTCTGGGCTGGGGGGTTTGTTGTTCAAAGTTTCAAAAGCGTGGCTCTGTGGTAGCCATTTACGCCGCTATATTATGCATTTAAACTCCCACTTTGTGTAGGAGGAGTGGTTTTGCTATTTTTGCTAGCGTTTGTTATTATTCATTTCTTCTAATGAATGTGTTTTAGGCATGTGTGTTTAGCAGCACACTGGTTAAATTGCAGTGTGTTTAGCAGCACACTGGTTAAATTGCAATCAGAAAAGAATGGTTGAGGCTTTTTGGCTTATTCGAGATGGCCTTTTCCCCACCGATGTTTGCTCTAATGATGGCAAATAAAACATCGTAAAACAGTGAATCTTGTGTAAATTTCCAGTATATTAGTGTTTGTTGTCTTGTTGGCTTTATGTTGTTTGTACCAGAGATGTCACAATCCTGTTTGGGAACACAACATACTGTAGCACCAGTGTCATTGCATGTTGCATGTAAGAGAGAAAGCTAACCCACACGTCTCCTTTCTCTTCTCCTATCGTTTTCTTCTTGTCTCTCTCTCTGTTCTGTCATCCACACCAGTAATTATCGTGTTTGTGACGGCTACTATAATACCGATTTGCCTGGGTAAGCTTCTGCTATACATCTCAGATAATATTACCCACATTGCACCACCCACGCAGAGCATAAATGCAAATTTGACCGCAGACAAGCGTCTGCTCTGACTGAATGCTTTACACATTATACTGTAATTGAATCATCAACAGCCAAACACACAACTCTCGGTCCTTGTTAGCCCCATAATTTCATTGCCTCCCGTAATTTTCCCTGGATCAAACTTGAAGATATCTCACTTAAATGCCGACTAACCCACGCTGTGATGCGTTCTGATCTAATTGTGTTTCTCTCTTCCCGCTTATCATGCTCGCTCTCTAGCTATGAAGATAATAAACCGTTTATCAAGTAAGGACATGTTGCCCAGCAGTCTCCTCTTCAGCCTATAGCTGATTCTCTCCTCGTCATTTTGTTTTCGCCTTCTATCCCTTTGTTCTTTTCTTGTCTTTCTCTCTCTGGCCCTGGTTTTACCGTTCATTCATTACTCAGGTCTGAGGTCTGCTCATTCAGTCTGTTCTCGTTCTCACGTCCAATGTCTCCATAACCTTCATCTCGCAGTCCGGTGTTAGTGTTGTGTGTTTGAAGTTTGATCCCCTGACCTCTGGCGGTGTCTGAAGGATCCCCAGGACCTTCACACACCAGTTGGGGGGAATGAATCCTCCCCCTCTAACTCTTTCCACACTCTCCCTAGCTCCCCAGATGTCAACACACACTCACTATAAACAATCACGCTATGCTGTTTAGACTTGTTGAAATTACTTGACCCTAATGGACAATCACACAGACCTTATGCTCAATGCACAATCCTTGGGTGCCTCTTTTTGAACATGCTGTCCCAAAAAAATCATTCGTTGCGCACAGGATTGTGTCATACAAAATATTGTAACATAAAAATGGACACATAAAAAAATAATCAAATAAAAAACAAATTAATGTAAATCCAAGCAATTTCAGCAAGTTTGTCTTGTCTTGTTTGTTTTGACTCCAGGACGTGTAGACGGGTTGAGTTCGGGGTTGGTGGAATGAGGGGATGGTGGGGAAGAGTGTGGGAGGGCCTTTGGCTGTTAGTTGATGTTTCAGTGTTTTTCTTTCCCTTGGTTTACTCCTGTTCTCCTCTTCGGTCAATTTACCCGATAACACAGAACAGTCAGTTTCTTTGACTTTCTTTCTGTCTGAACATTGAATCACTCTCATGCTGGGTTCTGTCCCCTCCTTGTGTTTGTGTTTGCCCCCCCCCCTCCCCCCCTCCAGATCCTGGGTCCTGGGTGCCTTTGCTCTGCTCTGCCTGCTGGGTCTGACGTGGTCGTTTGGTTTGTTCTTCATCAACGAGTCGTCGGTCGTCATGGCGTACCTCTTCACCATATTCAACGCCTTCCAAGGAATGTTTATCTTCATTTTCCACTGCCTCCTCCAGAAAAAGGCAAGTTCACTGACCTTCCACTTATTCACACTTCCACTCATTCCCGCATGAAGGCTGTCTGAACCCATTTAGACCTAAGGCCCATTCTATTAACGCCTTCTAAACCAGTAGTTCTCAAACTTTTTCGTGGCGAGGAGCCCCAAAAATCATATGTATTTGGCAGTGAACCCTCATCTGAAAATATTTTGTGCCAGGGACCCCCAGAAGAGAAGATTTGTGTTTCAAAAAAATCTAAATTATAAAAAATGTTTCAAACACTTTCAAGATTTTTCAAACACTTTCAAGACTTGTATATCTGCTATTTTATACTTTGTCACACGACAGTGACAAAAATAGGGAAAATAGACGATCTAACAAGCTCCTAACTTGAGCTTGTTAGATCTGAAGAATTTCAGTTGAATTTCAGAAATTATGCTAAAATGCCTGCCTATAATGACATGCCCGAAATAGGGATGCCAGTACAGGTTGAAAGTGGTTAAAGGGACACGGCCACCTCCACAGGTCGCAGAATTTGAAGAGTGAGGTCCACTGTGGTCCGGTGCCTGCAGAACTCACTTGAGCGAAGCAGCATCACACAATATCGATATCAGCAAATATACCAAAATTAGGCTCACCTGAAGATCTCTGTGTGAACTCATGTGGGAAAAAAAAAAAACATTGCATGTCATTACCATTTGCCCACACAGGTCCGCAAAGAGTACAGCAAGTGTTTCCGCCACACGCATTGCTGTGGGGGACTGCCGACTGAGAGCTCGCACAGTTCTGCAAAGACCTCCACCACGAGGACCAGCGCACGCTACTCTTCTGGTACACAGGTAGACCAGCAAGCTCCTTTTGTCCTAAATGACAGGTCCATGGACACTCACAGCCTTAGTGCGGAATTACTAGTATTGTTATAACTTTAAGCAAGACATTTTGGCAAGTAAGGTCTTATTCAGTGTTAAAAAAAAGACATTACTTCTCCAAATGTTGCGTTTTTTTTTTATGCATTTAAGAATCAGTGTTTTATTAAGTATTAACTGAATACAATAAAGTACAAATGCATCCGATAATACTGCATCAACGCTCGCGATCAGAGAAGTGCATTTTGTCTCTTCCGCTGCAAGAGGAAACCAAATAAATTAACATTGATTTCTCTTGGAAGTAAAGACCGGTAGTCAACAAATGTTGAGTGCGCTAAAGGATGATTAAGGATGCCAAACTCTGAGGAGGTTACATTTGTACATTTTATGACACAGAAGTACATACTGTAGGCGTTATTTAGCATTTTCAGACAGGAAGATAGCTCAAGAGACACAGGTATGGTTCCACATTTTGCAAGCAGCATCTGCTGTACTGCATGAATGCCTTTTTTCTTGCTCTCCTCCCCTTAGCACTTGCTTTTATCTTTTTGTTTCTCACTAACGTCATGTGCATGGGAAATATTACTGCACTATATTAAGAGCCTTTGCAAGCACAAGTGAGGAACGCAAAAATCAATCCCAAAAACAAAAAGGCAAATGGACTTATTTAATTTATTTGAGGGAAGGGATACCTCCAAAAGTATCACTGTGTAGAGATACCCATCAAAGTGAATGTCCAACCCTATGGTGCACATCCCCTAAGGCCTCAATTGACTTTCTTCTGTATAAAAGTAGTCATTGAAGAGTCAACTAAAGTAATTTTTTTCATGTTCTACTGCCTGCAGTGGCAGGGTATACGGCCAACTGTATTATCACTAGCATTAGCGGAGCACTTTGTATAATAGTGGGCAAGTGAGGTGCGAGGCGGCACACGGTACATTCTATATTTATAGAAAAGTTAATGAAAGCTGATCTGAAAGGAGAGCGGGCGTGTTGGAGTGCTAACGCGTGTCCCTTGTTGACCTGACAGAGTCGTATCAGGAGAATGTGGAATGACACCGTAAGAAAGCAATCTGAGTCCTCCTTTATCTCAGGTGACATCAACAGCACCTCCACCCTTAACCAAG
The DNA here is from genome assembly GCF_963280865.1 of Gymnoscopelus braueri. Classification (NCBI taxonomy): domain Eukaryota; kingdom Metazoa; phylum Chordata; class Actinopteri; order Myctophiformes; family Myctophidae; genus Gymnoscopelus; species Gymnoscopelus braueri. The sequence continues at coordinate 39,814,026 of NC_137607.1, read as the reverse complement.
GTCAGTTCACACCTCATCTCTCTTCACAAGACATGTGCACACACATACACTAACACAACTCATTTCATCATGTGGCTAAAAATACCAGCTCCTTCCAAGTTCCAATGATTTCGCACAGCCATAGAGGATCCTACCCTGGGAATTGTAATGAATGCTCTAAGCTTGAAAAGACAGAGCAGTGTGCAAAAAAGGGAAAAAATACATCTTAAGCCCGGCCCCATGCTTCCCATTCCACCAGCACAGGATTACAAAAATCCCTGTCCTGAAATACTTTGTGTGCTGTCATTCTGGCCGGTCAACCATCAGACGTATGAAATTTGAGGGCGAGGCGGGGATTTTGTTTGTCCTTAGGTTCCTGTCATCCAACGTGCCTACCCCCAGCTCAGGGGAAATGCGGACAACGTAGTTTTTATTTATTTTAGGTCCACTTTGACACGCAAAAAGGGCCTGTTATTGCCTGGCATGTAAGGTGACCTCCGTGATTTCGCAAGGGATGAAGGGGCAGAAGGCGTGGGCGGGGTTTGTTCAGTCGAGAGGCAAGAATGCAAAAAAGAGAACGAGAAAAACCCTATCATTCATTATTTAACTCGAGCACAAATATGATGATGAGAAGATGATGTTCAACTCTGTGTGACCCAGAGTACTTAAAGTCTTCAGCTCACTGCTGCTGCATCTCCTCTCTGAAAATGGCTTTCCAAGCATGCAAGGGCCAGAGGGGTTACGCTGAGGTAGTCTGACTTCACCCTCCCTCACGCCTTTCTCTCGACTCCATCTTTTTCTTTTCTTTCTCTTAAAACTTTCTCTCCTTTTTCGCTGGCTCTCTCTCTGTCTTCCTGGCTGTATTTGCCTCCCGCGAGGTGAAACCTTAACACCCTGGAGTTTGAGGTTACCTCTCATCCAGGCCAATACATCAATAAAAACATTGAAGATGGATTACTCTTGACCCGCTGCTGGGGATGTAAATGTAAAGGTTGGGTATTGATCACTTTGCGGGTGTAGGAGCCCCAGTTACCCTGGAGAGAGGAGTGCACTAAAAGAGGACTCTATCACCAGGAAGTGGTTCCTTGTCATTAAAACACTTCCTGGGAGACTGTCTCCCGACATGACAGATGGCGATTAACGCAGGTGATGAATGGCAGTGGAAGAACTCCAACAAACAACACTTAGCTATGAATAATGCTGCGAGGAAGACGAAACCTGGCCAACGCTGCGTCTAGATAAATTACACTGTCTCTCTTGATAAATATTGATATTTTTATATCTGAACTTAGAGGAGTCCTGCTGCTGTCCCTGCAGGGGTGTGGTTTTTTACCTGTTTCAAGATGATAAACCATATTGTCTGTGCCCCAGTGGGAAGACTTGAAAAGACTGGGAGGTTTCTTTTGGGAGGTGGAATGGGAATACATATTCAGTGCAAAAAAAACAAAAACACAACGGATGAAAGATAAAAGTAGCAACGACAGCTAATAATAATGAGGACAATGGGGTCAGTTAACATTTTCGTTCACTCCGTCTCTCTTCTACGGAAACGACTGAGAGCATGAGAAGAGTTCTTCAACTTCAACTTCAAATTTGCGTTGGAGATGAAACACAATTTGTCAAGGATTAGGGGAACGTGAGGGAGCTGAGTCAAGGCACAAACTGTTTTGCCTCATACAGAAGTAGCTGACTGCCTGCATTTCCCTGGTTGCCTCTGTAACCTTATTCTGGGGCTCCACAGCAGCTGCTGAGCGTTCGTTCGGGGATATTTTTGGGGGTGGTAGCTTTAGTTGACACCGCATCCTTCAAAAGGCAAACTCAATACTTTGAATGAAAGTCCTGCTCTCTCTCTGTCTCTCTCTCTCTCTCTCTCTCTCTCTCTCTCTTTCTTTGTGTCTCACTCTCTCTCTTTGTCTCTCTCTCTCTCTCTGTGTCTCTCTCTCCCTCCCTCTCTCTCTCTCTGTGAATGTTTTTATTTTTTTCCCACCCCCGCCCTCCATGAATTATTTTTCTCTCCACCAAAACACCTCCGCACCAGATGCAGATTGAGGACTGATCTTCTTTTTCTCCTTCTCCTTCCTCTTCCTCTTGTTCCTCTTCTACTTCTGTCTCGCCTTCTCTAGGAATGACGGGAAATTATCTACTAACAAACCCTCTCCTTCGACCACAAGGCACTAACAACCCTTATAACACGTTACTGGCTGAGACAATCGTGTGTAACGCCCCCACGGCTCCAGTGTTTAACTCACCAGGTGTGCTTACTTAACACACACTCCTAAATACTTTATTTATTTCTCTTTCACACTCTCTTTCTTTCTTTCTTTATCTCTTTCTTTCTTTCTGTCTTTCTTTCTATTCGTCTGTCTTCTGAAATAATTGTTTTGCCACTGGCCTTGACGAGAGCAGAATGTTCTGGTGTATCTCCTTTCCCTCCGACTCATTGCCTCCCAAATACTGTAGTTAATAGATGTTGTGCTTGCGTGCGTGCGTGCGTGCGTGCGTGCGTGCGTGCGTGCGTGCGTGCGTGCGTGCCTTAGTGATTCGTCACGATCTGCCCGCTGTTCTTAAATTCCTCTTATCCAAACTAAGGCATTGAGGAGGACATAATGATTAAGCTGGGAATGAGATACATACATATTCTGCCTGGACATCATGTAAACCACACTTTATGCCCCAAGCTGTTATGTAGTCTAAAATGCATGCTTATTAAGATTTATGCCCCTGAATTTGATCATAATCTTAATGAGGTCTATTTAGTTGTCATATTTTTTTTTATGTTTTTAGAGAGAATTCACCCCCTAAAAGCATGTGTTAAGATGAACATCCATAAATTACTACAAATGTGCTTAATGCAACCTTTTGTAGTTACTTATTGATGAGATAATAGATGACAAGAATTTGCATCCATCAAACAAAGCATTACAGAATGTCTGATTTTACCTCTTATGTAAAGATTTGAATGTGCTTTTCTATTTTGGAAATTGAAATGGCATCTTCTCTTTTGTCATGTTCTCTGCTTTCCCTTGTGCTTCCCTCTATAGTGACCTTCAGAGAGACAAGTATGGGAGTAAAACTTAACTTTGCCTATCAAATGTAATTTTTTTTTCAGCATGCTTATTAAAAACAAAAAAAAGATAGAAATTGTACCCTGGCACAATCACTTGGTTTTATTTGTTTTTTTATCTTAGGCCATTAACACACACACTCAGTGGGCAAGTGGTTCACAAAATTATCACTCCAAATTCTATAATGAATCTGAACAAAAAACAAAGAAAATAATTATATTTTAGACTAATTTTAGGCATGTGACTCGTGTGCATCTGACGTCTTCATTTAGAAACCAAGATTTCTCTTCTCTTTTTGACACAAAAAAAAATTGCTGAGATTTTATCCATTGGGAAGGAATGTTTCTAAGGCGGAGGTGTTAGTTAGTTTTTGTTATATTTCCCCGCCACGGTCTCAGCATCCAGCCGCATTCCCCACTCATCTGTCCACACCCTCTTTAGACAACACCTGCCTGGTCACCCAAATCGCCTCCTAGCATGCATAAACAAATCACATGGACGCCATGGTAACAGCTGTTTCGTCCCCCTCCACGACCCCGCCCTCGTTTATCCCTCCTTTCACGTTCATGTGGTTATCCTTCACTTCTCATCTCCTGTAAGCTCTGTGACGTCTGCTCTTTTGTTCTCCTGTGCTCAACTTGTGTGTCTGTGAAACTTAAGTTATTTCACTTCACCAGGACAAGAGCATGTGTCACTGTAAAAACACACTCATCCTTTCCCTCTACTTTTCCCTTTTTAATTTTCACTTTGTGTCACGGCGCTGTACCCATGAGCATGCTGGTTAATGTATGCTCCACCCTCCGCCTCCACCCAGCAATCCTTTGTTTCTCACCCTCGCCCTCAGCCGCGGCACAAACTGATATTTATTCTTTTGCTGCTGATTTGTGCGACCCAGCATGCTTAGAGAAATTCCTAACATGACTGTGTGTGACCTCTGAATCGGCTGTGTTATTCTTTTGAGCTGTTCTGCCAGTGACCGGGGGTCTCGCTGGGAACTGTCACGGTGACGGATGCCAAGCGCCGGGCTGCGGGCGAGCGCTGACCTTTGCCAGCCTCGGGTACACAAGCTGCCAACTAATGGACAGAAAGTGTACCGAGCAATAAAACAACAGCATGATCCCCGAGCTCAATTAACGCGACTTCCACCAAACACCCAGCCCTCCCCCTACTCCTAACAAAAAGAAAACCACAAAAAAAAAAAAGACTTGTTGGCAATTAATTCCGCAAAACAAAACGCAAAAACAAAAATGAACAATCTGTTTTTAATGCTTCTTGGTTTAATTTGCTGAACCCTTGCTCTTACTAAGTTGCAGAGTTTTTACCTTTAAGTTTTTGTTGTTGTTTTCCTTTTGAGTGATTATTTTTCATCATGTTACAATAAATCATTTTACTTTCTTTTGTACATCAGCTACTCTTAGACCGGTTATTCTGAGCAGACAAACATTGAGCAGACAAACATGATGTGAGTTGTCCAAAGTGAGTCTTTGCACCTGCTGTGTGTGGTGATGTGGGAGTGCAGCTTGTGAGCCCCCCACCCCCCCCCCCCCTCCTCTCCCCGTCCTTGTAGTGAGAACAAAAAGATGGCTGTTGCGTGTTGAAACATGACTCCTTTTCCCTTTCTGTCTACGTCATCTTTATTCCCACCCCCTCCATCGCCGTCTCTTTTCTTTGCCTCATCACATCAAAAACACTTAGTTGCTAGAAACCAAAAACCAACTTGTCGGTGTCGTAGCTTTTGCCCGTTTGTGGCTACATACCTGTGGACATTATGCCTTTGCTGTGTGTGTCGTGATGGTCATGACCGTTCCAGTCAGTTTCTTAATGTTGTTTGGGATCACTTTCATTGCTTCGTCACTGTGGTCTTGACAGACTTAAATGTAGAATGCCCTTGTGTTTTGGAAAGACTTTTTGAAAATTGAAAAAAATCTGCCCCGAGATGAGAAAGTAAAATGATTTCTCACGCTGTATAATGCATGCATGGTACTGTTTGCTCTACCTAAGCGATTGTGCCTAACAACAGCAGCAGCATGGCTTCCTTTGACTTCAGTTTTTGTGTGAAACTGCATCCTAAACAGCATTAAACCTCTCTTTTTCATTATTATTATTATTATTATTATCATCGTCATTATTATTATGCATTTTATTTTTAAATGGGCACTTTGGTCGACAACTAATGTAAACCCCCCCTCACATGTTCTTTTTTTGCCAGGACACTCACTGAACAATGCGGTGAGGGATACACTACCAAGTGCAATGGATACACTACCCCTAAATGGTAACTTTAACAATAGCTACTCGCTGCGTAACGGGGACTTTGGTGACAGCGTGCAGGTCATGGACTGCGGTCTGAGCCTGGACGACACCGCCTTTGAGAAAATGATCATCTCGGAGCTGGTGCACAACAACCTGCGTGGCTGCAACAAGAGCCACCAGCAGCAGCAGCAGCAGCAGCAGCCTCCTCCAAAGCAGCAGCAGCCCTCCACCCTGCACCACCCACCCCTCCACCACCACCACAACCACAACCACCACCACCACCAGCAGCAGCAGCAGCCCTCCACCCTGCACCACCCACCCCTCCACCACACGTACCACCACCACCACCACCTGCATCTCAACCACGCGGAGCGGGCTCCGCCCCAGGTGACGATGGTGGGCGTGGCCGGTGTAGGAGGTGGGGGCAGAGGCAGAGGCGGCAGCAGCAGCGAAGACGACGCCATCGTAGCCGACGCGTCGTCCTTGGTGCACATGGGCGACCCCACGCCGGCGGGCCTCTCGCTGCAGCACCAGCGAGAGCTGGAGGCGCCGCTCATCCCCCAACGGACTCACTCGCTCCTGTACGCGCCCCACAAAAAGGTGAGGACGACCGACGGCGGCGGCGTGGAGCACTACGTCGGTCAGCTGACCATGCCGGACGCCAGCACGACGACCCCCGAGCGCCCCGACGACAGCCCGCAGTCCCCCAACAGAGACTCTTTGTACACTAGTATGCCTAACCTGCGGGACTCTCTGTGCCCTGAGAGCAGCCCGGACGCACCCATGGACGACCTGTCCCCCTCCAAGAGGAGCGAAGGCGAGGACATTTACTACAAGAGCATGCCTAACCTAGGGGCTGGACACCAGCTCCAGGCCTACTACCAGATTAGCCGAGGGAACAGCGATGGCTACATCATCCCCGTCACTAAGGAAGGCAGTATCCCCGAAGGGGACGTACGGGAAGGACAGATGCAGTTAGTGACGAGCCTTTAGATGTATTTAAATTCATCCCCTCTCCCGTCCGCCTCCTCTCCTTTGTCCTTCTCTTCTGTTGCAGGCTTGACCTCTCACAAGACACGCTCTGAGAGATGCCAGGGAAGTGTTTTTCTTTCTCAGAATCCCCCCGCCCCCCCCAAACACTCTATCTTCCTACCTACCTGCCCGGCAGACCAATAGACTGAAGCGCACGGGCGACGGCAGTGCAAAGTTTTAAAGAAGAACTGTATATAAAATGCAGAGTGGAATTTCATTTTTAAGAGACAAGCCAACTATGTATTTAAATGTGCTGCTGCTGTTGAATTATTGAGAAAAAAGTTAAGCTATAAAAAAGAGAAAAACTAAACAAACAAAAAAAAACTAAAAAAATATTATTGGTTACATCAGATCAGCAGTTTTACTGGTTCAAAAGGTTGTACATACACCCCCCCCCCTCCCCTCTCTCTCTAACATCCTGGTTGAAGCCTGTTTTGTATTATATACAAAATGACACACTTGGACCGGGATGTGGAGTTTTCTTTGTTTGGGAATGTTCCTGATCAGACTGTTATTAGGAATATAAGGTCCTGGCTCCCCTCTTATCACCGTGAAGTTTGGATTGTATAACCACTAGCAATCAAGCCCCTGGCCTTATATTTTCTCAATTGTACATTTGAACTGTTGTCAAGGAAAAATGGCGAAAATATATATTTTGTTGTATTGCTAGTGTAAGATTAAAAATAAATACAAATAAAAAAGTCATGGGAAAACCGTAAATATGAAGAAACCTTTTAAAATGTAATGTTTGAGAGACTATTGTGTAAAAGTTGCACATAAAACTATAAGCGTGTTTATGGTTCAGACACTTATAATTCATGGTAGAAAGTTTGAGAATAAAAGCTGACAAAAATAAGAGCGACTCAACCAGTACAAGATGCATCCAATCATCACTTTTTCTCCACTTGTGAACAGTGTTCTTTTGCTTAATGAGTTCCATACAGTAGCTATCGCCCATTGAAATGACCTTCATTTGATATTGCCAAAGTGGCATTATGTTTCAGTAGAAAGGGGGAAATTAAAATACCCTATTAAAGACATTTATGCATTGCGCAATTTTACTTTTTGTAAAGTTCTTAATGGAATAGATCTTTTCAGAAATCATGGCATAGTAATGGGCAAGTGCCACATGAAATGAACCAACTTTTGACAATAAAGTTTCTATTTATCATAAAAGTAGTTCCTCCGCCTGGGTTTGGACATTTTATTTATTGAAATCTTTACAAAAGAATTTATGGGAAATGTATGAATATTTCCCAGCACTGGTATACTGTAGCTTATCTTTTTATTATGTAAACATGTTATTAAGGGGCCCGTCACTTAAGACTGATGTAAAGTTCAACACTTGTTTAACAAATAAAATAAATGTGGAGAGTTTTTGTCAAATGCCAGTTGCTTTTGTAATGGTTTGTGTTTTTTGGTACTATATGGAAAAAATAGGTTTGATTGTTTTACTATATGGACAAAGACACTTTTGACTCAGGTTACAAGTAAGTCCCAAGCACCTTGGAAGGTACACCAGTGATTTTATGTTGAAGATTTATTTGCCTTTTTTTTTTTTTCATTTTGTTTTGTTCTACAACTCAGTGCAGAGTAGATGGAGCTCATTTCACCGTATGTGTTAGAGAAGCCAAATCTTTCCATGTGATTCAAAGATGAGAAACTCAGGTAGGAAAATTACATTGTAAATGTTCCTCTGTGTGGTTGTAACACTCCAATAAAGGTTCGAAAATTACACCGGTTCACAGCATTGTCCGCTTAGTATATTATTGAATGAGCACCACTTCTGACTAAATTTTCTTTTAATTTCTTTTCTTAATTTTTTTCCCCCAAGTAACAAGTTGGTTTTAATGCGAAAAATGTGTGTGATTCTAATGAGGGGGTTACTGTTACACTTGGCAGCTTCTGGTGAAATACATCATACATAATATATCCACGTAAGACACATGTTTTCACCATTTACAGTCTGCTATTTGAGGTTCATAGTGGGTCCCTGCATGGCTTAAGCCTAATTTATACTTATTTGCGTGCCGGGGTCATGCACCGAAAATCTACAAGCTCACAATGCGTCATCGCATTATTAGCTTGTAGATCGGCTATTTCCGGTGCACGACACGACGCGCAGCCAAGTATAAATCTGGCTTTATTCCTCAGGTACTGCAATTTTTTTTTGAACTATTCTAATGTACCACCAGTTGAGGCAGAATGACAGATCTTGGCAGGGAGGCTGGAAATTACAGTGTTTACCATTTGGCATTGACGTAAATGACTCAGAATCCTGCGAAAGACATAGTCTGTGCACAGAATGCTGTGTGGGATGCGTGTTGATTTGACATTATGTACAATCGAGCATGTGACATTTTGTGCAATTATCCCAGGGTACAAATTATGTTTGGATAAATTATGTTTGGATGTTTTTGCAGTTTTCTTTTGTGATGTACTTTACAGGCATCTAAAATGATATTTTTACATCAATGTCTGTGGTGGTTGCTGATTCATCCCTAAAAGCTATGTGCCACAAATGGAGCAGCTGTGGTCTACACTGTTATATACACAGTGTGTGTGTGTGTGTGTGTGTGTGTATATATATACACACACACACACACACACACACACACACACACACACACACACACACACACACACACACACACACACACACACACACACCAAAAGTGTTGATCAAATGCAATTTTATCATCGTCTTTGTGATTAAATAAGTCTATGGTCGTGTGATCAACAAATTATCACCAGAGGTAGTGCAAGGTTATCCAATCACCTACAGTTAGGGAATATTGATACACACACACACGCACACACACACACACACACACACACACACACACACACACACACACACACACACACAGTATATACCCACCCACACATATTGATAGATATATTCTGATTATTGATGTACATATACTCATTCATACTGTATAGTCACTGGCTATATATATATATATATATATTCTGATAGTACATTTATATTTATTGATAGTCTACATTATATGTTCATTCATTCGGAGATCAAGTACTGATATCAAGGACCTGCAGGTTAGTATTTAATTAATGTTTTTATTTTTTTATTGTTTATCTTGGTTTTGTTTTTGACTCACTGTTGCCTGTACCTCCTGTGTTTCATTCTCCCTGTTGTTGCTGCTATGACACCTGAATTTCCTCCAGAGATCAATAAAGGTTGATCTCTTAAATACATAATTACTGAAAGCATAAATGTAACAGGCAGGTTTAGTTGACACACAAAGACAATTGCTTCACAAACCAAAAATGTAATATTCTAGATGGGCCTATTTCAATCATTAACTTGACAATTTGGTAGATTATGTAGTTAAAGCCTTATTACACTTGAATTTTAAATTAGATCATTTTATTTCCCTCACCTAAATATATAAAGGTTTGATAGTGTTCTAGATAAGGTTCCTATATGCGTGATTTCAAGTATCTAGAAAAATTATTCAAGTGAATTGAAGCCATTTTGAGCTTCTACTCAAGACCTTCAATATGTAATATGGACAAATTGAATGGTGCTGTTTTTTGTTGTTGTTTTTTTCTGAGTGTAGAGCATCCATGCTTTAGAAACCTTTCATGGTTTCACTGTGGAAAAAAAGTATTATTTGCAATGTTTGTTTCAATGTCACAACTCAGCATCACCCTGAAAGTATGTCTGTTCAGTGTTGCAATAAGCATACTTCTCTCCAGTCACTGCTTACAAATAATAACTTCATACAAGAAATCTGACAACAAAAGGCAACATTCCAATGCTACATGCTGTCTATCTAGGCTGCACAAAGACGTCAACATTTTCACAAAATCTCATAAAGTATTTCAATGCCAAGAGTCTGTTTATAAGAAACAAGTAAAGAAATGTACTAGGCTTTTCCTTACCATTCTCACAATCTTAGTTAGTTTACTTTAGCATAGTGACCTGATACATACATAAGCTTGGCTGGTAAGCAGGTTTATTTTCATTATTAAGGGCTAGGGAATATGATCCAGGATTAGCTATTGGGGTGTGACAGAGAGAGCGTGTGGACTCGGCACCCTTTTTGCTTTGCGTGTGGCCCTTTCACCGACTAAGAGCCTTCATAACTCCCCTTTCTCCCGCACAGGAGGGAAGGCTTGCTCTTTGTCAAACATTGATTCAGAAGTAGGGCAGGAGCTGTGGGGCGCAGGGCTCTGTTGCGCCCACAGAGGAGTAGGCACAGTCCCTGGAAACACAGACAGAGAATGCTGTCAGCAGAATCGCATGTGAAACGGCTAAAGATGGATGTTTTTGACTCCTATTTTTATTTTATTTTTCCCCCTATTGTAGCCAGAGACTATAATGCGAGACCAAACATAGATTGTTTGCGATCGTCAATTCAGTGCTAATATTGAATGCTGTAAGAATATGATGCAATTGGATGAAAGCGATTTTTCCCTCCATTAATGAAAAATTGTGTTTTGTCTTCCATTTGCAGAGTATTCTGGAGCTCTCCCAAGTGTGTCCTTTCCAAGGAACTGTTGTTATTTTGGTCACATGGCTGTTTAATAAACATTTAATTAAACTGATCATCTGTTCAGGATCAACTGTAATGAGTTCCTCAACATGGTGAAAATAATGGGTATTAGCTCTTCCAATTACAACCCATCACTGCTTTCTTTGTGTTATGTATACTCAAATCATTTGCTTTCTTGGTATCATCAAGAATGAATGAAAAGGTAACTTTGTACATTCTAGATTACACATTTTTTATTAAGTGCTTAGATAGTTACTCTCTAAGTCCAATATATTCAGTGACTCATTCATTCAAATACATGTTATTTAAAAACAAAGAGGCTATTTGAATCATATAAGCCTTGAAACTTTTGTTTGAATGAGCCTATATTGTTCAAAGTCTACCTACAGTACATGTAGTGAAAGCACTTGGTTGTTTCTGTGGGATTATGCATATAAGCTCCTATAGCAACTTCTCTACCAATTGTTGTGAAGCCAATGCACTGTGCCAATTATGGATAATCAAAGTGATTGCATGTGAGGGGGAAAGCAATCCCTCTTAAGTCACAAACAGTAACTGCCAGTGCAAAGTAACTCCCCCAACTCTTGAAGTCAAAGGGGAACCGTTCAATGCTCCGTTCTCTTTTGTCCTGTCCACCAACTTCAAACGTGTGGATTTGTGGCCCTTTGGCGACTTAGATCCGGTCCTATCGAGGTGAAAAATCCAATTAACCTGCAGCTCCAGCTGCCTTCGTTATAATCCCCTCCCATAATTATGAAAATACCAGATGCAGGATTTCAAATGGAAATGGAATGAGAGCAACTAGCTCTGTAAAGTTGAAATGAAATAAACCACACCAGCCAGTAAGATTGAATCAACAGTATATGACAACTGAGAACAATTATTTTCATATTTCATACTAGAGTATAACACCATCTTTATAAAACACTACAGTAATTTCATAAATACTAACTACCGTATCATTCATGTACAACATATTAGTGTTACTGCAATTATGTTTTTATCTTATACAGAAAATGTCCCCATGTGATCAAATAAAAAGCAACTTTTGCAGCACCTACAAAGGCAACAGGTGCTTATAGGAGTAGACCAAGCGGGGGACCAAACATAGTAACAGAAAAAAAACTCCTCTAATGGAAGAAAACACTTTAATGGGATTTTTTTAAAGAATATGAGACAGACTAACCCAACCATTAGATGTTTGTTTGCTTATATTTTTACATTTCACATTTAATTGTCATGCAATTTCATTATAAGGCCAAAGTGGCTTCAGTCATTTACCATGTATAAACAAAGGGGAATTGTGACCTGTCACCCAAACCAGTTTGTTCATAACTTCCATTGATGTACTCACCTGCTCCATCTCAATGCGTTTCAATGGGATTTCAGCCATTGAATGACTTAGACCAGTGGTTCTCAACCTGTGGGCCGGGGCCCGCGTGTAGGCCGTAAGGATATTCCAAGTGCCCCCCCCCCCAAAAATAAAATAAAATAATTTAATGATAAAATTACTTTCTGTCTGGGGACCCCCATGGGGTCCTTGGGGGGTTCCAGGAGGTCCCCAGCTAAATGATTGATACAGTAGTTAAGAACCAAATAGACCATATACTGTAACACAGAGAGTGTAAATGGTCTATAAGGGTCCATTTGGTTCATGTGGTCCATTGTCTAATGCAGTGGTTCTCAACCCCCCAAAATAATCATATTTGAACTGGGGACCCCCCACCCTAACAAGAACTTGGAACTGTAGGAGTTGAGGCATCACATTTAGTTTGACTCGGTTCCACAGATAAAAAATAGCTGACCTACAAGCTCACAACTTGTGAGCTTGTAGATCTGCTATTTTCTAAATGTTTGCCTTTCTTGTATTATTTGACAATATGGCCAATGTTTGACCTGTTTTTATAGTATAGTTTGTTGATTACTTTTGATGCAGTAATGGTATTTTTTCACTTCATTTTATTTATTTTAGGTATTAAAAAGGTTGAAAGTCCTTACATTGTCACTTTACTATCATCTGGGGACTCCCCCAAAATCATGTGGGGACCCGACCCACAGGTTGAGAACCACTGGCCTAATGTATACTAAACTGGGCGGGGGTCTTTGAAATTGAAAGGTTTGAGAACCACGGCAACAAGAGACAATGTATTTCTCCTCTGCTGCTCAGCGCATTTGCACCATTGAGTCTGTCTCATGGCTGAATCTAACATTGGTCTGATAAACTCATTGGTACCAGCCAGAGGGGAAGCCTCGGGCAATATCTACTGGACCTCCTGCAGGGAACAACAAGCCCTTCTACTATGGAGATCCATACTGACCCGAACCTCCAGTTTTCACATAGCAAGAGCAACTACAGCTTCAGCTTCATTTTATTCGTAGTTTTATTTAACCTTTAAACCCGAAAAGAAGGCAACTGAGATTGGATACAGTATATATTTTTCAAGGCCTGGTCAAGAAAGGCAGAAGAACAGCATTTAAAAGTTATATTGACACACATCTTCACTACACAATTGAAGGAGATAGTAGCGCACTATTGTACCGTGACGCATATTACGTCACCGTAGTGCCGTGATGCATTTTACGTCACCGACCAGAAACACGAAAGCAGCAGACAAGGGTTGGACTTTTGTGAGCCATTCATTCCCAGTTCCCACCAAGCCCGAAGAAGTCGCGGCCCATCAAAACGAATGAGTAGCCTAATTAAGGCTCCACATTTCTGCCTATTACTAAACATTCTGGGACAACATGCCAAGTGAACAGAACAATTGCTGTGTTGTTTATAGCCTACAACTACAAACAAATCATGTCATTTGCAAAACGGACATCAACTTTGGCTACACACAGACAGAGAATAGCCATATGACTCTGTCCGTGCCGCGGTCTTAAACTCATGCTTCTGCTGCTGGGATACAAGAATGGGCACTAAGGAAGAGTGGGCACCTCTATGAAAAATGGGCTATTTTGTCCAAAATGTTACAAAATGAAATATTTGAAAAATGGTCTTAAATAAATTATACGTGATTTGAACATGCACGGTACATCATTATCAGATCTAAATGTATCAACTTCGTGTTTATGCCTAAAATGATTGGATATAGGCCATAGGTTTAGCTTGGCTCCAGACCCTGAATCGCCCGCCTCACATTCAGGGTCTGGTGACGCTGTAGAAGGGCGGGGTTTTCTCGGTTGAAAATCTAACCAGCCTAATCCGGATCGGGATAATCTAGTATGAACCCATTGCCAAAGAATCGCACTTTGGCCACGCCCCAATCTCAGAAAACGGCTGCACTGAGAGGGCTTCCGGCTTTCAGACTGAATAATGGAGTGAAACGAAAGGAAAATTCAGGCTAGCAATTTGTAGCAATTGTAGAAATATTAGACCTTAATTGTCAAATGTTCTCCCCGTGTCTCCTAGGGTAGTTAATACCCTCACAAAAACATGTAGTAATCCTGGTCACTATACTGCCTCCCCCTGGTCAGCCGGGGCGCCTGATGGAGGGGAAGGGAACTGGTTGGAATAACGCACTACGTCCAACCAGGGAAACTCTCCCCTGTCAGCTGACAAGAAAGTCAGTTGGCTCTCATGCATTGAAGGAGGCATGAGCTCGGCCCTGGCCTCCCTAGGCTGGTGGGGGGAGTGTAGTGCCCAGGACCACTTAGCAAATTGGCACCGGGTGAAAAAAGGGTTACAAAATCGAGGGATAAAAATTAAAAAAAAATTAAATAAATAAGTCAAATGTTCAAGCATGTTCACATCATGTATACTTTTATTACATGAATTTGATTTTTTTACATTTTGGACACAATTGCCAATTTTACATGGAGGTGCCCAGTCTTCCTCTGTGCCCAGTCTTCCTGTTACCTGCTGCTGTCACCCATGACTTCGACTCCCGTATTGATGATTTCAGAGCTGCAGTTGTGTGCAAACTGCTTTCAAATGCCCTGCATACTGCCTTGACACAACGACTGGGTTAACAACGCTGATCTCAGCGTTTGTCATAAGAGGTATCCCTCCAGAGTTCAATAAAGGTTTATGTTATCTTATATACCTACTATATATATAAAAATCATATAATGTATTGTACAAAAAACTGCCGATCTGCAAGGTAAGCTCACAACATGTCATACCACAGCACGTAGAAATGTTTTGCCTATAATGGCATGCCCAAAATATGCACACTGTTGTGTGTACCTCACCAGAAAGTGGTTAAAGTGAGGATATCCACATTGATGTTTAGAGTAAATACTTATCACATCATCACAAACTTTTCGTACTGCACTTATTTTGAAGCAAATTGTCCTATTATGATTTCTTCTATATAGCGTCCTGTCAAACTGACCTTGAGCAAGGCACTGACCCCTGCCCGCTCACTCATTTTACGTTGTGCTGCATCAGCAAAATGCATAAAATGTAAAAGGAAAGAAGCATAAATCACATTCAAATGAGTTATAGGAGCAGAGCTAATACAGAAGTACTGTACAGTACTACATTCACTGATGTCACCACAAGGGCAGCAGCTGCCGACCGTGAGGTTCATGCCTCAAATTGAAAATAATACTTTCATCTTGAAGGTCACTTTTCCAGTTTAAAGACACATTTGAGAATCTCTTTGGGTTTTCCTTACATTCTGGATCTTATCCATGTTTTAACCCAATAAAAGAGAATGTTTTATAATTTGTTTAATATTTAAAACCTGCTCACATGCTCCAGGAATATGTCATGAATTATTTGCACCTCATCGTCATTTTACAGTCTTTTCTACCCAACGAGAATGTAATACATAAACCCTGTATCACCTATAGAAAAGAAGAGATGTTTGAGATTGTATGCTACAACATCCAAAACATGTCCTGTTTTACAATAATTAAGGCATCAAGGTATATTGATCAGAATCAGGCCATGGCACATCAAAACAGCTTGCCTGGGAAGGCAAATGATTCACAGAGGGACACATGGGATCTATGAGGCCAGTACGCTGTTTTTTTAATTGATAAGTAGAGGGAAAACAGTTGTAACCTTGAGCATGGGAGTGTATTGCAACTGAATATTGATTTGGAGTTTCCTTGCTGGTGGCGAGCGAGCAAGGTGACTATGAAGACAAGATATAAAATATATTATGAATGTCTCGGTTGTATTGTAGTTTCTCATTAAGATGCAGAAAGGCCTTATGCAGAGGAACCTTGTCATGCTAATCCTGGCCAAGTGGTCCCACAGGGTCCCGGAAACAGAGAGAGAGAGGAGGCGAGTGCTCATTTCGAAGAACATTTTTTTGGAGGGGGTGTGATCTTTGTCATATTATTTCCATTGCCTTTGTGTTGTCATTGTCCTATATGTACAGTACTTTGTCTTAGTCAAATTTCTGGTGAGGTACACACAACAGTGTGCTTGTTCTACTTCTACTCTCGCTTGCGAGGACACGGACACAGCAAATGTATACAAATATGAAATTATCCTTTTAGAAATTAGAAGTGTACACTAGTTCTCACTTAACTCAGAGTGTACAAATGCAAGCAAATGGACCGTCTCAGTGCTACAAATGGATAAATTAACCCTGAGGTTCAGGTTTGTCAACAAGTGTTAACGATCAGACACACGTTGTTAATAAGAATGCCGTAGATTCAGGTCCATTCTTTTTATTTATGGAGAAACATCAAGTTCCGTGGCTTGAATGCAATTATACAGAGCACCCAGTATCAAGGAATTGCAGATAAAGCCATCTGAGACGGCTGTGATAGAAGAATCCACGTTGTGTAATTTAATGTCTTCTGAACCCTAGGTCAGTTTCAATATAACATGAGTGAAGCGTGGCGAGATGTAATCTGATTTCATTTTATTAAAATGAGAATACATTTCAAGAAATCAATTTCACATTTATGATGTATATCAACAGTTTATTTCACCCGTGGAGAGCAGAACTATCACCTGCTACTGCTATTTGTTAGGTGACAATTTGCAAATACACATCACAATGACTAGGCTTGGTAATTTGGGTTGAATAACCAATTTCATTGCATACACAACACATTTGTCATCTTTACAAAATATGGAAATGCATTGTATTGTCAATATGCAACTCTTACTCTCAGAAATGTTCTTAAGCACAGTAATCTAGCTAATGCTATATTTGAAATAAGAATGTGAGTTACTGTACAGTATGTGCAACCTTTAGATTTCCTTGGTGATAAAATTACTGATGTGAGCTCTTAAAGCATCACATTCATCCCCCATCAAACTCTCCAAGTCCACAATGCTACACATCTGCCTGCAAGATGTCATGCCAACATTTAAAATGCAATCTCAGATTCAACGTTTCACATTGCACACAGACGAAGGAGGGAAGCATTATGTTGACTGTGAGAGGAAGATGTGCAATTAATGACATCTGAGCTGGGGGTTTCATATCCCTGACAATCAAAAATAGATTTTGACGATCACATGGTCCAATGTGAGGCATACGTCCGCCCTCTGAGCCATTTCTATGTTAATACATCTCAGTAAATTACATTGAGCTTATTTGTGATAAGCTCTATTGATGGCCAGGCGCAATGAATGGTTTCCATTACATGTTTTAGCAAAAAGCCCAGGAAAGAGACTTTTAATATGAATGTATTTCAACAATGCTGCTTGTAATGGATTACGGTGGTTCTGCCGCCTCATTGATTAGTTTCACCTTTAATGCACAGCACACAACTCTGGCCGCCACTGCAGATGTCCTGACTTAGATAGCTTTTCAATGACAGACTGCGGCTTGGCTTTGCAATTCTATGGCAATAGGCCTACAGTGCAATGCAATCATTATGGGGAATTCTCATTGGCCTGTCTGCGTGGCTGGGGCCCACAATATATCCTTCCTTCCCTGCACATTGCAGTGCTTCGATGCATTAAAGCGGAGCCAAGGGGGATCCCAACAGATGTTGAATGGTTGTTTTGTCTTGAGTACATTAGTGTCTTTTTACAGCTTGAAGGTGATATGGAGTAGAAACCACATTAGGACTCCCTTTGTTCTTATAGCTTACAGCTGTGAGTGGCAGTCAGATCAAATTAGAAATTCCTATTCTGTATATTTTGGTGAGGTAACCGGTCCCGTGCTTGTGTGTTCTGAAGTCATGAAGCCTGGTTTATACATAAAGTCTTGTGTGCTGAAAATAGCCAACAAGCTAATCGTCACGATGCAACGCATTATGAGCTTGAAAATCTATTTTTGTCTCACAGCACCATTGTACGACATAAATATTGCATATGCAAATCAAGCATAACTGTGACTGAAGGTCCGGAATTGAACAGAAGTTCATACCCATAGGTAATTCATAATGGGTTAGTTAGGATGTGGAAGATCAAACCAGGAACCAGACTGAAGCACATTTCCTGATCATTATAAATACAGTTTTCCAGCATCTTTGCTACATTTTTGTAATCATTTACATGGACCTACTTTAGCCATAGAAGTGTTCCGGTACAGGAGATTGTGTGGGGAAACAGCAAGCCAGTGCATTTGTATTCACAGGGCCACTGCAGTATGCAAGGTCAGTCTTCATGTGGACAATGTGCCAGGAGCTTCACAGGACAAGCAGATGCAGAGAATCTCAAGTGGTGCTTAGGCCACTGCCAAGGTATCAACATATGTCATCTGGATAGACGTGTCAATTTAAGCGTGCCACTTGCTACATGTTGAGCCTTGAGCGGCGCTCGCCTGCATTCATTTCCTGTGCCCCATGTCCAAAGTGTTTGTCACCCTGTGTCAGTCACATATTGCTAGTTTCTCCCTCTCCGCAGCGGGACCCCGGCCCCCCCTCTGTACTCGCAGGAAATGTTGTTCTTCATGAACAGTACACTGGGTCACTCAGTCGATGGTGCCAGAGGTCCGCCAGGGGTCGAGCATGCTGACAGGGGTGCCCATTGTCCCAGCTCCATGATGGAATGCTCAGCGGACTTCCTGCTAAACCCTGCATGCTCTCGAAGGAAGAAGTCAAAGGTGGAGAGAGAATACGAGAAGAGAGGATAAAATGGAGGGAAGAGTGGTGGTGGTGGTGGTGGGTGTGTCGCGGTAGAAAGGCAGCTGAGTCGAACAGAGTTTTTTTTATTATCAGTGGTTGGACTCAGGGTTGATCAATACAGGAATCATTGTGTGAAAGTGCAGGGCTGGTGGATGCACTGTGACTCAAAAACACAAAGGTCCACTTTGATAGAATCTGAGCTGCAGATGAAACAGTCCATTATATACATATTTGCTCTGAGGCGTTAATCAACAGCAGAGGGACTAATCCGAATAATAAGGGAGGTGATTATGTGGCATCATCAAAGCTGCACACACAGTAAAATCCTCAGTGTTAATATAACTTTGAGAATACGTATAAAAATGAATGGACCTGTAAGGTCAGTGTTAATTCAAGTCTCAGAGTATTAACACTGAACATTTTATTTTGTGCTGTGTGCCCATTCCTTGTCCTTGCAGAGATTTGGGTTACCAGACACTTGACCGTGATATAACAGCAATAGTGAGAACATTTTAATGAAAGCCCTCTGATTAACAATTATACATTATTCTTTTTGTGAATTTCATTGAACATGATTTAATTAACAGCTGATTTTATTATGTGAAAACTTGCACATTCGTCAAAAGAAAGCTGAAGAAAACCACCACGGTTTTAATTATGTATGCTGGGTCCGTCAGAAATATGTCCAAATTGCTGTATAGGCACCTTGTGTTTCTAATAACTAACTAACTAAATACACAAAATACAAAAAAAAACAAAAACGTTTTGAGGCTGTTTGGGTAAAAAACCCTCCTCAGAACGCCAAATTCAATATAAAATATTGCATTGCATTGTTTTGATTTGCTTGTGTGTGTGTGTGTGTGTGTGTGTGTGTGTGTGTGTGTGTGTGTGTGTGTGTGTGTGTGGCTGTCGCGCTAGCAGCGAACAGCTGGAAGTGATTAGTCTTCGACGTGTTTCTCTGTTTGGGTTACATTATAGGAGCTGCGTAGATAGCTTATAGCTAGGACTGTAGTACATTAAGGTTATTAAAATTGACACGAGGACTCGAGGAGATATACGTGACGACTGCTGCAACCATCAATTACATGAATGTCATGTTAAATGACAGAGCAGGCAGGTCCTTGTTTTGTTTTAGGGACGATATAACATTAGCGTGCAACTGACTGACTGGAGGATTGTTTTTAGTAGGTGCTTCAGTGAGAGTGGTGGAGGTGTAAAGTAACTAAGTAGCCTACTGTACATGTACGAGTACTGTACTTAAGTACAATTATGAGGTATTTGTGCTTTACTTGATTTCCAATACTTTTACTCCACTACATTTCGGATCCAAAATATTGTACTTTTACTCCTCTACGATTATTTCAGTTACTAGTTACTTTGTAGATTTAGATTACACAACATACATTAACCCCTTCAGCCCTATTTAAACTTTGGCTATTTGAAAACTTGTGAAATGGGACCTTGGTACTTTAAGTAGGCCACATTTGTATACACATTACTTTTACTGTCTTTTTACTTGTAACAGAGTATTTCTATTTTTGTATTGATACTTTTACTTCAGTAAAATATTTGAGTACTTTTTCCACCACTGGAGAGTAGTGTCCTTGGTTGGAGCCATGACAGTGAGGCCCATTGCAACTGACTTGACTTGCTGGTGGTTAAAGGTTTAATGACATTCACTTTTACACCACATTCAAAGTCTTTGTCCTGGTCCTTCAAAAGTGTACAAAAAGTTTTAAGTGAAAATTCCATTCCAGTGATCCATGGCAGGTGTTTTTCTCTCACATTTCTAAAGCCTTTTCAACTGCAATGAAAAAAGAAATCTTTGCCTGCGGGTGTCGCTGGTGAGGGATTTTGCCTGTCAATCATCGCCTTTGCTCCGCCCCCCCCCAAAGGAAAGGATAGGGGAGGGGAGGGGCGAGGAGGAGAGTGGGCGGGATTAATTGACTGTGACCTCACTGTCGAAGGGCCAATCTCAGATTACTTTTCAGCCTAATTATTCAGAAAACCCCAGACCACAGAAAATCCACTGAATGTTCTAAGTTCAGGTTTTTTGGGTGTAATTGAGGTCATAAAACCCCAAATAAAACATTGAAAATAAAAAAAGTGAAAATGAATGTCATGATACCTTTAAACAACACAAACAAAAACAAAGTCCTGAATAAGAATAAGCCGGCTTCATAATTGTAGAAAGGGTTTTTAGGCTAATTCGTTAGAGAAGCCACGGTTTGGATGAGATGGAACAACTGACTTGACAATGTTTCCAGGTGAATGAAATGTAAATCTAATAATTTCCACCTGCTGCTCAACTGATTGGTAAGTAAGTTGTATTGTTTTATTTTCTATTTGAGTTAAGTGGTTGTAGAGTGTGGAGCATAACGAAATGTTTCTTGCTGTTTTCTTGCCTTGGATCAATATTCAAGTCTATCATATATGTATTTTATCGATTTTGACATTTGCATATCTATGATAGATACCAAAGTAAAAGTCAGACTCGATAAAATACATCTATGATAGTCTTCTTGATCCAAGGCTATAGCTCTTGGGAGCATGCATGTAATATAGCCTATGTGTGCACTGCAGGTTTTGTGTATGAAGGGCTCAGGAGACCTGTGCTTATTTTAAAAATTAAAGATGTTACATTGGTAATATAGGAGCCATTACTGTATGTTGTACTGTAAGATTTTCAGACACCAGTGGTCGGGCATTAGATGGACAGTAGGCCTACCTTGTATAGGTAGGCCTACACCGCAACATAATCATAATTTTGAACTGGGGACCCCCCAAAATAATCATATTTGAATTGGGGACCCCCTACCCTGACAAACAAGGTATATACAGTATACTGTATAGCAGTTGAGGCATGACATTTAGTTTGACTTGGTTCTACCAATATTATATATTGTAGAAATAGCAGATCTACAAGCTCACAATTTTTTTTGCCTCTTTCTTATATTTTTTTGTCAGTTTTTATAGTTTGTTGATTACTTTTTATGCAGTTATTGGTCTTTTTTCTTTATTTATTTGAGTTATTAAAAAGGTCTTAAAGGGCCTTAAATGTAATTGTCACTTCACTGTCATCTGGGGACCCCCCCCCCCTCCAAAATCATGTGGGGACCCACAGGTTGAAAACCACTGGTAGGATATAGGGCACAAGTGCAGTAATTAGGGAAGGCACAGGTGGAGGCCTGGGGGGAGGAGCACGAACAGACTGACAACCCCAGACAAAGTCTAAAAGACAATATAAAGTGGAAAATCCATCTGTTTGTTTTGTGTCTGCGGAGGATCACTCAACAATTTTGGAATTTAACATTGCGTTGCTGTGGCAACTGGGGTGGCAACTGGGGTGGCATTTCATTGACTTAATGGCAATATGTCCGCCGTGTGAATATGGTCTATAGTGAAGGAAAGTGGACGCTGACATTGGATTTGATTGGAAACATTGCCACTACAGGTAGCTTTTGTCCATTTCAGCACGTTGATAGTCC
Organism: Gymnoscopelus braueri; assembly: GCF_963280865.1. NCBI lineage: Eukaryota > Metazoa > Chordata > Actinopteri > Myctophiformes > Myctophidae > Gymnoscopelus > Gymnoscopelus braueri. The sequence continues at coordinate 39,791,694 of NC_137607.1, read as the reverse complement.
AGGCCAAGCTTCAACGTTTGCCCATAGCACAAAGCATTTCATTTACCATAACCCCTTGTATGTGAATGCCAAAAGGAATATAAAACATGAACAGATGGAAAAAGAACAACACACAGATTGGTTAACAGGGGGCACTATAATAGCCTGGCATGGCCATGGCCAGACTAATATAACTGAGTAGATATTAGTCTGTAATCTCTTTATGGAACCTGCATTTCCAAGGAGCGGATTAAAAAAATGCCTCTGGTGATAAACCAGCCCGATATTTGCATACTGTGCCCTGATTGGTGCCTCACAACTTCAGGGGCAGCAAAATCCAAGCACAACTGAGCAGGGCCAGACTAATCTGCAGAGGGCTTGTTTTTTTTTGCACTGGCAGATTCGTCTGGCTCCAGTCTTTATACTCTAAAGCCATAGTTCAGACCAAAGATTCATGATAACCCAAGTTGAAACTTGCAAGTGCTTGCAACAGAATTCCCCAAACTGTGGTTTTATAAAACTGGACAGTCCACATCAGAGGTGATAAACTGAGATTATGAAATCATAATAATAACAAGAAAATGTGCTCCTCAGAGCACAAGTCTCCGCCAGCAGACCTGTGCTATTTTAATAGCACGGGTCGTCTTGGTAGAACGGGTCGTCTTGGTAGAATGCGCGTGGTTTTTGGTGTTCAGCAGGGGCGACTGAATATGTAGTGTCTGCATCTAAGAAATGTTCTTCTTGAAGCAATGTGTCATATGGGAGTCCTCGTAATTGACTGGTTTGTTCAAATGCTTGTCTGTCTTCTTCATCTTCATTGTCTTGAACAGTTTCAGCAGTTGATTGGTGTGTTTGATCTATGTCAGTTTTCTCTAGTGCTACATAATGTATTTGATCAAGGTGGCCAATTGTTACAGTATTAAGACTTCGGCCTTGTTGTGGGATCAATTCAACTCTATAGTCCTCTTCTGTGTTACTGTTGTAGATGAGTATGCTTTCTTAGCTTTGGCCTTCTGCGCCTTTGCTTGACCAATGTTAGACCAGTGTTCTCAGAGGGACACACACACGCACGGACGGGTGATTTGTACTGTTCCAATCAAGACTGATTGATCCTGTCTTACCTCACTTAAAAAAACATAAATGGCTTTTTGAAGTGACACACCTATTTATAGGATTTTATTTCGTCATGCGTCCCTCTAGCCAATCAAAGGCATTGGTGTCAACATATTGACACGTGTCACGTGGAGCTTGACCAATGTTAGCTTGGCTAGGAGGGAGGTGAACACACGGCGGGACGAAGCGAAAACATACTCTCCACCTCCGGCGGAGACAATAATAATAATAATATGATACATTCTGAAAGTTGTTGCATTGCGATTCAACAAGTCTAATCTCATGGGACTCAATCAGCTGGCGTCAGCCAGTGTAATGCAGACTAATGTGATTTTGCTGCAGTTTTGTGTCATCGCAAATCTTTTTGTCTGAACTAGGCTCAAGGCTCAGCCCTGTGCCCAATTTATTGTCTTAGAGAGGTGACACTTGGTCCAGATGTGGACATATTGCACAATTTATCCTCTGTTATATATACAGTATATGTTTTTCATTTTTTTTGTCATTCAGTAGAACCTGGTCCATTGCTGCCATGCAACTAGATTGATTTTTTTATGCTTCACACAGACAAACACAGGGTGGTGGTGAGAACATAACCTCCTTGGCGGAGGTGATTATGTGTTCCGAGGGTTGGCTCCACAGATCGGTGAGTACATAGATTATTCTGTTCTGTTGTATTCTAATCTCTGTGGGTTCATGTTTTCCTGCCGTGCCACTTACTCTGGTCCCACTCATCACAGTGCATGTTGATCTAACTGTGATTGCATATTTAGTTTTATGAAGTGATGTGGTTGCAATGCACATACAGTGCATACAATCCTAATGGTTGACGATAATTAGGCCTCTGATGTTGTTTGTGGTACTTTGTTATTGCAAACTCCTGCATTTGATTCCCAAATATGTAAAATTGTGTATGTAAAGTTTTTGGGTCCTGACATTTGAATTGGTTAGGTGACAAGATTACAGAATGACAGGTCAAATGATGTACCCATTGGTTTGATTATAGGCTTTTTGGTCAATGAATGGAAAGATGTCTGCATGATGTTATTTAACGGAAAGTTGAGACATCACCTGCAGCTCTTCTGATTGGTGAGTAAATTATTTTATTGTTTTGAGTACTGTTGTTTTTTATACCCCCCCCCCCCCAATTCAGTCATTGCTCTCACAACAACACACACCTTGTACTGCAATCCCTGGCTTGTCGCTGCCGGTGCAAACGCTGTGGGACCGGAGTGTGTGGCTATGCCTTCTCACTCCAATACACCCAATTCTTTTCCCCTGACCGCAAGGAATTTCCCTGGGAGAGCACAATGCGCACAGAGGTTCACACTATCTCTCCCAGTTCCCCTCCCGCTGAACAGGCGCTTCGGCCAACGAGGTAGAGTCATTAGTGCAGGGACAAGGACACAGTCCCCTCCAACCTCCCCACCTGCAAACACTTGTGTTTGTTCGGGTGTTGTTAGTTAGGCCAAGCCAGAGGCACAGCTATAACGAGTGCAGGCCTCTGTGGTGGTGGATGAGAGTTTTACCTCTGTGCCACCCTGTTCACCCCCATCCTAACCCACTATTCTATTCTCTATGGATTCTCTATGTTCCCTGGTTGGTGCCGGGCCACTCGCCATAGGGGATGTTGAGCCAGCTGTGATTGCATGTTCTACTTTGTGAAGTGATGGAAGGACAAAATGAGGTTTCTCGTGTTGTTTGTGCCATTTTTTTATTGCAAGTTCTGTCGCACATCCTGTTGGTGTGTCCATTGTTGGATACTGATGTTTTATTTGGTTATGTGAGAGTTTTTCAGAAACAGAGTTTTCATTTAACTGAGAGAGTGTAAAGATTCAATTCTCACACTCTGGGTTAGATAACAACCGGAATCTTATTGTGTAGGTTGGCCTTATGACTTTGGCCTTGTACTTTGCATTACTAAAATGTTATGGTGCTTTGAAATAAATAGCTCTACGTAACACAGCAAAATATTAATATATAACATAACATAGTCTGCTCCTGTACTTCCAATTGGAACAATAGAACAAATGAATGACATAAATGAAAACCATTCTTACTGAATGAATATAATTTTCACTATTATTATTCAGTTGTATAGAACGTCTATTTTCAAACCCTAATAGTCTCTCCATACTTAAACTTTTTATGTAATTTCATGAATGAATGAATTAAGTGGTTAAGTGTGTCTGTGAGTTTTAGAAATATTGAACCAATGAAAATGAAAGAGCTTGTGAATAAATCATAACTACATTGGATCCATTTGGATTTTTTTTTCTCTTTTTAAATTCCTGAAAAGTAACAGTTTTGGACATCCAAGGTTCACACCTGACAGCGACGATATACAAATTGATTGCACACTAAAAACGTTTAACAGTATTAATAACCCAATTGAAGATATTCTTTTAATAGGGGATTAACAGCAAAGACGTATACATACGTAAGAAAAATATTGATTCATGATTCCTTTAATTGGTACTGATGCCATCATCTGTCAGCTCTCAATGCTAGCCACTGTCTGATGACGGTGATGATAATAAAAAGGTGTAATTTTAGAGCGCCATGTAATTGTCCTCATGAATATATATTGGTTTGTTTCCACAAGCTCAGATTTTCACCTTCACATCTAATCAACACCCTCCGCAGCAAGTCCTTCTTGTTAAGCCACAAACAAGTAAAAAAAAAGAAATAACTGCTGACTTATGGCTTCATAGTAACACCCCCCCCCCTTTCCCTCTATACACATACAAAAAAATAGGCTAACTTTTGTAAAGAGTAAGCTGAATCTCTCAACCGAGATTAGGTTGAAAGGGCTGATACGTTGTCATTCGCAAAGTTCTTGGAAGACTTGTGTGTGACTTTGTGTACTGACTGACAATGATCGCTATAAATCCGCCTCACAGGATTGAGATGCCTGAAGTCATGGAGATAAGTTGTAATTGGGGTCATATGCAAGATGTTTAATTCCCCGCCCTTTACAATGACATGTAGATGATATAGTGACTCTGCTTATCAACGGCAACTCCTCTGTGTCAATCTGGAGAGTCCATTATATCACTTGGCAAAGAGTTGGACGTTAACAGGCAGTTAATGTTGACAACAGCAGCCACCCCGCCGCAACAGACACTTTGCTTGTCGTAATACGTGTTTGACTGTGAAAGAATTAGTAGGGATTACTAAATTAATCTTGTAAGCGCGTGAGCAGGTGGCAGGGTGTCTCCACAAATCATTTTCAGAGAATGAAAATTGGTCATGTTTTGAAATGGAGACGTAAGAAGGAAGTGGCCCGCTTCAAGACTAAGTGTAGTGTGTCTACTCTGACTATGGCACGCACTAGGGCCGCTTGATTATGGTTAAAATGCCAACCCCAATTATTTTGCTTAACATTAGGGGTGTGACTAATTTCACCAAACGATACGATACGATATTTGGCTCACAACTTCGTTACGATTTCGATACGATACGATACGCACTTTTTTATTATTAAAAATATATGGGGGAGAAAAAAAGCAAATGCAAACAAATAATTCTGTTTTTGCATTATTCAGACATGCGAACTTGTAACTTTTTAGCTACAATAGCCGTTTTGAATCCAAATAGGGCAATAGTGTGACACCTGACCCGAAAAAAAAGAAAAACATGTTGTCACCCTTTTCACCCCGGGGCTGTTTTTGCATGCCTGATTATTGTAAAAAAAAAAAAAAATCAAAACGATTTTTTTTTTCAAAACGATACATATCGTCACGAAAACTTTACGCGATATATCGGCACACCCCTACTTAACATCGCATCATGATTGTTGATAATGATGTTTTCTGATAGAAACCGATTTTTGTGCAACGGGAGGCAGTGGCTCAGGAGGAGATAAAGTGGCCGAATGGGAACCTAAATTGCTCTTGATGAGCAGGTTGGTGCCTTACATAGTTGCCTCTGCTGCCGTGTGAATGGATGAATGTACAGTAACGCACATTACAAAGCGCTTTGGTTAAAGGTGCTATAGACATGTAGACCAGTTCTATAATATTCTAAATGTCTTTGTTGCTCATTGCGCTTGAGGGTCTTTGGTCAAATGGTTATGTAACGACCTGTGATTTTATTGTGCCTCTGTGAGCCTGATGGATGCATGGGGAGATGTGCTGTACAATGTTCTGGTTCTTTGTGTAACGGTGAGGAGATGAGGGCAAGTTGCAATAGCTGACTGAATACGATTTTTGAAGATATTATAGAGTTTCATCACTGCATAAATGTCAAGCATAAAATCATGATCTTCCTTTATTTTCTAATAAATGTGTGGCCCTAGAGTGTTCCATGCTCTCATGTTTTGCATCACCCCCATCCTCTATGTCATTCTCAATCTCTTGTCTTTCCTGTCACTGCACAGCACACGGAAGTACCAATACAAGTATTATACCTCATGTTGATACAGATGGATATCTCTAGGGATGCACCATAGATGTGTTATAGAAATGTCACTTTCTCCTGCCAGTATTCCCTGGAAGAGAAGAATATTCCGAGTTCATTAAGTAAAAAAAATAATGAAGCCTTCAAAAACCTCAATTTCCATATTCTAGGCTAGAGCCTAAAACACATACTGTCCCTCTGATGAATCTGAAGGTACTCTTTGCCAAAGGGAAATCTCAGCAGGCTTGGCCTGACACCTAGCCATAGGGCCTATCTTAAATAGCCACAGGATATCTGATCGATGCAGAGGCTGCCTAACACGATTGCCTGCTGCCCTGCTCCCCGCCGGGGTGCAGAATATGGAACTAGCCTTGGACGGCCAGGAGATTTTAGCAGATTGTGTGTGTGTGTGTTTGTCTACTGTACCTGTCTGCATCTTCGCGAGTCGTCTGTTCGTCCCATTGTTTATGTGTGAGTGTACGCATAATGTCATTGTGTGTGGACCATGACTGTGTGTTTGACCATCATTCTCTTCATCTCATTCTCTTCGTCTCCCTTCTGTGTCTTGAATCTGTTCAAATGTATTGTAATGTGGTGTAATGTTGAATTGTGTGTTTGTGTCTGACTGCAAAATACCACATTTGACAAATTTAGGAAAGCTCAAGAAAGGGGAGCCATCTATGAGCTTCCCGCTCAAAGTTAATGGACAGTGGACTCGTGTTTGTCTATATGCATCTGTATGTGTCTCTGTGTTAATGTGAATGCAGCTCTATTTGTACATTAATGTATGAATGACCTGTGTGTGTGTGTGTGTGTGTGTGTGTGTGTGTGTGTGTGTGTGTGTGTGTGTGTGTGTGTGTGTGTGTGTGTGTGTGTGTGTGTGTGTGTGTGTGTGTGTGTGTGTGTGTGTGTGTGTGTGTGTGTGTGTGTGTGTGTGTGTGTGTGTGTGTGGGCGCGCAAGTGTGTGCGCAAATGTGTGTGCAATGACCGCACTGTCACAGATGAGCTGAGAGGCTCTGGTCACTGGGAACCCACTGAGTTGCAAACAGAGGAAAGTGGAGATAGAAAGAAAGGGGGAAAGAGAGGGAGGGTGGCGGGGGATCGTAGGGAAATGGAGTGTCATTGTATTTCACCTTCATTAGCCACCGGCCATCCTATGTCCTCACCCGGCCGCACGGTAGTTAGACTAACTGCCTCTGCTGCTGCCTTCCCGTAATGACAGTAGAGGAAGTTGCAGGGGTCAGGCCTACCTCGCATGTTGGGGGTCAGTGATCAGCCATGTGCTCATTTATTGGGCATTTCAATGTTGCTGTGGGGGGAAAAAAAACTCCTAACTGAAGTTTGGGAGACTTTTCTGTTCTGTTTGTACTGAAATGAAGGTCGACTTAGTCCTTAGGAGGTGTGGTGAATGTGATGCTGAAACTAGGGCTGCCAGAACTTCCAAAATGCGTGGTACAAAATCTAGAAATAGCCTAAGGCGGGCTATCTGAATTTGCAATATGTTCTGCCCAACAGCATTGAAATATTGTGTGGCGCAAGAAAGTAATGTAAAAAAAATGTAAAAGTTCCTGATACTGTATCTGTGATAATATACGAATATACCTCACATCAATGTGGCACCATTATTAAAATGTGTGTTTTTATAGAGCCAGGACCCTGGAGAAATACTTAGCTGACAGATAATATAATGAATGTCAGTGCAGACCAATATCCGTATGTTGACACCTCTTCAATGGCTTTATTCTGCTGTTTTGAGAATTCAGACAGGTTTCTTTTCTACAACTAAACGTTGTCGAGCCTTTTCAAGTCACAAAGTGTGTTACGGGCAATAACCCAATGATAAATAAAAGCTGCAGCAATAAACAACATAATATATATATATATATAACAATAACAATATATTTCAGGCATGAATTAAAAACCATGCTGCAAAGGATTAACACAGCCAAATTCATTGAGCCTGAAGGGACTGACAAAAAATAGAATGCACAGTGAATTATTAAGTGATGAGCTACAAAGTAGGAGCCCTTGATTTCCGTACTATTTTTATTGACAGATCATTGTTTATGCTGGATGAAAATGAACGACCTCTCCTACCATTGAAAACCTTGATAGCAGTGATTTATAAGCCCTCTGGATAATTTTATATAAATATTATATACTGTATAGGTGTGTGTGTGTTTGTGTGTGTATATATAAAAACATATGAATACAATTGTTTTCTTTTCCTCTAAATGAGAGAGATGTGTGTAAATCTGCTCATTTAAAAGTACCAGTGGGACATACTGTATTGTGATAAGAATTATCTCAATGCAACCTCTCCGTGCTTGGTTGACAGCTCTAAACTAAATTAATTTACTAACGGGAACACTAAACTTTAAAACAGATCTTTCTGATTAGGTAACCCTGTCTTTTAAAATGATACAAATTGCAGTTTTCATTTGTTAACAGCGCTAATTCCCAAGAATGGTAAGAAGGTGTTAGTCGGTTCAATAGATAGTGGTTGGTTCTTATACAGTATATAAATCCCTCCGAGGGCTGGTTCTTCCTTATCTGTGTACATACATGTGTGGAAACGAAAAATCAATATGGCCTGCGCTCTCACAATAGTACAGATGTTGCTCCTAATGCACACAATTAGGCAAAAAAAGCTTTTTAAACACGCTGCCTCTTATGCTAGAATAATTTCCAGAAGGACGTGAAACTGTCAGATCTGAATGAATATGGAGGAGTTTAAGTACATTTTAAAGGATTGAGAAAATGGTACTCTTGGTCAGTGTGATTGCTCCTACATGTTTCGCTGAAATTGTTTTACATCTGTTCATGCGTCATAACTGGATTGTTAAACAGGGTCCTTGACCCTGTATTGCATATTAACTGGATTTTGTGCTCCCTCTGTGTCACTCTTTTCACTCTAGAAAAATGAGGCTTTTACCTGCTGTTAAATAAAGGATATACAGTATGAGATTGCTGAGATTTGAAAATGTTTGCACAGTCAGAAGTGCCAGAGACACTTGCAGGGAGTGGACTTGTGACTGTGCAGACATCTCCTGTTCTCCACTCATAAGTCCTTCAAAATACAGCTTCTTTTTTTTGTACCGACGGCAGCTTTGAAAGCAATGTAAAGAAAAAAAATACGTACAGTATGTTGACAGACCTAAAGAACGATTGCACACTGTGTGTGTGTGTGTGTGTGTGTGTGTGTGTGTGTGTGTGTGTGTGTGTGTGTGTGTGTGTGTGTGTGTGTGTGTGTGTGTGTGTGTGTGTGTGTGTGTGTGTGTGTGTGTGTGTGTGTGTGTGTGTGTTCTTTATTTGCATTGCCGCATACAGTAGATAAATCACTTGATGGGTTTATATTTTTGTTGTGGTGGACTGCAGAGAATTGCTTTGTCTGTGGGAATTCAATGCCTTTGTGTAAATAATTGTGTACAGTTCAATTAATCATCAGGCAGTAATTTAAGTATTTAGGCCAGTGATTACAGTAATCTGATTGGTTTAAAAAGTTCCATTTTAATTGGGTTATTAAATATCAGTTGACATTTGTTTGCACTACAAAGTAGAGCAGTTGGTTCTCCAGAGCTTAGATGTCATCTAATCTAAGACATTGTGTTTTCAGGTTTTAGGTTTGGTATCTCCAAAATTTGAAGAATTATTACAAGTTACACTGACTCTAATCCACGTTCACAGATGGGGAAAAATGTTGTTTATGTGTCTGTTTGTATACGAGTCTGCTGGGAGAAATAACTGCAAATCATAATCAGTTGTACGTGCTAAAACGGGATAGCTGTGCATTATCCCAATGGTTTGTGTCAATTGTGTCTTTTATTTTTTTGCTTCTTGCGCTATATTTTGTTGGCAATTCATAGATATAGCAGTCCCAATCTCCTCTGAGGCATGCCCTAGATGAAACAAAGCATACACCTCAAGTGGTCTCCATGGGACCGGGTCTATCTCACTAGCTCCAGGAAGATTGACAAGTGAGCATTATTTTTCACAGGAAAGTGGCAGGGAGTCCCTTATGTGATATGGAGGCATGTGAAGGGCTGCTCTCCATCTTTTCTTTTTTCCACAGCTCTGCTATTCAGTCAGGCCTCTGAGCATTTAAATGATCAGAATTCTGCAACATGGCTGTCTGCCCCTGTACTGTCAAATTTGGACGGATACATTTCAGCAAGTGAGAGGTAGACATGTGCACTACACTACACACACTCTAGACGTATGTGCACACGTTCACCCACATAACCCACAACACATACGCAAACGCACACGTGCACGCACGCACACACGTGCACGAACGCACGCACACACACTCTTGCCCGCGAGTCCAGAGTCACTTCTCAAGACGGGCAAACGCCTCTCGGCATATCTGGCTGCTGCGCGGGGCTGAGAAGTGGAAAAATTGTGCTCCTCAGTGGAGAAGCAGTCAGTCATGCTGCTGTCCAAAACCAGCAGCTATCTACTCAGTGAGTGACTGGAGGGCAAGAGGCCAGAGACTTTTTTTATAGTCAACTTTCACTTACTAGTCATCTGTGGAAAGTGTATGACCCTTCTCCTGTTTGATGATATCCAGCGCTAGTAAATATATGGCAATAAAGAGATACAGTAGCCCTTTTTGATGAAGGAAATGTTTAGATTATTTACTTACTAAAAGTTAAAAACTGATAGCTGTATGCCATCATTTGTTAAAACAATGTAGTGATGACTGTAATCTAGTCTAGATAGGTTACAAAAACTGATCTTCTGATATGTACGTCAAACTTTTAAGAAAATTACAACTTATTACATTAAATGTCCATTTACACACCGCAGTCATATGACACGAAATATGTTTTGTGTGGATGTTAAATGCCTACCATTTTGGATATTGCAGAGCGCAGATGTCAGTGTCAACACAGACTGATTACCGCTGATAAGAAAATAAATAAGCCACAGGCAGTCATTGTTAATGACAACACCATAACATGCCTCCAGGGATCTAGAGCTTGCCAATTTTCTTGGGGGGGAAAAAAAGCACAATTTAGTTACCACAAGCTTGGGCTCTTGTCTGTCTGCCTGCCTTCTGGCATCGAGGAAAACATGCCTCCCTCCTTCAGCATTATCAGAAATCGTTTGAATGAAACTTGTTTGTGACCTTATGCTAAATAGTGGCATCCATAGCTCATGTGAGTCTAGGAATTACCTTAATAATTTACCTTTCTATTGTATGATATGTACAAATCAAATGTGGTCCATGTGGGCTCAATCCAGCAGTATTTTAGTGTGAAACTAACTCAGAGTCAAACCCTTGTCCTATTCCTAAACAATGTAACCATGCCTAATGAATTACAATGACAGTGTCTAACCTTAACTTAAATGAAATAACTATTGTGAAACTAACCCATAACTTCCCCAAAACTGAGATCCACAACCGAAAGTCAAAGGTTGAGTCGACATGGTCTGTTCTTTGATTCATACAATAAGCACGTAATTATTTGCATGTTATACTACATTAGCAGGGAGTGTTTTCATATCATACCGTATACAAACCCCCATGAGAACACGTTCATTCATATGCTTTGTATGTGGTGTTTATGTGACCATTTTCTGTAATAATACAAAATACATATTGTCATAATTATTAGTATGCGTGTAAATCACTCGTAGTTGGCTGTATCTTTCAACCATTTAGGTGACTTGAGTCTAATGCTGCATTCACATAGGCAGATACAAAATATACAAAGATGCAAAGCTTTGTAGCTGAAGTTGAAACCAGTTCAACTTATTTGTAGCTTTTGTAGCCGCTGCAAACGTGGGATGTATCTTTGTATCTTCATGTCGCTGGCGTCCATTGAAAAAGAATGATAGCCTGTATCTTTGTGTCTGCCAGTGTGAACGCAGCATTACACTGCACACAAATTGTCCCCTCATTCCAAATAATGAATCTGTTGAAATAGGAAACACTCTGGGAGACTGACTAGACTTTATGTCACACGCCACCAATTCCTCTTAACTGAGCCAACACGGTCCTTGGTTTTTCTCAAGTTAGACAGAATGACTGAATCAGGCTAGAGTTTCCTGCCTGCTCCTATATACATCAGGCTCAACTGAAATGTCTTGTAAAAAGCTGCTATACTCCCTGAGACTGTAGAGACGCTGCCAGCACTGATCGATCTGGAAATGTTATCGTTTTGGTGAAGACTTATCCCAAGGTAGCTATTTTTTTGTCTCGGTTTAACTGGATTACGATGCTTAGCAAAATCCCTAGCATTCCCCCCCCCCCCCCCCCACCACATGACAGAATTGGATTTTATTAAATCATGTGTCAAATTATAGTGTTTCAGTTGATTAATAAGTCATATTTCTCTCATAATTCATACAATCATCTCATTCATAGTCCCACTAATCATAATGACAAAAGTAGATGACACATTTTCTTATACTGTAGTTCAGGAGTGAATCAAATAATTAAATGCTATTTGATGTGTGCTGTGCACGGTTCTGACCCCATTTTAAGGCCTTCAACAGCCCCTGCCCTCGTACCTGTGCAGGGCGTTTGTAAAACGCCACAGATGCAACTCGCCACATCTAGATTTTAAGCTGGTCAGCAGAATGTCCGCTTAGGCTGAGCGATGTCAAGACACCCCACTCCCACACCCCCCTGAAAGCTGACTGGAAAAATTGACATATTGGTCACAAACAGTTTCATCTGCCGGGGAAATCCAATATCCTCAGGATATCTCTGGGAATCAGCCGCTTTGCCGTGTGTGCACGGGATTCTGAAGAGACCTCAGAGTCCTGGAACAGGATATGTGAGCATTATGAAGGCTATGATACACAACATTGACATTCTGAAAGCAGCGCCGTTCTTTTGGATCTCACCAGGGTGAAATTGATCAAATCAAATATACCGTATCTGAACAGTGATCTAAATCCTTGGGAATCCTTTTTTCAACTATTTGGATATGAGATGCCTCACTAACTTTATTACTTAAGTACCACCATATGTCATGTTAGCTGTTGACTTGCACTGACTATTGACTGAGCAAAAAGGGTTAGGCCTATACAGTACATGGAGTTTGATGTTATGGAAGAATTGAATCTTTGGCGTGAAGTGTCTATGATTACTCATTCGTCCTGCTCTTTACAAATATTTGACCAATGACGGTGTATCTGCAAGCTATGAAAATATAATACAGTTTGCTTACTTATTTTCTTACAGATAGCAGTGTTTGGTTTCAGATGATCCATCCTCATGTTGGTATGCGGGGTTCGAGGGTGAGTTCGAGGGCAAGGAACAGCTGTGGGCTGTTGTATGCCCATCTAGCAAACATAGCACAGATTGTGGGAAGTGTGTAACAAGAACAATCCATTGGCTGGGCTGGCAGGAAAAAAAACATTCTTCAGACAGTCCAATTCAAAGACACCCCACAATGAAACAAGGTCAGACATGTCAAAATCTTCCAGTTTTCGGGCAAATAGATAATGTGTGCCACACAGAAGCACTCCGGGGCACTCCTCTCCTACACTCAAATATCAACAGCTTCAGTTTGTTGTAGATGAGAACTGTGTTGTCTACTTCCCTTCAGCAAAAGGTCAAGGTCTGTGTGAGGATGGCTAAAAAGACTCACTGTTGCATAGCAAGTGAGGAAATCAGCAGCTGCGGTGGCTGACAAAATGTTGAGATACTGGTGGGTTTCATGCTCAAACCTAAAACAAAACAAAACAAAACATTTGTGTAGTAATGAGGCGCTACTCTTCAAGTAAAAAAAAAAGAGATTAATGAGATTTCATATCACAATCTCAAAACACTATATTCTTATACCTCCTTGTTAGGGAAAGATCAAAGGCCTCTACCTGTAATTATTATTATTAAGAATTAAAAGAAAATTGATGAAACCTTGAAACTATCCTAGATTTTAAACTTAGAGAAGTAGGAGGAGGATTATTATTATTGCAGTTTGAGTCGTATACAGTGTCCAAAACAGCAGTTGGCAGCACGTGGTTAGAACCCTTGAAGAGATAAAGCATAGTCCATCATATCAGTCTCCATTTACAGTATGTCACACTCAACCAAGTGGAAGTGTTTTTGAACACAGTGTCCGATTGCCGTGAAACTTTGCACGCACATCCCCTCAAGGCCAAGAAAGAAATGCCACAGAATCCAGGGAAAAAAATATGTTGATTGTATGACCTACAGTTCAAGAGTTATAGGCTAAAAGTGAATCTGCCTGTTATAGTGCCACCACGAGGCTGATTTGAAAATTGTAGGGTGGCATTTCTTCCTTGGCCTAGTGGGGATGTGTGGACAAAGTTTCATGGCAAATGAAGACTGCGTTCATGATTTGAGGCATTTTGTACAAAACGGGCCTTTAAACTTAATCTTACCCAATCAGGATGGAATATGACAAATCTGACAGATCTGTCTTGATTACATGACTATAGAGATGATGTGTACCAATTTCCGTGATGTTAGGACAAAATCTGTAGGAGTAATGTGTAAATGTAAATGTGTGTGTGTAAAAAAATCTGCCTCCTGGTGGCGCTATTACAGACCAAACATTTGGGGCAGAGGTTCTGCCCTGGCCTCCAAGCCTTTGGCCCTGCGGAGACAAAAAAAGCCGGCTTATTGTGTAAAAGAAAATTGCTACCCGAATGCCCCCGCCCCCCAGTTAAAAATTGCGGAAACGATTAAATATAATATACATTTTGACGCTCATCTTTTAATTATTATCATTACAAACTAATAAAAGAACCCTTGTTGTGAAAAAACGAAGTTGTCCTTTAAGGTACATTCTATTATACGCTATTTTGGGGGTCCTTACACTTCTATTCACTCTTGTTAAATAATGTTCGTATGTGTGTGTGTATATATATCTATATATCTCTAAATCTATATATATATAGATATATATATATATATGAAAAAAGAAGAATACGCCCTATTATCTCTGCATGTGTGGTACGTCAAAGTCTTATTTCCATTGCTGGCGCCACTTACACTCAAGGCAAACACAGGGGCGGTATGTTGATGATTGTCAGCAGTGGCCATTTATCATCTGTCAAGTGTCCGTCCTCTGTGGAGGTAAATACACCCAGTGAATTATGGGTGTTTTACTCTACAGGCGGAATCCCACATGACAGCTGGCAGAAGGCCGTGACAAAATCATTTATGAGGAAATGGTTTATCATGACCATGGTAAACATTGTCCATCACACATGCATGAGAGGAAGAGTGTGTGTGTGTGTGTGTGTGTGTGTGTGTGTGTGTGTGTGTGTGTGTGTGTGTGTGTGTGTGTGTGTGTGTGTGTGTGTGTGTGTGTGTGTGTGTGTGTGTGTGTGTGTGTGTGTGTGTGTGTGTGTGTGTGTGTGTGTGTGTGTGTGTGTGTGTGTGTGTGTGTGTGTGTGTGTGCGTGCGTGCGTGCAGTAGATGGGTCAAACAATTTATTGAATGTGATGGAGAAAAAACTAAACATTATCTCTGCTTGTCTGCGTGCATAACTGTCACTAAGATCAGGACATAATGGAGAGGGAAACATTTCTCACACATATTTTCCTTGTAAAAAGAGGAATATATATCCTGTTTCACAGATTAACTTTTTTTTTAAGATTATTTTTAAACCTGTGTTGCATTTAATTTTCTTCCTGTATTAATTACTGTCTGCAATAACTTAATTTCTAAGCATTGCCATGTCAAATAGTTATGAAGAATACACTGTAAGTATGAATATCCCATACTGTACATCTGTTCATATTGTCATTACTACTGTATAGAACATTGAGACTTGAATATTTGGTTCCAAAAAGTGCAAATTAATTTCCTTGTCTGATTTGCAAGTGTGTGACTCACAGCCCTGCTTGCATAAACACAGTAACATCTGTGCCTATACCAGTGCCCTCTGAATCAATTATTTCCACTCTCAGGCCTGGGAAGCAGAGAGCCGAACAACAGTCCATTTTGTTTCCCAGAGAAGTAAGTGCTGCTCCTGAAGAAAGATCTTAAAGTGGCTCAGCCAGATGGACTGCCTGTGGAAGACAGAGGGGGGTGGAGGCTGCAGCCACGGTATAGGGGCCACTTCCACACCTCGGCTAGCGAGGCGAGCCAGTCATCAACATATTTGACCCCTCTTTTCTTGACTGCAACAGAGTGCTGGCTGGTGCCGCGTTTCTCGAAGAGCCCTCCGGCAATCCCGGCAGGCATTTACGAACATATGGAGAACCCAGTACGCTTCCAAAAGCAATAAGTTACAAAGATGGCAAGACTCTCTGAAAGCTTTTAATGCTGTTTGAGTGAGTGAGCGAGCACGGCTGAGGGGGTGGGGTTAGTGATGACGCAGCGTATTCATATAAGGGTTTCCGGAGAGTAAATCAATAGGATGTCGGTGACGGCATTTGAAGTAGGTAACGTCAATGAAGTGCTAAGTCACTGACTGTGGAGTTTGAACCCTGAAAATGTTGGCAGCCCATCTGTATTCAGGCAGGTGCTTGTCAGTGCTGAGGCCTAGTCCAACATCATGGCAGGCCGCTGTGTGGGATCAGTCACTCCTAGACTATGCACTATTTCCCTGGCTCAGTGAAATGACAGGACCTTGATGGGTTTCTTCTTGATCTCCCATTAGGCACAGATTCAAAATATCCGGGCTTGGATCCAGTGGTTTAAAAATAATGACTGAGTCCAGCAGTCTGTCTTTTACTGACAGGATTTTGTGGGTCTGAGATGCATCATTGTTTTCCCTAATAACGTTTGAAAATACTTCGTGCACACTGTCAAAGTCCTGAGATGATATTTCAGGTGAAGCGATCACTAATGATGGCAAGATTTGATCAGGATATGACCCGGAAAACTCCAAATGATTGTCCAGATGAAAGGGAGTGTCTGAACATGGATAACAGAGACTGGTGTGCTCAGGCGTTAGCCGCCTACCGAACGGAACTACTTTATATTCCATTTGGAGAATAGGTCTCTGCTCATGCATTAAAGAATATCTTGTTACAATTGTTATTGAAATGTCTCCGCGGAGAATTGCAACAACCTAAATTGAAAATTAAAAATAATTTCCCCTCTAATGGAAGCCATTATTCTGTCAACTCCATGTCAGGATTGTTTTTTAATTTCTTCTTATTAATTTTCTTCCAAGACAGAGTGCCAAGGCATACCTTAAAATGTTACGGACCATTTCACTCTTATTTAATGCACTTTCTGATTCTTCTTTCCAGCCTCAATTATTTCTATAAGAATGACGGTCAGGATAAACTGTGCATCACTTATATCTGTCAGTTAAATTTGGTTAGTGACCATACAGAGACATAATTTAATGTTAATTTAATTCCGATGAAAAGACAAATGGAACCAAGTGGACCCATTCCATTTGTACACTCTTCTGAGTTGAATCAACACTGATGATTTTACAGTAGGCTGCAAAAAAAAAAAAAAAAAAAAAAATGTTACGGATGCAATTACCAGTTTTGTGGGGTGTAATGGAAAAGTAATCTAATGAGTAATGTAACTAATAACTTTTGGCAGGACGCTATTGAGCGTCATTGAAAGAATTTGAAATTGCTTGGTCAGGCTTGCTCAGGGTGGGACTATCGGGTCTCTATCGGGAGACATGTTGTAATTTGGCACTATAATACAATTTAATTGAGTAATAAGTAAAGAAATATTACTTTTGAAAGAAGTAAAGCGTAATATTACCTTTTTTGAGTTACGTGCCCAACACTGCCTAACGATAGAATTTTTGCACTGTTTGGCTATGCGAGACTAGCCGTTGCTGAGCAGCGCTGACTGCATACAGTGACATCAGGCATGTCCATAGTATGTGCATAACCGTTGTTTAACACCTACTGTAGCTTCTCAAAGTTGTTTGTACCCCAATTCATATATTATTGACCACAGATCCCCATCTGAAACGGTTTTGTGCCAGGGACACCTACTGTAGAAGAGAAGATTTGCATTTAAAAAATAACACAATTATTCAACATTTGTCAAACACTTTCAAGATTTAAAAAAAACCCTCAAAAATAGCAGATGTACAAGCTCGCTGTGAGCTTGTAGATCTGCTATTTTTGAATAGCCAACATATAAATGTATAAAATGGTTATATGATTATGATGCTATATTAACTACTTTTGCTGGGGACCCCCTGGAACCCCCTCAAGGGGACCCACTTTGAGAACCACTGGTTTAACAACGGTAATTTGCATCATCGGGCATGTCCAGTCCATATGTGGGAATATTTTCTGCTTTGCGTTGACGTCAGGCAAGATCACCTTGGCCATGGAAAAAAAAAGTCCTGCAGTGATCTGCAAGCATCCAGGTGAAAGTGCAATGTCTACATCAGTACAGCTTATTGAAGACGCTATTGAAAGAATTTGCAAAGTTATCTTTAGTCTTGGATATAGACAATCTATAACTAACTGTAGTGTAACCACTACAGTTTCAGGGAATGTCCACCCCATTCGGATACTATCAATGCATTGAATGGGACAGTATCGGACCATTGAGTGGGCGAAGTAGGCGACATACTGACCTACCCGCGATTTATCAGACCATTCATTGGGTGTTATCAAGACATACTGACCAACCGACGGAGATGACTTAAAAAGTTCAGTTTTGGTTTCGGACCATGACGGAGGCGCGCATTCTCAAGCGAACTGGAACCACGTGAGGGACAACCGAGCAAGCTAAAGCGAGCAAGTTGCCGTCCCGAACGTTGTGACGTTCGCTTGAGCCTACTCAGCGCTGTTCGAGTTATGTACCGATAGGCACAGAATCGTAAATCATGTTGTGGGGACTGCTCCGCCTCCGAGTAGGTCACTAGCTCTTGATTACGCCCAATGAATGGTCTGATAAATCGCGGGTAGGTCAGTATATACCTTCCTTTTGCCTTATTTTTTCCTCTAATGTTTTCCATCAAGAGATTTCCTTCCCTTGAACTCCCTTGACTCAGACTGTCAGATGAATAAACATACAAGTCAGTGTTCAAACGTATTGAACAGCCCGCTTATTTGCATTCGTGTTGTCACCACTTGGAGTCGGAATACTTTCTCATGTACTTTCTCAAACTTTTTGACATTTTTGACATGTCAACCACATTGACATGTAATTGGCCACGGACTCCCATCTGAAAATGTTTTGTGCCAGGGACCCCCAGAAGAGAAGATTTGTGAAAAAAAAAAAAAAAAAAAAAAAATCTAAAACTTCTAAAAACGAGATTTCTCAAACATTTTCAAAAATAGCAGATGTACAAGCTTGCAGCGTGGCACGAAGTGACTCACTGTGAGCTTGTAAATCTGCTGTTTTTGAATAGCCAAAGTATAAATGGATAAAGTGGTTAAAATGATCGTTATACTCCACTATTTGCTGAGGACCCCCTGGAACCCCCCCAAGGACCCCTGGGGGTTCCCGGACCCCACTTTGTGAACCACTGTACTATAGTATAGCGACTCAAAATACACAATCTCTACCTTTTTTTTCAGGAATAATTGTTTGGGAACACTTAAATGTACATAGATTTAAAAAAATCACACCCTGTGTGAAGTGGGCGGTGTCTTGCTAGCTAATCACAATACTGAATGGAGTCGATCAATCATGTACAAAGGATAAATACATTTATTGAAACACTCTTTATGATGGACAAAACCATAACTTGAAAAAAACAAAATTTGGTTTTTTTCAAGTTATGGTTGCTTATATAGGGCTATGCACATGTGTCATGTGACACTGGCCAATCACAGTCCTGAATAGGCTGTGATTGGCCAATCACAGCGCAGGATAATTCTACTAATTTCCTGGGCCCAGATCACAGCGCAGGAGTTAGTACATTTTTCCAAATCTCACTTATAGGGGCGGTTTCACCGCCCAACAAATCTCACTTATAGGGGCGGTTTCACCGCCCAAAAATAGATAATCTTTATATTTCTTTGCTTGAGGTCTGCAGTCGTCTGTGAAGCTTGTAAACAGCTTGCCAGATCAACTCACTATAATTTTTCATATTGTAAGCGAAGCTGTTTAGAGACGTTTTGCTTAGCTTTTTGGTTTGTCAACCGGCAATCAAGCCTGTTAGTCAGGAATCCACAATGATTCATGGAGCTTATTTTTGGACATTTCATTTGAGGGAATGAATTTAGAGCGTCTTATATAAAGTGCCAAGAGAGAGACATAGGGAGTACGGATGCTCATCATGCAATCAAAGGTTTTTGATGACTTTCCCCTCTGTAAACATTGGCACCACTACAGCAAACCACACAGTGATTAAGAGGAGTCCTTAGTCTTTGCTGAGACCTTAAAACTTTTTCCCAAGAGTTTCAGAATGATCAAGAGAGTCATTTTGTTTTCTTTCACTATCTCAATAGATCTTCATCAGTCGATGATGACTGACACTAGCCCTCGGCCTTTTAAAATGATCAGCTCTAGGACTTGCTTTGTAATCATCCTTTTAAAGGGGAAATCCACCCATTTTCAATATTTAACTATGTCATTAATATAGCATAAAGGAGTTGTGTGGAAATAAGAAAAAATTTAAAAAAAAATTAACATTGCAAAAAAATTTAACATTGCAAAAAAATTAACATTGCAAATTACACCATGATGAGTCATCACAGTGTAATTTGCAATGTTAATTTTTTTGCAATGTTACATTTTTTTGCAATGTTAATTTTTTTTTTATTTTTTTTTTATTTCCACACAACTCCTTTATGCTATATTAATGACATAGTTAAATATTGAAAATGGGTGGATTTCCCCTTTAATGATATTATAGCCAGTGTGGTGGAATGATGCGGCGAAGGTCGGGCTGATTTGGAAGTTTCTTAGTTTACCGGATGAGGTCATGGCACAGTGTTGTCTTTTCATTTGATTCAATATCCCAAAGTTTCTCATGATTGTTGTATGCTGTCCACTCTTGTTTGATAGCCTGAGCCCACTACCACCACAGTACACATACCACACTAGCTAGTGCATGGAAAATGGAAAGCAACAAAGATGAATGATAACTTAGATTTGTGTTTACATTAAATGAGCCAAGACATGACGCGGTATGACTACAATCTGTACCCTGATGAGTGCATCATAATCGGACCTCTACCTCCAAACCAACCCAATATGAACTTGAGACCTTGAGTTGTCTTATATACTCAGACATGCAATAACATGGTATTCTGGATTTTAATATTGCTTTGCATTGATAAATGTGACCTCAGCTCAGTAGGAAAAGCCTCAGTCCAGATGAATCCTAGGCAGCAGTTGTAAATAATAAATGATGTTCTCAACCCATTTAGACCTGTTAAACCTATACGCTGCTATACCTTTCAATCAGGGACAGCAGCTATATATAATAGCAACATTCATTTTTATTGTATTTCTTTTTAATACAAACTTGACGTCTTTCAGAAAGCTGTTATTTGATCTGTTGGATTTGAACCCTGCGCAAGTACTGACTTTTTTACCATTGAGCAAATAGAGCCTGCGTGCTTGCTGGGATAAATTGAATCTTGACCTTCAGGTCAAAATGTGTGTCTAGGTGATCCTGTGTCTAGGTGAGACATGACCTTTGACACAATCTAAATATCTCAATAGAAGAGCAGGGAGACAAAATACAACCACCCCAATTTTATAAGTTATATTGTATTAACATACTCTACCATACAGATTGGGAAAAATTACATTGTATTCATTAAAGACACGTTACATAGTGCCGCTTTAAATAAAGGTTGCAATTTTTTTTATTAGTTACCCTGATATGGAACAGATGAACAGATGAACTGGACTCTAAAATGTTCTTAGTCAGTCTTCAGTCAGACTTCCACATGACTGATATGTAACTGTCTGTCCATCCTTTCTCTTGGTATTCACCTGTTTCCTAGGCTGTGTGTTTTCCACTTCCTGTCGATTTGATCCAATGAAATCCAATGAAACTGGTCAGATGACCAATGATATCCAATGAAATCGACAGGAAGTGGAAAACACACAGCCTAGGAAACAGGTGAATAAAATGTGGTGTTTCAATGAGTTTTATGTAGGCTGACCATTTTCCAGTGCGGGCTCTCGACACAGAGAGCACATTGGGAAGTGTTAGTGTTATCATGTCTTTCTCACAATTGAACGATATGGATTCATGTTAAATATCGGCCTGTGACTAGTGTAAAAAACATTTTATAGAACACTAATAGCTTTATTTGTTTAAGCTTTACTTGAAATCCAATTACAGAACACAAGACTAAGTTTTTTTTTCCCATTATGATCGCAAGTGCAATCGTTTCTAAACACACAGGCGAGTCGTGCACGCCGCTCAAACAACAAACATTTCGATCGGGGCGGAGTCTCTCTCCTCCAGCCTAGCGTAAAAACACCATGTTTCGCTATGTAAACGGAAAACTCACTTATACTTTTTCCACCTCGCCACAGACCTCGCTAAATCCCTTATGATCGCGTGTTCAACTGTTTGTAGACACACAGGGTAGTTGTGTGAGTGGCCCAGAGAAGAAATTTTCAATCGGCGACATTCTGCAGTAGTAGCAGTTTCAAAACAGCGTCGCTAAACAGCATTCCACGGCGGAGAAATGCAAAGCCGAGAAAAGACCGTTTTAGGGCGGGACCTAAACAGGAAGTGGACAGGGAGCGCCATGGAGTACGGCTGCTTTCGTCATCGCTCCGTAGCGTCGCAACGCTTTTCCATCTTTTTAGTATTTTTTAGCCTTCTCTTTTTTTCCTACACTGTCGGGTGTCTGAGGAGTTATGACAGACAAGCACTTATGGACATCAGCACAGCGATTACACACAGATTTCCGGACTTTTTTGCGGAAAACCCTCCACTCGGCTGGGTGGGGGGAGGGCTCCCCTTTGTCCCGGCCGGGACAATGGCACGGAAACGGCGAAGAAGGCGCCCAGGTCGACGAGGGAAAAGAGCGGGTCTCCTCGTAAGAACAACAAAACGTGGATATAAACCTGCACTGCCTTCAATCCTGCTAGCGAACGTTAGATCTCTGTGTGAATCAAGAACAGTGACCACTATGGACGACTTACTGGCGCGCGTTAAATACAACGCAGAGACGAGGAGCACTTGTATTGTTGTGCTAACAGAGACGTGGCTAACGGAGTTAGCATCTGATTCTTCCATCACTCCCCCTTGTTTCACCGTGTATAGAAAAGACAGAGACACTGTACTAAGCGGTAAGCAACGTGGGGGGGGAGTTTGTGCCTTGATCAACAACAACTGGTGCAAAGATGTTAAAATCCTAGATAGTCACTGCTCACCAGACCTTGAACTTTTAATCATAGCCTGCCGTCCTTTCTACCTACCACGCGACTTCAGCATTGTGATTGTAGCCGTTGTTTACATTCATCCTGGAGCTAATAAGGACACAGCTATGAGGGAATTACACCAGGCGATCAGTGCACAAGAAAATCGCCACCCGGACTGCGCAGTCATCTGCCTAGGCGACTTCAACCGGACAGACTTAAAAAAGGTCTTTCCCAAATTCCACCAGCATGTCGCCTGCAGCACCCGTGGTGACAATATTCTTGACCACTGCTACACGCCCTTCAAGGACGGATACAAAGCTCTCCGCCGCCCACCGCTAGGAAGCTCTGACCACTACGCCATCCAGCTGCTACCTGCCTACAAACAGAGGCTAAAAAGGGAGCCGGTCATTGAGAAGGAAATCCGAATCTGGTCTGAGGACACAGACGCTATGCTACAATCCTGCTTCTACCAGACTGACTGGGGGATGTTTAAGAACGCCGCTGGGAATAACATCAACGAACTCTCAGACTCAGTCACTGGCTTTATCAGTAAGTGCATAGATGACATAGTCCCAAAAAAGACAGTTCGGATCTATCCCAATCAGAAACCATGGATGGACAGCGGAGTACGTGCACATCTGCATGAACGGGATGCTGGTTTCAAATCTGGCGACGTGGAAACGCGCAACACGACGCGCGCGGCCCTAAACAGCGCCATCAGGAAGGCGAAAAAGGCCTACACAAAAAAGATGCAAGACAAACTCAGCAATGGCGACATCAGGAGCACATGGCAGGCGGTACACACCTTGACAGACTGCAAAACAAGAACCAGAAGCGAGGTGAACCCGCCTGCCTCCCTCCCCAACGAACTGAACACTTTCTACGGCCGGTTTGAGATCAGCCCCAACCGCGGCAGCCAAGCGGGGCCATCAGCAGCACCAGCAGAGAAGAACCCTCTAACCATCTCGGAGAGAGAAGTGCGTACAGCCTTCGCACGGGTCAACATCCACAAGGCAGCCGGACCTGATGGGATTCCAGGCCGGGTCCTTAAGGCATGTGCAGACCAGCTGGCGGGTGTCTTCGCTGACATCTTTAACCTCTCCCTCTCCCAGGCTGTGGTCCCTGCAGGGTTCAAAATGTCAACCATTGTGCCCATTCCCAAAAAGGCCAAAGTGACATGCCTGAACGACTGAAGACCTGTCGCTCTCACCCCGATCGTCAGCAAGTGCTTCGAGAAACTGGTGAGGGAATACATCAGCTCCACGCTACCTGCCTCGCTGGATCCGTGGCAGTATGCATACCGCAAAAACAGATCCACCGACGACGCTATTGCCATGGCTCTCCACACCGTCCTCTCGCACATGGACAACAAGCTGCTGAAGGACAAATATGTACGTATGCTGTTCGTGGACTACAGCTCAGCATTCAACACCATTGTCCCAGCAATACTTGACAAAAAGCTCAGAGACCTAGGGCTACACCCAAGCATGTGCGACTGGATACAGGACTTCTTGTCCAACCGACATCAGGTGGTGAGAATGGGCAGCATCACATCCGACCCCCTGACCCTCAACACCGGAGCACCCCAGGGATGCGTGCTGAGCCCTCTCCTCTACTCCCTGTACACGTATGACTGCACAGCCACACATGTCTCCAACACCATCATAAAGTACGCGGAC
Source organism: Gymnoscopelus braueri (assembly GCF_963280865.1). Classification (NCBI taxonomy): domain Eukaryota; kingdom Metazoa; phylum Chordata; class Actinopteri; order Myctophiformes; family Myctophidae; genus Gymnoscopelus; species Gymnoscopelus braueri. The sequence continues at coordinate 39,767,307 of NC_137607.1, read as the reverse complement.
GACACGACAGTGATAGGCCGAATCGTCAACAACGACGAGTCTGACTATAGAGAGGAGATCAACTCACTGGCACGCTGGTGCAGGGAGAACAACCTCTCTCTTAACGTCGACAATACCAAAGAACTGATCGTGGACTTCAGGAGGCCGCGGAGAGACCATGCGCCCATCCTCATCGACGGTGCTGCAGTGGAAAGGGTCAGCGAGTTCAAGTTCCTCGGAGTACACATCGAGGAGGACCTCAAATGGGAGACGCACACCACACACGTGAGGAAAAAGGCTCAGCAGCGACTGTACTGGCTCCGCCGCCTGAAGAAGCTCGGAGTAGGACGTCGCATCCTCAGGCTGTATTACAACAGTTCGGTTGAAGGCATCCTAACAGGCTGTGTCACGGCCTGGTACGGGAACTGCACTGCCCGAGAAAAGACCAGCCTACAGCGAGTAGTGCGATCGGCAGAGCGGATAATGGGAATCGAGCTCCCAGCGCTCCAGGAACTGTACAAAAAGCGGTGCGTGGTCAAAGCCAAGCGCATCATCAAGGACAAGCACCACCCAAGTCACAGACTGTTCAAACCCCTACAACGACCGCGACCGGGCAAGGGGCTCTACCGCAGTATCAAGAGTTCCACCACCAGGTACTGGTGTAGTTTTAATCCAGCTGCTGTCAGGATGCTGAATGAGGCATAAGCCTTGCTCAGCAGCCTGACAGCAGGCGGTGCAAAACCTTTCTGGCTCTTCCTGAACACACCTGTGGATTATACCAGGGACAATGACTTGGACTTAGCTCCCCCTCGGACACACCTGTGGACTACACCAGGTACAAATGACTTTTTTGCTGCACTCCCTCATGGAGCTACTTGCGGATTATACTAGGGTCAGTCCACCCTAGGTGGACACGCACTGACCTTTTGCACCTTAATCCCATGTATAACGCACTGACTTTTTTGTCTTTTTTATTGTGCTTTTTTTTCTCTAAGCACCTTAACGTCCATATGTATATCATGCACAGTATAAGTATAACATGCACAGTATACATACATTGCTGCTATGCTCAGGCACCTTAGTTTTTTATTATCTCAGGTACTTTGTAAATATGTAGATAACTTGTCTGGCCTTCTGTTGCTCTCTTGTTTTGATCTCCTTCCCACTTGCCCCCCACCCCTCTTCTTCTCCCCCCCCCCCCCCCCTCTTCTTTCTATGGAAATTAACGTTGCGATGGGAACGATGTACAAAAACGAATTTCACCCACTTCTTTACCTTGTAAACCTGTGATGTGACAATAAAACTGATTCTGATTCTGATTCTGGACGGAAACAAAAATCTTCGATTTGACGTATTTCCGTATCCGGGTGTGCTACAATGAAATGTGTCACTGCGAGAGATGAAGGAACGTGAGATCTTGTTTTAAAAAAATCTTTTTCAAAATTACGTTTTTTACGTCCTAGGCAGGGAATGAGTTAAGAGCATAAAGATGACATGACACCAGATAGTGGGCTATCTAATCTATAAAATACTGTATGTATTCTTCTGTCAAGGCCAACTAGTCCAGAATAGAGTTTGCTATTCACATTTTGGCTTCACTCCTATGAGAGGCTGATTTTACTTGCAAAGTGCAAGCGTTGCTTTTCTTCAAGCCTTTTGAGAAACATAGGAATCCCTTGACTCAGACAGAAGCCATAACTCTCAAACATGTACACCTTCACAGCTTAAGAAATATGACACTATCCATGAATGAGGGGTTTAGAACCTGGAAAAATGAGTAGGCCTATTGCCGTTAGTCAAAGCCTTGTCAATTAAAGCTTAAAGCCTTATTTATACTTTGTTGTGTGTCGGTGTCGCGCACCGCAAATAGCAGATCTACAAGGTCACAACACGTTGTGCTGCGATGCGTTGTGAGCTTGTAGATCAGCTATTTTCGGTGCGCGACACAATTCGCAAACAAGTATAAATCAGGCTTATGGCACTGTGCTAAGAAGTTTACCATTACAGTGCGAGGGCCATCTGGCTGGTGGCACCACTCCTTACAGGCCAATCGAACCACCAGCCCTGGGCTCCTGCCAGCGCTTCTCAGCGGAGGCCCAAGAATGAGCAGATGCAATAAACTTAAACTTAAATTCATGCTTGTGAATGCAGCGAGCTAGGTCGACTGCAAAAGAAATATGGCAGGCGTTCATCAATTTATGAAGAGGTGGTGTTGCTGAAGTTGTGTTGTCAGCAGGAAGTGGTGAAGCTCTGCCAATTTGCTGTTTCCCAGTTGAGAAATGTTGACACAAAGCAATTAGTCGATCTGTGGTTAAGTTTACTCCCCCCTGTATGAAGATGTTTGCTGAAGTTGTATTGTACGTACAGTGCTTCCCCCAGGAAAATCCCTAGTGAAGTTGGTGGTCCGGGCACCGGGTTGTATTTTTGTTAACAGCATACGTGTCGGAACATTAATCACTGTATCCAACTTTGAAACTCAGTGACAGTTTGGTCCAATTGAAATTCATGGTTGAATATTAATATTAATTTTGCAGGTATTTCTCAGCCAAGTCGGCAGACAATTCTTGGTTAGGTGGTGGTCAGGCCCGTCTTGTCAAATCTTTGAATATATATATATATATATATTTTTTTGTAACGCAAATATTTGCTTCTGGGGGGTCCCTGGAACTAAATATTTTGAGATGGGGGTCCGCGGCCCAATTCATATAATTTGATGTAATTTTAACATGAAAAAGTTTGATAACCACTGTATTATAGCAACATATAAGTGTTTCAGAAAATTGTTAGGATTTAGAAGACATTTGTAGAATCGGCCTCGGTCACAACACTCCCTTTCTTTTGACATTTAGTTCACTGATGCATGAGCAAGCCAGCACTTTGGTTGTCAATCATACAAAGAGAACAGAAATCTGGTCCATACTCTGTCTGGCTTCACAACGGCCAGCCCACTAATCACACGCATTTAAGTTCTGGTGTCATCGTCCATATTATGCTGTGCCAGAAGCGCTTCCCTTAAAACGCCATAAAAATAAGGGCAGGCGGATAATAACAATAGTAATATAGTAGTAGGATGGCATTAAAACAATGCCCCCCCCTAAAAAAAAATATATATATATTTTTTTTCGACTAGTCGACTAGTCGACTACTACTTGGTCAAATGAGTCGACTAGTAAAAATCATTAGTTGTGAATGCCCTAGCCAGGTCCACTGTCTGTTTTTATGATCGAATTAATTGACTACATTTCTCCATTGCACATAATGCCAGGACAAATTATACCGTTGGCTGGAAAGAGGGTTAAAAAGCTATTTGAACAACCTCCATGCTGAAGAACCATGATTTAAGACTGGTTTAAAGTCAAACTGTATAGGGTGAGTCATTTAGTACACAATGTTCAGTGTAATGGAGACATACTTTATTTTTCCAAACACTTTCCTCCAAAATGTTTAATGGTCTGTGAATGGAAATACTGTTGGTAGGCATAAGATCACTCTCATTGTCTAACATAAATAACATATGGCGTAAGCCGCCACGAGCCCAAGCACCCTCTCTCTGGGACGTATAAATCCAACTGAGATGACTGATGACCACGGCTGATATTGAAGCCGGGCAGAAATGTCCTTCTCGCTTACAAATCCAGCGCTGCAGCCCTTTTTTATTTGTAAAGAAATGAAAGAAAAAAATATATTTTGTAAACATGTTCAGTGAAGCAGTGAAGATAGATTGTTCCCATCACCCAAATTCATTTATTTTCTTCATCCACTTATTTATTTTATTCCTTATCTACAAAACGGGGTATTAGGCCTGCTCCCCCTTTTCCTGCCTGATGTGTGCACCTTCACATCGACGATGACCACCATCATGGCCCCTAGAGTTAGTCCTCACGTTCATCTTTTCATCATTCTCGGTTCCAAATGGAACTGTTTTCATAAGCAGTTTTCAGGCTATATTTAAGCACTATCTGTGGTGGGATCTCTAAGCAAGAATGCATTCTGTCGCATGTGGATACCCCCCCCCCCCCACACACACACACACACACACACCCTAACATAGACTTAACTCTTAACACAGGCTGTGAAACTCAAACCTGATTAAACATGGTGAGACTTATAACACATAAAAACAGATACCCCCCCCCCCTACCCCCCTCCCCCCCTGATCCTTGGAGACCTGCCAAACCTGACTTGGAATGAAGCATAAAACACTGTACTGCGTTTCCAGATGTTAAGTTGGGAAGAATGTCCGTCTGCGATGATGTACTGTGCATTGACGTGTGAGAGTTGATGTTTAAATACTGACTTTCCAAACAATGCTGATGTGTAAATAGAGTAGGCATGACATTCACACGGTCACCTATATGACTCCAGAACGACAGTCAGTTGCATAAAAGTAAATATACAAACAAATGGCAGATCATTACTCTCCCCGCCTCTCCCTTATTCCCATTGTGACTTGGTACAATAAGCCATAAACTATTTCTGCGGATTATACTTATTTAGTTTAACACAGGGTTTAACTTTGGTTTAGTCAAGGGGATTAACCCATTTAGACCTGAGGCCGATTCTACAAATTCTAAATCGGTAGTTCTCAAACTTTTTTGTAATTCAAAATGATTCAACATTATTCAAACAGTTTCAAGATTTTTCTAAAATGTTCAGAAATAGCAGATGTACAAGCTTGTTTAGCTTGTATATCTGCTATTTTTTAATGGCCAACGCAAAAATCTAAAATTACACGGATTCTTTCCCGTTTTTAATGGATTAATAAAGCACATTATCTACTTTGTAGTCTGACATTTTCTTTCCTGTTACTTTGGACCATTTTGTCTGATTGGATTGCCTGGTGTCCATTACGAAGTGGTCTTCACATGGTTTCTGACATTTTCTAAAGCTTTTTATCTCATTATCCTCCCATTTATCCTCAGCCCTACTTGAAAGAGTATTTCGGGGCCACCTCAGCCGCCCAACCATGAGGCACTGCTTTTCAGAAGGAAACATTGACTGCTGGTCCCATGATCCGTAGCAGCATACATACTCAGCCAGCCCGCCCACTTTTTTCTACGGCTCCAAGCTTCAATTGGAAGTACATTTAAAGCAGAAAATGGCCCATAGCCACGCTGCCAGGAAGTTCCGTGTGCGTTGTCTTGTATTAGACGTAATAGTGCCGAGTCAGTTAACGTTGTGGAAATGTGGCATGCAGATTAGAGATACAGTATATCTATTACAGATGTTTACTTTATTGTTCACATCTGTGCAATATCACATGAGGTACGGTGTCTTCTGTATTAAGACAGACAGACTTTGCTCCCACCCACTAAGACAAAACTCTGTGTGTGTGTGTGTGTGTGTGTGTGTGTGTGTGTGTGTGTGTGTGTGTGTGTGTGTGTGTGTGTGTGTGTGTGTGTGTGTGTGTGTGTGTGTGTGTGTGTGTGTGTGTGTGTGTGTGTGTGTGTGTGTGTGGAAAGTATGTAATGACATGCCGACTTGTAAATGTGAGGGTAGAGTTACCATTTCTGTCACTGTGGCTTAGAGTGGAGTGGGGCAGATGTAACACTTTTTGTGTTGTTATTTAGCTCGAAACAGGAACACACATTTTCTTATATATATATATAGAAGGAATATGAGTGTGTGTATATATATATATAACAATTAAATTATCTCTTTGAAGATGAAAAATATTAATGGTGCACTGAATTGAGTGATTTTCCCTAAATACATCCAGACATTTAAATAGGGCTAGAGAAATGCTATTATTTATATGGCTACAGAAAGATATTAATCGAATAAAAAGGGAACTTGTATGCAACTCCCTACTGTATACAGTATCTGCAGTGGCAGAAAAGGTGCACAAATCATTCACGTAACTAAAAGTACAATACAGTATATACAGTATACTAATAGTACTCTGAGTGGAAAATGATTTAATACAGTTAGCAACCTTGAATAAGTCCCAAATTATTGTCCGACTTAAAATTGATTTAGTTATTTCAACAGACCTAATCACAATGTCATAAATTCAAATTAAGATCAGAATGACCTATGTTGCATGTCTTCTCCTTGCTCTGTCCTTCCTGTTCTGCCATTCCTTTATGTCCTGTGCTGGAGAAAAAAAAGATGTAGAAATACTTAAAATGAATGCAGTAGATTAAAAGTATCACTCACCGTGGCCCTGGAGACAGAACACTACTTCATCAAGTTGTTCAGCAGCGGCCCACTGTGCCTGACACTAAACAGAGTTCGGCGCTCGGCGTCAGGTACAATTCATAAAAGATTCAAAACACTTTCCCTGACAATTGTAGCCTGGGGCTCTCAAGGTTTATCTGATAATACTGGTCACACTGCATTGTGTGTCCTTGAGCAGCAACAAGGGCAAGTGATTTCTTCTTCCTTAAGTCCATGTAGACTTGCAGCAGGGGAAAAACATTGCTTTGAATAGTCCCCGTTATTGTTTTGAGCGACAAGGCTGACAACTCTCAGAGTGCATTATTAAATACCACTTTTCAACAAGGGGGTCGGTGCAACGGAGCTAGGCATGTTTTTCCTTTTTTTAAATGGAGAGGCTAAGAGTATATATATTTGTAACAATAGTTGGTATTTAATACAATAATCTGCTATCCATGTTGCGGGGAGAAAATGATTCATACCACCATTATGCACGGGGCGATGAAATGTTATTGGGTATATGAAATTGTAATACACACGCATAATATTTAATAGTCTCTGCACCGTGGCCTACTTATTGTATTCATGCCCGCATAATGATTCCGCAGTTAACCCTTTCACTATCCCCCGCCATGCCGCTGACTATCACGGTAACTGATGACTTGCTACATCTCCAGCAAGAGTAAGTAGCTTAGGGACATGCGAGCTATGCCTATAGTTGCTGTAATCTACTTAGCAATCATAAACTGAATTCATCTTCACCAAGATATGCGTGAGAACAAAAAAATGTAATAAATACAGTGGGGCTCTGTGAAAGATCCAGGAACACTATCAGTGGTGTAAAGTAACTAAGTACATTTACTCAAGTACTGCACTTTTTTTTTAAGGTATCTTTTACTTTACTGGATAATTTGCAATTTTTTGTACTTTTAATTCTACTCCACTACATCTCAGAGGCAAATATTGTACTTTTACTCCACTACAATTATTTGAATTGTTACTAGTTACTTTGTAGATTTTGATTATTATTACAAAACATGCATTAACCCCTTTGGCCTATACATTTCGGCCATTTGAAAATAGCCGATCTACAAGCTCAAAATGCGTCACGATGCGACTCATTGTGAGCTTGTAGATCGGCTATTTTCAAAATATTTTTTATACATTTTATGAATTCGAAAACTTGTGAAATGGGACATTCTGCATAATGAGTACTTTCTATTTGTGGTACTTTAAGTACATTTTGATACCAATGATGTTGTACTTTTACTCAAGTATTTTTTTAATTCTGGACTTTTACTTGTAACAGAGTATTTCTACATTGCAGTATTGATACTTTTACTTAAGTAAAACATGTGAGTACGTTTCCCACCACTGAACACTATTGCCATGGTAATTTAACTTAATGTGCTTGGAAGGTAGAGAAATGTTTCGTGTCACACTCACAGTCCCCCTTAACTATGCCTCCTCTACTTGCTTGTACCTCATCTTGTTCTTACCTCGTTCTAAAACAAGGAAAAGGAAACCATCGTTTCTGCCTGGCTCTTATTTCTTCACCTACAGTGGCTCTTATTTCTTCACCTAACTCTTCTCTATTATACATGAGCATTCCTGGCACCCGCAGGTGCACAGTATTTGTTACATTGGTGCTCTGTGGTGCTGTGGCTTTGACTCACACACTCCCACTTACAATTGGGAGTTTGTAATGATGGTAATTAAGGAATTTGAGGGTTATTTTGCAGTTGTGAGCTTCTCTATTGGAGTACATACAGTATGTCTATCTGCTTGAAATGGCAAATACAAATACTGTGTGTGTGTGTGTGTGTGTGTGTGTGTGTGTGTGTGTGTGTGTGTGTGTGTGTGTGTGTGTGTGTGTGTGTGTGTGTGTGTGTGTGTGTGTGTGTGTGTGTGTGTGTGTGTGTGTGTGTGTGCGCGCGCGTGCGCGCGCGCACGCTCTGTAATTAAGGAAATAATGTGTTTTTTTCAACCTGGTATCCCTATTTTGGCATGTCATTATTTAGGCGAGAAAGATTTTCAAACCTTTTCAGAAATAGTATAAAATAGATAGATCGTGTCAAAGGTCATGTCTCACCTAGACATATGATCTGACACGAATTCTGACACGAATTTTGACCTTATGGTCAAGATTCAATTTATCCCCTGAGCAAGCAGGCAAGGCTCTATTAGCTCAATGGTGAAAATTTCAGGAAACCAGATTCAAATCCGGGGTAGAAGGGGAAAGTTACATAGTGCAGCTTTAACCAGATAAAAACATCATTGAGATATAGAATCTCTTTTATGAGAGGGACCTGGCGAAAAGGGCAGCACAATGAGCCGTACGCACATACAGTACAAAAAAAGTACAAGTAAATGTACTTTGTTACTGTCCACCACTGTGTACTACCAGGGAATGTGATTGTGAATTGAAACTCTTAAGAGTGTTTAAGTTGTGCTGTATTTTTGTACTATTTCCATTTAGTCAAAGGAAACTTAGATCGCCACCACATTAGTCCATATAGCCAGTTCATCAATACAGGGACCATGTCATCTGTATTGAGTGGGGTTTTGCCATTGAACACTGCATTGCGATGTGGGCGGGCGGCTTTGTTCACAAACTTCACACCTGTTCATAAACTTCACACCAAGGGACAGTACTTGGTATTGATAGATAAAGATTGAGCAGGGAGGCGATGCCGTTATAATGCCTGATTTATACTTTGTTGCGTGACATGTTGGGCACTGAAAATAGTCGATCTACAAGCTCACAACCCGTCACTTGCGATGCTATACCAATTGGAGAATATATGCGCATGCATGCCAAGAAAGGAGGGTAGCTAAAATCCCAAAGTAACTTTTCTTCCGGAACTTCGGTCGAAAACTAGAAGTTCCTTAACAGTGGGCGTTGTTCCGCACAGTATTTTTTATCTAACCGTTATCTGCTTATCTGCCAGGAGTGTAGTGCCAGAAGATCGATGTGGCTGAGAGCAGTTGTGAGGGGTTGATCGCCTTACGTCGACCGGAGCCATGTTCTCAATCAATGAGTTTGATGTCGGTTCAGTAGCTGGGAGGGATTGATTGGTGGAAGGCATAATTGGTCTCATTTGACATTGTAGCAGGTTAGCCTCAGAGAACTGGCTGGGAAGCTGTTGTGCTGGAGTGGATCAGGTTTTTTTGTCCTGGACAACACAATACAATCGTCCACTCAAACAAAGGACAGGCTTTTTTTTCTTTTTTTTTTGCAGGCATCTGTTTTCAATTCTTACATTGAAGTTTTACTGCAAGTTGTATCCTGTGTCATTTCAGGAAATAAGTGGAGAGTTTTGCACAGGTTACATCATGTCCTGCAAGTGGTTCATTGGATTTAATTTCATTATTCACCATACCGGTTGGCATACACTTACCAGCTAGCTCCCCTGACTGAGCTGAGTGAGTGGAGGGATGCCAAAATGCGAGTCATTTCATGTAATTGTGAAACTGTGTCTTAAAAATCATGTGCTTTGAAACTTTTTCAATTGACTACAAACTCCTCTGTTAAACCTACAGTACAAATGGCATTTCTGGAACTCCCTTGTAAATCCCTTTTGAATGCACTAGCCCCGGGCATGAGCCACAGGCAGCTTGTAAGTGGACCTCTCTGTCTCAAACTGCTGACTCAACAAGCTCTCTACCATTGTAGACATTACATGTATATAAGAGACAAATATAGACACAGGGCCTGAATTTCGGCTCCGGATTGCAGGGAATGGGCGTAACTTAATTGATTCCTGCTAATTTAGCACACATTCACAGTGATGTTAATAATATAATCAGAAAGCGGGAGGAGTGGTTGTAAGCGCTGTGACGGACCGTCCATTTTTGGTGCTCTCTCTCCCCCCCTCTCCAGAAACATTCGGGTCTGTGCCTCTCTCTACAAGGCAACAAGCACATGGCTCCCTCCCCCTCTGCTGTCTATGCTTATTGTCTCCGCCAGGCCGAAAGGCATGGCGAGAGAGTATGTTTTGCCCCCTGTCCGTCCGTCCGTGTGTGTGTGTGTGTGTCCGTCCGTGTGTCCGTCCGTCCGTCATTCTGTCATTTTGTGTACAGCTAATCTCTGGCACCGTTGGCTTGATCGCAGCGAAACTGTGCACACACACTCCCTGGATGCCAGAGCAGAACCTCTGCCCCAAATTTTTCAAATTAGGCTTTTATAGCGCCACCAGGAGGCCGCTTTTTGCAAAACACATTTCTTGACAGTACTCCTACAGATTTTATCCAAACATCACGCAAATCAGTACACAGTATCTCTATAGTCATGTGATCAACACGGATCTGTCCAATTTTCCATATTTCATCCTGATTGGCTAAGGTTGGCTTCCAAAGTTTGCAGGATTGCTCCGTTTTCAACAAAATGCCTCAAATCATGAACGCAGCTTGCGATTTCCGTGAGATTTCGCACGCACATTCCCACTAGGCCGAGGAAGAAATGCCACTTGAAAATGTTCAAATCAGCCTCATGGTGGCGCTATAAATGGACGATTTATGTTTTTACCTATAACTGCACCGATCTGCATGAAACTTTGCACGCACACTCCCTAGAGGCCAAGGAAAAACAACTGACCTGCATTTTTCACATTTGCCTTTCATAGCGCCACCAGGAGGCCGACTTATGTAAAACACATTCTTTGATATTAAGCCTTCAGAATTTATCCAAATTTCACGCACATCGGTACACTTGATCTCTATAGTCATGTGATCACGATGATGTGATCACGATGGATCTTTTAAAATTTTCATATTCCATCCTGATTGGCTAACATTGACATCTAAAGTTTGCAGGAGTGGCCCGTTTTGAACAAAATGCCACAAATCATGAATGCAGCGTCCGATTGCGACACTTTGCACGCACATTCGCACTACATTGAAGAACAAATGCCACCCTTTTAACATTGCCCTATTATAGCGCCACCATGAGGCCAATTTTGCAACACTTTTCTTTTTTATATTACTCCTACAAATTCAAACATCATGCAAATCGGTACACATATAGTCAAGTGATCAAGATGGTTCCATCCAATTTTTCATATTCCATCCTGATTGGCTAATTCCGAACATTGCTGCCCCACAATAACCTACCTGACCTGGCGGAGACCTGTGCTCCGAGGAGCACTTTTTCTAGTTTATACTTAGTCTGTGTCGCGCAACGAAAATATCAGATCTACAGTATCTCTTGTGACACGTTGTGAGCTTTGTCATATGATGAAGCTTAAGAAGTAAATGTACATCAATTGAAGGGACACCCCACTCAGTAAAAAACACAGTACCGGTACACCAGATGTACTGGGAAAAGGTCTCTTCCCCCGTCTCCATCTCTCTCTCCGTTTCCATTTGTCTTCCCCCTTCTCCATCGCATTTGTCTGCCTGATTCTTAAGTTCCCCTCCAACTCTGTTTCTGTGAAGTTATGATGATCTTGGCATCTTTGTTCCTTTTGTATTCTGACTTTCCAAGGAGTAGTGCATACGGCATACAGCATTAGACATGTTCTGTAGGTAGTAGGTACAGAAATGCAGACAACCTACTTACCGTACCTATACTCATACATAAAATCTAATTATGGAGGACGACTTCACCCATTTTCAACCTATCTTCATATAGGTCCTCACTAATGCTCATGATAAAATTAGCACGCTAACTTTCCAGGAATAGAAAGCCTGCACTTTCTATTAGCTTGGATTCCCCATCGATGATGTCAGTGGTATATTACTCCTACAGATTTGATCCAAACGTCATGCAAATTGGTACACAGTATCTCTATAGTCATGTGATCAACCCGGATCTGTCCGATTTTCCAGATTTCATCCTCATTGGCTAAGGTTGGCTTCTAATCCTGCAGGATTGGTCCATTTTGAACAAAATACCTCAAATCATGAACGCAGCTTGTGATTTCCGTGAAATTTCACACGCACATTCCCACTTGGCCAAGGAAGAAATGCCACCTTTTTCACATTGGCCTGTTATAGCGCCACCAGCAGGTCTAATTTACCAAAACACATTTTTGGAACAAAATGCCTCAAATCATGAATGCAGTGTCCGATTGCCGTGAAAGGCCTAAGAAGAAATGCCACCCTTTTCACATTGGCCTATTATGGCGCCACCAGGAGGCCACAATAACGTACCTGACCTGGTGGAGACCTGCACTTTTTCTAGTTTATTTTCAGTTTTATGTATAACATTTGTATTTGTATACCTGTGTTAGCCATGAATACAAAAAGGAAAGGACAATTTGTCCCGAAAGTGGAACCAGGACATGATAGCACATTAGACATAGCATATTAACTCTTTGACTGCCAGAGTATTTTCATAAAGTACTCCCCCAGTGCCAGCAATTTTCGTGTTTTTTTATTTTTATATTTTGAATTTTTCTCATGAAAATAATTTAAGGACACATAATTTAAAGACCCAGCACAAAAATGTTTTGATCGGCGAAAATTACGATGTGATACACGACGGCGATGACTGATCGTCACCCAGACCATAGATTATAGAAGAGAACCTGTCCGTTTGTCCGTTATACCGTCTGAAAACCCGTTTATTTACCTATTTTGGACGAAAATGACTGGGGAAAAAAATCAAAAACCGGAAACGGAATCCAGGCCATGAAACCGGATGCAGATGTCCGTGAAGTAAGTGGAACTCGAGAATAACATTGAATATTAAGCAGCATAGCGCAATCAGAGATTAAACAATGAACGCGCGTCAAGCGCGTCGAACGCGTCGACGGCCAACTGGACAAAGTAGCACTTGACGCGTTATCGCGTCGTCCGCAGTCAAAGAGTTAAAGGAGTTTTGCTATAAATCTTTTATAGAGAACATGCCAACATAATGGATTTAGTAAGAAATGTCAATAAGTTAAAAGAGAGGGTCGTGAGTTTAAGAAGGCCCAGTAATTAGGATAATTAGGACAGGGTGCACTAAAGCGAAATTGGACAGATTAGACAGAAGTTGTTTTTTACTTCAAAAGAGAACAAGAGCACCACTCTGTTATACCTCACTTTTCCAAGCAAAGCAAATGGGGAGTAGAAAGTCGATGCGGATTATATGTGAAAGGGTTAAGATGCAATTAACCCTCTGTGGCAATATTAACCTGACTTCATTGAATGTATGAGCATACCGGTAAGTCAGTTAATTTTAGGCCATTTTCAAATGTTGGCCAAACAAATAATGGCAAAGGAAAAATTAATTGGGCATAAACATGTATGCAATTAAAGCTGAACCGTTTGTTGTAAAGAACCCCTCAAATGCTGTTTTATTTGTTTGGGCTCCGAAACCAATAAAATACGCTTTCAAATTAGTGGGACGAAACATTGAACCGTGTCTTAAGATTCTGATGTCATTTGGATTTAGTATAGTTTCCTCGGCTCTTTTTAGTGAATTTTGTGTACCTTGACTTGGTTGTCACAGGAGTTTTCTTGAAATGTCTGTTTTTTTGTGCTTTGAGTGCAAATTCTGTGTTGCCGTGGTAATTTGCTTTCTAATTCTCTTTGTCCTCGGGCGAAGAGTGTTAGTACGAGCATATCCAACTAACTATCTCTCTCTCTCTCCCCCCCACACACACACACACACACACACACACACACACACACACACACACACACACATACACATACACGCACATCGAAAGCCAAGTACAAACACTCTTCTCTCTCTTTCTCTCAATGTGCACACATCCACCTAATTAGACAAACCACGCTATTTGATTAAACAAGTAAATTGTGCTAGACTGTGTTTGTGATCATTAGGATAACCCAGAGTTTCCCAGAGAACATTAGCCGTGACGAATGTGTCGGTTCCCCAACTTAGATTGTTTGCGGCTCAATGGCGCACCAGGTTAACAACTCCCAGTGCGACGGGAGAAAGAGAGGCATGAAGCGAAATGATCCAAGATCGACCGCCACAGACGGCCCCCACAACGCCACTTTGCGGAGATCAGCGTTCCAAACGACATACAGTATGAGCATGTTGATAAACTACCGTAGGTCTGACCAGCCCTAGTCTCCAGGACTTACCTGTAGTAATTGGATAAGCAGTACGGCCAAGCGAAGAAGGAGAACATGATGATGAAGAAGAAGAAGAAGTAGAAGAAGAAGGGATTAGTAAATGTGAGCCTGGGCCTCATTAACGGGGTCTTACAAATGGCTTATGGTAACAGACATGTACTGTATGGAGACGAGAAGGCTTTAATTTACACAGGAAGAAGAATTTCAAGCTCCTGGCGTTTTCCCCCTTCTTCTGCCATAAGCTGAGATGACACCTGTGCTTCGTTCCATGCTCCTGGTTTTGTGCCTAATAATCAGAAGGTGCTTGTTGATGAGAGGGGTAGAGGGGGGGTGACTCTCTGGTGAGAGAGAGAGATACAGTGTGGCTTGCAAGGCAGTCAATGAATAAATGACTTTATTTTGCAGGTATTTCTGAGAAATGACTATTTAATTGCACTAAATTAAAGCTAGTATTTTGTTAATGGTGGTACAATTAACAGGAAAACAAACTACATGTCTAACTCATGACCCGTGAGCCAAGTTGATGTGTATATTATTTTATTTATCTTTTATGCTCTTAGTAATTGGTGCAAAACACTAGTGCTAGGGAATAGGAAAAATGTTCTTCACACACTATTCTACTTCACTTTCATTGACTTGACTGTTGTACAGACAATCAAGCATCTGCACTGCCTCCCATTTTTCTGCGTGGGTGGAAAAAAAAATGACTTTTCTTCAGCAAGCGGGATGAATCAGAGAGATGTTCTCTGGACCATCTTGTGCTATTCAATCTGCATATTTCCATTACAAGACACCTGACTGATTCTTCATTTTCTGACTTTAGTGAGTAAGAGAATGGAGGAGAGGATGGGACAGGAAGAGAGGAGAGAACAGGAGAGGTGTGGTGATGAGGGAGGTTGAGGACGCGAACGGCCTTTTCCGGAGGAGTTTTTACCAAGGGGGCGGGGGTGCGGGTGGGGAGAGAGCCTGGCGAGGCAGTCAGAGCACAGAAGTCAAGGCACAGACGGCTGTAGAGGAATATCTTGTGGAGTTTCAATGTTACTATGCATCCCAGAAATATATAGCTTATAAAGATTTGTAATTTGTAAGGAAATGTAAATATGGCAACTCATTTAGATGTAGGCCTAGTAGGTTTAAGGTTTCCCATGGACTATAGCCGTTTCACTCATGATACAATTTCTCTTGTTCTTTCATAACAGATACATGCATGTGCCAGATAATCCCCACACCAAGAGAGTAAAAAAAGAAAAAACGTTTCAGTCATTCAGTCCGACTTCACTGTAGCCTATGGTAGCCTTTTCATAAATGATATTTGTACTTAGGCTGTCGTGAAAGTTTATAATATTTAGAGAAATTTAAAGTTTCAAATACAAAAGTAGTAGTTGTGAATTAGCAAACTGGACATTTAGACTGAATGTTTCCTTTATCCTCATCTTGCGCTAATGCACGCAACTGTTTCGCCAGGTTTTATTTTTGTTGTTTCTCATAAGCGTGCACCCGTTGTCCGTCAACAACAGCTGTCTGTGCCTTGACTGACCTCTGTGCTCTGACTGACTGCGCTCGCCAGGCTCTCTCCCCACCCGCCCCCTTGGCAAAAACTCCTCAGGAAAAGGCCGTTCGCGTTGAGGACAGAGGGTAGAGGAAAGGTGTGGGGATAAGAAGAAAGAGGGAGGGGAGGGGAGACAACATGCGTGTGTGTCTGTGTGTGTGTGTGGGGGGGGGGGGGCAAGGGGGGGCAGCCGGGACCTGATTAAAGAGTGTGTCTTTGTTATGTAATTAGCTCTAAGAAAAGTGGAAGGCCCCTGCCGTCACAGCGATGGCGAGCAGCTGGCCTGAGGTTGCCTTAATTGCCTGCACGGATTCCTTCCAGGCCCTTGTTCTCTGGAGCTCATTGCCCGTAATGGCACAGATGTTTACCACTGGGCACAGCCGTATTTACGCCAGCCTACACCTTAACTACATTCTATATCCACCATTGGCGATGGCAGTCACACGTGCGTGTATCTCTCTCAATCTCTCTCCCCCGGGACCACTGTGATGACTGAACGGGCTCAGCTTCTGTTGAAAGCAAGGATGCCTAAGAGGTGTGTTTAGAGGGGACGCTGCGGTGGAGTGTATGCGTTGTGACAGTGTTGTGTTCTGTGTTCATTCACAGAACACGACATGTTCTGATATGAACTCAGTGAATTATTCATTCTTGATTGTGTCGCTTTGAAGGAATCTTTCAACACAGTCTTTCAACACGGTCTTTGTGTTTCTTTGCTTTTAAGATTTTGATCTGAAGAACGTTGCAACTAAGGCTTTTTGTCGTGTCTGAGGAGTTTCACCCAGTGGGTTATATCCCAGTTTTTAACAAATTCCATTATGAAATAGCCACATCAATAAAGGCTTTTTAACTTTTTTCACCAGAGGAGTGGCGTGTTTTTTTTCTTTTGTTCCACCCAGTTGTGTTGTGTTCTCTGCAACTTACGTGGTGCCAGGGAAAGGTGTTCATTGTTTTGCATAGTGGAAGACAAAGCTGGGTGGTGTCTGCCTTTTATTGAGATATATTAAAGCGCATTACCTCAGGGCTCCTGAGCATATTTAATGCCAAATTCCTATGCATTTATCCCCCCACCCCCCCATCTCCCGATGAGAGATGAATGCGGATATACCGTATAGTCTGTAGCTGTACTTTTATGCTGTTGTACTCTGCTCAGATTGCAAGTTATAGAGCTGCAATAATAATCCATGCAGCACTGGCACATTATCAACACCACACACTAAAACGCTTTAGTTATTTTCATAACTGATCTCTACCTCAAATGAAAAATACAACAAAAAAAACACGCAATCATGTGTTTGGTGATGGGCCTCGTGAGCTTTGCTCATCGACGACCAGTAATTAACAGTTGTTTAAATAAAATGTGTTAACAGAAACTAACTGCATATGCTTACATTACAGCTTATTCGTAAGGTGTCTAATAGAAATAGTTAGTTTCTACTGTACGTGCTGTGCAATAGGTTGCTTTGTTCTCAAGTAGTATACCACTTGAAGCAACTGGCTGTGAAACACATCTCTAGGCGGTGGACTTGATCTCCAAAAATGCAGGGCATTTCTAGATGTTAACAGCAGTGATTTATATATATATATAAGATTTATTTTCCCTTTTATAGGCATTTGGCTAATGCACGTATGCTGACTAGCTTATTG
This sequence comes from Gymnoscopelus braueri, assembly GCF_963280865.1. NCBI lineage: Eukaryota > Metazoa > Chordata > Actinopteri > Myctophiformes > Myctophidae > Gymnoscopelus > Gymnoscopelus braueri. The sequence goes on along the minus strand of NC_137607.1, from coordinate 39,749,942 downwards.
ATAAACAGCAGTGAGCAGAGTACAGCAGTGGGATACATTAAATGTTCTCCATTGGTGGAAATAACGAGAGGCTAACAAGAGTAAGAGGTGCAAAGGCCAAAACCACAGCGCCCAGACAGTAGATGTAAGAAGTGTCCCTGGAAAGCTCAAGCATAATGAAAAGTACAAACTGTGAAAAGAGGTAACGTTTGGTGTGCTCGGCTGCTCGCTGCTCGAGGACTGATCTTTATCACATAAGACTCAAGGAAAAAACTCTTTAAGAAATATAGTTCAAGGTCATCGCATGGAAGGATACAAACTTCAGCCACTCTTTCGTCTAGCAGAGACAAAAAATACTTTTAGTGTCTCCGCCAGGCCGAAAGCGCATGGCAGACTATGTTTTCGCCCTGTCCATCCGTCTGTGCGCTGACTATTTTTCCCTAGGCGCAACATTTACTTGCGCCGGCCCTGTGTCCATGTGTCCGTGTGTGTGTCCGTCTGTCTGTGTACAGATCTCTATGTGCCTGTCCGCCGCCTAAGATCTTCTGACGCCGCCCTACTAGATATCCCTACATCTAGGCTGGTGACCAAGGGTGATCGGGCCTTTGCCGTCAGGGCCCCTACACTCTGGAACAGCCTCCCATTGGACATTAGGGTTGCAAATTCCATTGCCATTTTTAAAAACAAATTAAAGACCCATTTTTATAGAAAGGCCTTTTTAACCTCTTAACAGCAGAATTTCGGTGCTTCTCTTTTACTCACTGATACTGTTGTGTGTTGTTTTTGCAAATTAGTATTTCATTGTTCACTGTCTGATTTTAAGTTGTTAGCACTTTGTAACATTGTTTAAAATGGTGCTATATAAATAAAGTTTATTATTATTATTATTACAGCTTATCTCCAGCGCACGCACACTCCCTGGAGGCCAGAGCAGAACCTCTGCCCCCAAATTTTCACATTGGCCTGTTATAGTGCCACCAGGAGGCCGATTTTTGCAAAGAAATGTTTTTTATATCACTTTTACAGATTGTGTCCAAACATGACGCAAATCGGTACACATAATCTTCATGTGATCAAGTCTGTCAGATGTTTCATATTCCATCCTGATTGGCTAAGATTGGCTTCCAAAGTTTACTGGAGTGGTCCGTTTTGAACAAAATACCTCAAATCATGAACGCATCTGATTGCTGTGAAACTTCAGATTGGCGCACCAGGAGACACATTTTTGCTAAACACATTTTTTGCTGATACTCCTACAGATTTTGTCCCAATATCACACAAATCAGTACACATAATCTATATAGTAACATTTTTCATATTTCATCCTGATTGGCTAATATTGACTACTACCTGGCCTGGCGGAGACAGAAGCACATTTTTGTACGTGTGCACACACACACACACACACACACACACACACACACACACACACACACACACACACACACACACACACACACACACACACACACACACACACACACACAGTTTTGACCTTTTAGGTCATCAGGGTCGAAACTTTTTTTTGGTTGCCTTATTACTATTGTACATAACTAGCCATGATAGAATAAAGACTTTAAAACTGAAATCCAAGTATTTTCCCTCTTCTATACAAGAGTGCCTGAAGTTTGTGTCCTCCATGTGATAATACAAGAAGCGCTTGGTAAAGAAGAGAAACGAGTGTTAAACTCAAATACATGCAGTGCATGCATGATTGTATGCACGCGTGTGTGTTATATTGTGTTTGTATTAAATTCATAGACACTTAATGGCTTTTTTCATCTACATTCAAGACACATTTGTCAGCACTGCGAGGGGACAAATGACGCCTAATTTGTGTAGAAGAGCGGGCGAGGAAATGTGAAATCTAATGACCCAACTTTACGACTAACATCTTTTTAATACATTAGAAATGCTGGTATTGCCTGGTTGCTTCCTTCAGGCCACCTGCAGTGAAGTATGACTTTGTTTGGATATGACTGTGTTTATATGTGTTTTGTGTGTGTGTGTGTGAGAGAGAGAGAGAGAGAGGGAGAAAGAGAGGGTGTCTGTGTACACTATGCATGAAGGGAGTAAAAGTGTGATACAGAGAGGGAAAGAAGGGAGGGGTGGAGTAGATCCATCTATCTCCAGTCGTGTGGTGGTTCCTCGGCCAGCAGGTGTTGCCTTTAGTTGAATGTTATCTTTTCTTGCCTCCTAATGAGGTAATCATTGGTGACTGCTTGTCAAAATTATTCTGTTCAATCGGAGCTTTGTCAGTGCTTTTCTCGCTGTTTTGCTGGCTAACATTACTCTTATGCCAACTTACACTTTTGCACACACACACACACACCCCCCACACCCCCCCCCCCACACACACACACACACACACACACACACACACACACACACACACACACACACACACACACACACACACACACACACACACACACATTACACACCTGCTAAACAGAATGCAGCTGAACACCTGCATTTTCCCAGTTTCAACAGGGCTGCCCATGCTTCCCTGATGCCCTGCACGCCTCCTCTCCTCTCCTCTCCTCTCCTCTCCTCTCCTCTCCTCTCCTCTCCTCTCCTCTACCCTACCCTCCGTGTAGCTCACAGCTTATCGGTCTCAGACATGTTTGGATGACTTTTATTCTTCCTTCCTCCTCCTCCTTTGTAGCTTTTGCTGATATTAAAAAGCAGAAAGCAGCTGGGCTAAAATTATTTTAGTTTTAGTTAATAACATTACAGAACTTTATTTTACATTTTATGAAAAAAAAAAAAAAAAAAAAAGGAAACTTTTTCTAAATAAGCTACAGTATAATACACTTTGCACCTTTTGTATCGTATTTGATGACAGACAATCCAGAGTAGAATTGTTTTAGTTGTAAACGCCATGTAAACATTTCCAACATATGATATTGACTATTTCACCAAAGTGTGAATTTGTTCGATATTTTATAAAATGAAAAGTTCAACTGCTGGGTAAGTATTAAAGGAATATTTCACTTTCAAAAACAAATTGGATCATTTTATTGTCTACTCAGGTTTTTGTTAGCCCCCCAGACAGTTTTTAAGTTGCTTGATTCAGTATTTAGATATTTGATATTCATTTTAACAGACCCCCCTCCCATTATAACTTCAAACTCCATTTTTAACATGTTAGATTCATCAAAAACACCCGTCCTTGTTTCTGGTGACTCACCTTGCCCTCCTAATACGTGAGGGGGCTGTGTTTTTTTGATTACTTTTTAAATGTATTAAAAAATAAAAATTTAAGGTATTGAATTTGTTTTATTTTCCAAATAAAATATAAAAAATAAATGAAAAAAACAATTAAAAAAACATGGCCTCCTTGCGTATTAGTCTTAGAAGGACAATATCAGTCACCAGAACCAAGGACGGGTGTTTCCGATGAATCTAACATGGTTAAAATAGAGTTTGAAGTTACAGGAAGGGGATAAAATCTGAATATCTGATAAAAATGAATATCAAATATCTAAATACTGAATCAAGCAACTTAAAAACTGTCCAGGGTGCTCCCAAAAGCCTGAGTAGATGATAAAATTACCCTTTTTGTGTGTGTGTGAAATATCCCTTTAAGCAGTTTCCAGATGTTTATTTGGGGTCAGATAACTAGTGATGAGCAGGCCAAAGTGCAAAGACCATCGCAACGCAGCGCCCCCTGGAGCAAGTTAAGCATTAAGTGTTTCGCCCAATGGCACTTCAGCAGCAGTAGTGGCCAACTGTAGTTGTAACGTCAGCCACCCTTCAGTTGCCAGCTCATAGATGGAATCCACCCTCCTGTCAGTGCCAGGGTCTGAACCAATAACCTCTCAGCTGTTACTAGGCATGCCACCCAAAAAAACTCTCACTCCCGATCAGGCTGATTCCACCTGAATGAGCGAGTATAATATATACCGTACGGTGACTGCGCTCGCTGAATCCGCAAGCGGGGTAGAGGCTGTCAAATCCATCCCCGCCATGATAAATAGCCATTTATTGTAGAATGGCAGCAGGAGAGGGCAGGTATACACGCCGAGACACCGGGAATGTCTTTCTGAGAGTGTTTTCCAAGACAGCCGGCATGGTGGAACCCAGCCCCAGCCACACTTGTCTTTGCTATAGACTTGGCAATTGGCGTACAGCTTGACAGATGATCCTGGTCTTGGCAGTCGCCCCTGTACATCACAATACCGCAGTGACATCTGCACAACTTTACGGGGCTGTATACAGTGGCAATTATGCAGTGCATCTGAGGAACTTAGCTCGGCAATTGTAGAGGCGTCGCGCATGCAGTATAAATTACTGTACATTATGTAAAAATAACACATTTAACACATCTGTTTTCTGGTTCTGAGGCACGCAGAGGCAAGATAACGTTTTTTGAATAAGTGACAGGATACATATAGTGAAGAGCCAGAGAGGTACATTGGCGTATGTCTTTGTGTGCGTGTGTGTGTGTGTGTGTGTGTGTGTGTGTATGTGTGTGTGTGTGTGTGTGTGTTTGTGTGTGTGTGTGTGTGTGTGTGTGTGTGTGTCCGTCCATGCTTTCCTTTGTGCGGTTGTCTGTGAGCGTGTGCATGCAAGTGTGAATTCTTGCTATAGAGACATCCTGCTTAGTCTAATTATCAGCCACATTACGATGGCAGTAGGTGTCATACCACATCTTAATTAAACGGAAGGTTTCAAATACCTAACATAATGTGTGGTGCACAGGTGTCGCTATCAAGATGTATTTTGGCCTGTGTGAACAGATGGGAGGGAACACTGACACACAAATAAATAAATACTTCCCTGCTCAACACTACGTACATATATTTCTCTTATTGATTATTTTCTTAGTCATTATATCAGTTACATTTGTGATCAAATAATCAAGAAGCAGGAAAAAAAATTGTATATCGGCATTAAAGAAAATCTAATTGATTAGTCTGATTAACTGTTGCAACCCTATTAGACTTCACGGTCCATTTATGCTGCTGTTTTTAAATATATGCACAAACATTGGATGTATTTTATATATTGTATGTGTTCAATTGAACATTATCTGTAGATATCACAAGTATTTAACGTGATAAAAGATATATATAATTTGAATCAAAAATTTAAGTTTTTCCAAAAAGTTGGGTTAATGATGGCCTTTCCCTCCCCCTTGTGCGTAAAGATGAGGTGACAAGCATCTGAAAATGTTAGTTTTTAGGTATTGAAGACTTAAATGAACTAAACAATGATTGTGTTTATATTACATTACATTACATTACATTACAGTCATTTAGCAGACGCTTTTATCCAAAGCGACTTACAATAAGTGTATTCAACATAGGTAGGGAACGAAAACTACTAATCACCAGAAGTCTTTAGTGCATTATCTGCAAAAACAAGCAACCAAGAGTATACCTAGCGCTAAGGTAAAAGTGCAATATATCAGCTACCTATTTCCTTAAACAGATGAGACAAAATAGCTAAATCAAATGAGCATGAGCTAAAACAAATAAGTGAATCGACTAAACAAGATCCAATAAACAATCCAATAATCCAATAAACAATACAGCAATAGAAAACAAGCGTTCGTACAACTAGTTAACAACAAGTAGGTCAGGCAGAGAGGAAGGGTAGTGTTTCCTGAAGAGGTGAGTTTTCAGCCTGCGGCGAAATATGGGCAGTGACTCTGCTGTCCTAACATCAGTGGGAAGTTCATTCCACCACTGTGGGGCCAGAACAGAAAAGAGTCGTGACCGTGTGGATCGGCCAGAAGGACCCTTGAGTGACGAGGCAATCAGTCGCCCCGAGGTGGCAGACCGAAGTGGTCGGGCAGGGGTGTAGGCATCGACCATAGCCCGGAGGTAGGAAGGAGCTGTTCCTTTCACTGCCCTATAGGCTAGCACCAGGGTTTTGAACTGGATGCGAGCCGCTACGGGGAGCCAGTGTAGAGAGCGGAGAAGGATGGTTGTGTGGGAGAACTTGGGGCGGTTGAACACCAGACGAGCCGCAGCTTTCTGAACAAGCTCCAGGGGTTTGATGGCAGATGCCGGAGCACCAGCCAGGAGGGAGTTGCAGTAGTCCAGGCGGGAGATGACGAGAGCCTGGATGAGCACCTGGGCTGCCTTCTCCGTGAGGAAGGGGCGAATCCTCCTGATGTTGTAGAGCAGGAATCTGCAGGACCTCGTCACTGATGCGATGTTTGCCGAGAACGTCAGTTGATCGTCCAGGGTCACACCCAGATTCTTTGCAGTCCGAGTTGAGGTCACCACAGCATTATCAATGGTGATGGCCATGTCTCGGTGCGGACAGCCCTTCCCCGGGAGGAACATCAGCTCGGTCTTGTCCAGGTTGAGCTTCAGGTGGTTTGTCGACATCCACTCCGAGATGTCAGCCAGACAAGCAGCAATGCGTGTCTCCACCTGGGTATCAGAGGGGGGGAATGAGAGGATTAGCTGGGTGTCATCGGCATAGCAGTGGTAGGAAAAGCCATGGGAGTGGATGACAGCACCCAGAGATGTAGTGTAGAGAGAGAAAAGAAGAGGACCCAGAACCGAGCCTTGGGGAACCCCAGTTGTGAGCCTGTGTGGTTCTGACACAGACCCTCTCAGCATCACCTGGTAGGAGCGACCCGTCAGGTAGGATGCAAACAGGGAGAGTGCAGAGCCTGAGACACCCATCCCCTCGAGGGTGGAGAGGAGGATCTGATGGTTCACCGTGTCGAACGCTGCAGACAGGTCCAGGAGTATCAGAACGGAGGAGAGAGAGTTCGCTCTAGCGGCATGGAGCGACTCCGTCACTGCCAGGAGGGCAGTCTCTGTCGAGTGACCCACTTTGAACCCAGACTGGTTGGAGTCCAGGAGGTCGTTCTGGTGGAGATAGAAGGACAGTTGTTTAAAGACAGCACGTTCGAGAGTTTTAGATAGGAAGGATAGAAGGGAAACCGGTCTGTAGTTCTTGATCTCAGAGGGGTCAAGTGTCGGTTTCTTCAGGAGGGGGGTGACTCTGGCAGTCTTGAAAGTAGAGGGAAAGTAGCCAGATGTCAGAGAGGTGTTAATAAGGTGGGTTAAGAAGGGAAGAAGTTCAGGTGCAATAGACTGCAACAGAGTGGATGGGACCGGGTCCAGAGAGCATGAGGTGGGGCGACTAGAGGTAATAAGGAGAAGGACCTCGTTAGGGGAGAGGGGAGAGAAGTGGGATAGAGAGGGGATGGGGGGGGGGAGAGGAGTAGATGAGGGTAGAGAGGGGGGGGTGGCAGGCAGACGGGTGTGGGTAGTGCGCAGGGCACCAGCCGGGGGAGGAGGGAAGGAGGATCGGATATCGTTCACCTTCTTGTCAAAGAAGTTGGCGAAATCGTCGGGGAGGAGGGACGAGGAGGGAGGAGGGGGTGGTGGTTGCAGGAGAGAGGAGAAAGTTTCAAAGAGTTTTTTATATGATAACATTACATTTCACATCATACGCCATACACTCCTCTAACTTTATACCAGCAAAAAAAAAGAAATCCCGCCCAAATGAAAAATGGTTTGATGAAATTTGATTATGTTTATGGCATGGCTCTGAAGGAATCTACTAGCCATCTATAAGAGGGTCAGTCTGTGTGTCTGTCTGTGTCCCCAGAGCCATTCTCACTTGGCTCAAGATTAGGCGTTATTTTTTTAATAATTGATTAAAGTTTGGATGAGACCATGTTGATGTGAAGATGATTGATTCAACAGTTAGAGTTACAGTTAGTCATTTAGCTTACAGTATATGTTCTACAGGAGTCTTGATTTGTATTTATATTTATTTTTTAGAATGAGAAAGGATGTCTGTTGTATGTTGCCCCACAAAATCTTTAGCAAAAGAGTTAAAAAAGTGCTATCTAAACTAGTCTCGGGAGGCAGTGCAGTCAACTTGGCATTCTCAGTCGCCAGTGGTAGAAAAAGTACATTTATTTACTTTAGTAATGATCAATACTGTAATGTAGAACCACTTACTTTACAAGTAAAATTTTGTTTATCAAAATGTACTTGAGTAAAAGAACAAAAGTATTGGCATACTTAAAGTACCAAAAGTAAAAGTACTCATTATGCAGAATGTCTCATTTCACAAGGTATCATTTCACAAGGTACAAAACGTATTAAAATGTTCTGAAAATAACAGTTCTACAGTACAAGTTCACAAGGCGTCGCATCGCGACGCCATGTGAGCTTGTAGGTCGGCTATTTTCAAATAGCCAAAGTTTAATTAGGGCTGAAGTGGTTAATGTATGTTTTGTAAAATCTACAAAGTAACTAGTAACTAAAGTGTTCAAATAATTATAGTGGAGTAAAAAGTACAATGTTTGCTTCTGAGATGTAGTGGAATAGAAGTAAAAGTACCTCAAAATTAACACATTGACTGCCATAGACGCAGATCTGCGTTCTATTTAATGAGTAATCACTTGGCTGCCAAAAACGCAGATCTGCGTTCTATTGTTTAATTGTGGTTTAATAACCGATCGCGCTGTTTATTGTACCATCCTTGATTTTTTTTCTCTTCCCACTCGCTTTTCACTTATCCTATGCGGAAGTATCCGTTATCCGTTTCGTGTTTCCGGTTTTATCTTGAGTTTTTTGGGTTTTGCCCTGGTTTTGGCCAGATATCATAGTTTTCACACGGTGTGGGTATGAACGGAAAGCTCCGGTTCTATTTATCTTTTCTCTGGATGACGAACAGTTATCCCCTTTGTGTTTACCAACGCTCTGACACGCAATCATAATATATATAAATGTTCTTTGGCCAGTGGGGGGAGGGGGGGAAATACGTGCATCGTTGCCTGATATGGTGCCTGCGGCCTGGTGCGCTGGTGAAAATTTCCCCACGACCGCCCGCCTGGGAAAACTTTTCCCTCTAGGTTTCGGGACATGGATCGTCTTTGTTTACAGATGCGATCCGATCACGGATTATAATGGATATAACATTTCTGTGACTGGTTGAAAAGGTTATAAAACACAAAAATCGCTGGCACTGGGTGAGTATATTATGAAAATACTCTGGCAGTCAATGGGTCAAGTACAGTACTTGAGTAAATGTACTTGGTTACTTTCCACCACTGTCAGTCGCATCATGTTATTCTACACCACCAATATTTAATCGATACATTCTGCATCCTGTGGCATCTTTGATGACCCCTCTAAGCTTACGGTCTCCGGAATCTGCGTCTTTACCCCTAGCTTTTAGCATATTTTTATATTGCACATTTTGTATTGTTTCTCTGCATTGTAATATGTGACATCTACTTGTCCCTGTACGTTAGTGTTTACTTTGTTACAATGTAAGATCTCGTTCCATACAAATTTCTATAAGCATGTTATTATTACTTTTATCTGAAACAGACATTTTAAATGTAGGGCTCCACTATGAATATAATATGAATATGAATATGTATATCCGAACTGTGCCTGTGTGTCTGTTGTGAGCCCTATGGAGCACAGATATCATATGGTGCTGTTTAAGACCAGTATACATCTTCCACTTGTTTGCTTACTTGGAGAAAATTCTTAATGTTAGTTCAGCATATGAAATAACTTAGCTCAGGATGTAGTGGCTTATCAAACTGAATATCATCAAAATCACATATGCTTTGGATTGCTGGGGCTGTATCCGGCACCTATCTTTAGCAAATGTCCCTTGGGGTCCTGTTTTTTATTAGTGAATCCACCTACCAAATGTCAGCCTATTCTCTGGAGAAGAGAACATTACATAGCGAGACAGACAGGCAGACACACACACACACACACACACACACACACACACACACACACACACACACACAGACACAGACACAGACACACACACACAGACACACACGTGAAAAGCAGGGGAAGATTTGGGTTATGAAAGCCCAATTTCCTCACCCTATGAATCTCAAATTCATGTTAGACAACGTTTTTTCCCCCCTTTGTGGCAGATGCTTCTTGCACTACTGGAGCACATAGTGGGTAGACAGATCTTCTGAAATTACCAGCAGTAAAGTGCTTTCAGAAAACCATCTATGTGCATAAATAGTTTTCTATTTTTGTGTTCCATACAGGGAATCACTTTCTTTTCTCTCTTTTTTTTATTTTTTTATAACTGTGTTGTTCCAGAGACAAAGCTAGCTGTCATGTTCAATCATTTCACTGCCACCTGTACCTACAAGCACAGCAACAATTAGCGTTGCAGTCTGACAAGAGAGAGCGCATCAAAGCCCCACCTGAAGGAATTAGCAGGTAGATTAATTATTTCATCAGGATATTAACGTACACTTCTGACTCGTTGGTTTTCCTCAGAAATCTTCCCTCGGGGTGGTTCAGGTCGGATAATGCATTTTATATTTTACATGTCAGTCATTTAATGAGGGCAGAGGTTGACTTAAGACAAGTACAACTGTAGAATGATTTCCAGACTCTGTAAACAATAATAACTGGGCAAGAGATAGTGGACTAAGAGGAGGCGTAAATGGGTATTTATCTCTGGGTGAAGCACTTCATCCATTTTCAACCTCATCTTCATAATAATAATTTACACGCTCATAGTGAAATTAACACTGAAGATTTGACTGTGGTATGGAATGCTTTAGGGGCTAATGATCATCCCGATCTAGACAATCAACTAAATAGACAATTCCTCCGTATCTTTGTCTCTGTGTGGTCATTTTTTTCCTGTATATTATGTCCAATAATCATTTCGGTTGACTTTGTGCCTTAGGATTTTTATACATTTTGGATTGATTTTACTGTTACGTACACGTGTGTGATTTTGCACTTTAAATAAAATTGAACTTGAACTTTAGAAACCTGCCTACCATAACCATCTATGTGGATTCCAAGCTATTAGAAACCACAGCCTCTCTCTTCCTGGAAAGTTAAACAGAAGCCATTGTTCTCTGCATTGATAATGTTCGAAATGACCCAACCTGTTTAACCGATGATGTCCCTGGTAGGCAGGTTTCTGTGTCATCCACCGCCCTCGACTGAGACACGGAGTGAGTAGACAGAAATGTTGGCATCTTATAATGAGCATTAGTGAGGGCCAATTATAGCGAAATGGGTGAAGTTATTTTAAATTATTTTATTTTCACCCACAGCTGAAAATCAGACTTAAAAAATAGCCTAATATGGAACGCAGGCTCCATGCACCATATGGATCCATCACAGACATGACTGACAACCCATATGATCAACAGCTCCCTTCTCTGAAGGGGGCAGGTCAAACGTTCACCACACAGCGGGGCGTTCACCAGACATCCAGACATATGGGAAAGTGTAATGTCATATAGCAGGCCTGAATATATGGCCCTTCTATGGCTTCCGCGAAGTTAAACCCCCACCATCCGTAGGGGAAACACACAGGGGGGGAGATTCATGGACACTTCAATGGGCTGTAACTCTGTCTCGCTAAATGCCCTTTAGAATGCCACAGGTGCACATTTTGGCGTAAATCAAGGCGATATTTATGGTGAATCCTTTAGGAGGAAATAAGTTTTCTCCTCAAGTGTGGGTTGTATGGAGCTTTGGTCGTCTTCCAGGCCCCTGCAGAGTCGGATCCCCGTCGTAATATATCCAACTGCTGCACTGTGACAGAGGTGAAACAGACATTATTTTTCTCTCTCTCTCTCATTGCAGCTGTAAGGGGTATTTTGCAGGCATCCTAGAATTGCGAAATATTTTAGTTTCAGGCATCTTCATGTTGCAATCAGACCGAATTGTTTCAGCCATGCTTGGTGAAACCCATCATATGTCCATCTATGGGTGTTGTTGGACAGCAAGGGGTGCAGTCTTCCAATGCGTTAGTGACACATACAGTATGGGTTTTGATATTCACAGCCTCCTGCTCTGGTCAGCTTCAGGCCACCTGTTATGTGGATGACAGATGTCAGTGGAAGTGCTCAACTAGTGGCTGATATGTACAGTGTGTGTGACTACCGTTCAGACTGTAATTGATCGTGAGTGAGTGTTGTTTGTCATGGCTCCTTATCGTCACCTGCTGTTTGCCCCTGCTTAGGCAGAGGAGGTACACATGCACACAGACATGACCATACATTACATTATACCATACATAACATACATTTTAGATGCCACATTTGCATCGCCTGAAGTGAATCACATTTACACCACATTTACAGATTTACATCGGATTTTTCCTGGAGACATACAAGAGTATGGTCCCAAATGCAACCTGGCTGATGGGCACGCACGCACGCACGCACGCACGCACGCACGCACGCACGCACGCACGCACGCACGCACGCACGCACGCACGCACGCACGCACGCACGCACGCACGCACGCAGTGGTGGAAAAAGAACTCAAATTCTTTACTTAAGTAAAAGTACCAATACTGCAATATAAAAATACTCTGTTACAAGTAAAAGTCCAGAATACAAAATTTACTTGAGTAAAAGTACAAAAGTATTGGCATCAAAATGTACCAAAAGTACCAAAAGTAAAAGTACTAAATATTTGAAAATAGCCGATCTACAAGCTCACAACGCGTCGCGATGCGACGCGTTGTGAGCTTGTAGATCTGCTATTTTCAAATAGCCTAGGTTTAAAATAGGTTTAAAGTGGTTAGTGTATGTTTCATTATATCATAATTTATTTCTGAAAAGTAACTAGTAACTAAAGTTTTCAAGTGCATGTAGTGGAGTAAAAGTACAATATTTGCCTCTGAGATGTAGTGGAGTAGAAGTAAAAGTATTGGAAATTGGAAATACTCAAGTAAAGTACAAATACCTCAAAATTGTACTTAAGTACAGTACTTAAGTAAATGTACTTAGTTACTTTCCACCACTGCACGCACGCACGCACGCACGCATACACACTATTCCTTGCTCTCTCTCACTGCACTCTGCAAGTGGACTGACTGCCTGGTAAGTTCTCTATGACTTCTCAGGACGTCCATAAACATTAAACACCTTCCACCTCTCCAATGAATGACCACCAAGTGAGTAATGTGCATTACATTACACTTGGTGTGTGTGTGTGTGTGTGTCTGTCGTGCGTGCGTGTCGTGTCGGGCCAGACCACCAGGTTTATGAACAGCTTCCACCTGGCTACCATTAGACTGTTGAACAAGGCGTGACCACTGCCTGTCATCAGGCTGGCCTTGGACTTTTGCTGTCCTTTTGGACCTACCTGTGGGTTATACTATTAAAGCAACCTTTTGTGGACCATGTGGTTGAACTTAACACTCGCCGATACTCTTCTTGCACTATTGTCTTTGTCATGAACAGTGTGCTATGGTCATGCACCTTTTTTCTAAACCTCATGTACATAATGTTCAGATGGATATGCTGAAGATGTAAATATGTCGATACCTTGTCTCTTTTTTTTATTCCTTCTTTTTTTTCCTTCACTTTTATTTCTCTTTCTGGAAAGAATCAAAACGATGGAGCTTGCACAAAAACAAATTTCATCCGCTGTTATACACCTGTAAACCTGTTATGTGACAATTAAGATGATTCCTGATTCCTGATTCTGCTTTCTGCATGGGGTAGTTAGCATTCGAGCTGTGAAGTCAGTCTCACATGTACCAAGCACATTGGGATTTTTCATATCCTGCGCTGGGAGCTGGCGCAGCGAAGCCTGAGTCATTGCAATAGCGCATGATGATTTATTGGGCACCCTCTGAGTTCCTTTTTAATCTATTCAAAATTGTGCTGAGCAGGAACCGTGGGAAATCTAACTCAATAGCAGCAGATATTGAAGTTGCTATTGATACTGAAAGAGAAAGAGATCATTTTTGTATAAGGACAGGCATGTGCTTGTGTGAGCACAAATGCACACACATACACACACATGCATGATACTGTACATAAAAATGTGTGAATACGTACAGGTTTAATACTATACTGTATGTCCGTACTTCGATGCAAAAAGTACACCAGCAAGAGTCTGACAAAGATCACTGTTTCTTGAGACACCTGGCTTGTTAACTTTGGCCTTTCCAGTCAGAGCAGGCCTATCTATCTATATGTACTGTATATACAGTATGTGTTCCATCTTTGGAAGTAAAAAAACTAAACAAAAAGCATTGCCCTGAGAGCAGGGCTGCAAAAAAAAACTAAACATAATGCAAGTTCCCTTGCTATGAAAGGTATACACCACATATTCTCTGACTCTGAATATAGGCATGCCCACATGTAACAATATAATGCTGCAGGCAATAAAAGTTATCTTGAGTCTCCAAGTTTTGGAGCAGCCCAGTGTAACCTTGAATCATGTATTTTTATACTGCACTCTGCCCCCCGAATGAGATATTGATTTTTCGAGGAATGTTCCTTTTATTACAGTATATAAAAAATATCTGTAATACCACAATCGTAACAGCAATACTCAGAGAGTCTCGACCGAGAGGTGGATGATGATGGCGGCGGTGATGATGTAAATTTCAGAGTATCACAGAAGCTCTACGGAGCTTCAGAGTGGGACAGGCGAAAGGCACACTGCAGGGGGCCTTGAAACGATACCGCACCGATCAATACCCTTTGGCTGGCTATCTGCATACATTGTGGCTCCGCCTCCATTGAGTCGCACCGCCGTTTAGTCCTGTGACCTCGTAATACCTCTAAAGCTGCGTCAGGGTTCAGTGGCACCGGGTGACAGAGATGGACTGAGCTTTTAATCCCTCCACACACACACTCACACACACACTCTCTCTCTCGCTCTCTCGCGCGCGCCCGCGCGCCTCTTCCACCCCCTTCAATCCCCTCTCTCTGTCACCTATACCCTGAAGCAGCCTCCGTACCACTTTTCCCTCCTCTCCTTCATGAAGTACTGGCAGGTGAGAGGGGATTGATAATTCTCCACTCTATCTTTCCTGATCAGTCACCGCGAGGGCGAGTTGCTGTATTTGAGTCTGTCAAGGTCGTTTTTGCCATTATTCAATTCAGACACCGACGCTGTGGTTCCCTCAACAGAAAGGGATCCCTTTTAGATCGTGTTAATTTATACTCTGTGGCACAAGAACTGGTCTACGTGATGCAACGCGTTGTTAGCTTGTAGATCATTTCTTGTGTGCAAGTGACACCGTCATGGGATGGAGTACTGTATATATTGAGCATAAGGCTTCCCTGTCTGAGCCACTGAGCATTATCTCTCCAGTAATCCATTTTAACCCATTAATACCTGGAACGCATATGTGTCACTTGAGATTTCTTTGGCTATTCAAAAATAGCAGATATACAAGCTCATAGCGCGGCACCGAGTGCCGCACTATGAGCTTGTAGATCTGCTATTTTTGAAAAATCATGAAAAATATTTTTTAAATATTGTTTTCCGATTTTTTTTTAGGATTTTGAAAATGTTTAGAAGTGGCCTCAGGTTTTAATGGGTTAAGAGCCAGAAAGTACTGAAATATGTATATATTTATAAAATGTATACTATGTTATTCTGATTTAACCTAAAAAAAACTTGTTGTCCGCTGTGTTTGACAAGTATGCCATCTTTTGTTTTGTATGTAACGTTGCTCTGCTTTACATGCGCTTTGTAACTAACTGTTTTCCCTTCATCTGACTGCACTGGCAGTGTTTATGTCCTTTGTACATCCTGTACTTCTCATTATGTGGACATAAATAAATATTTCAAATGTGTGTGTGTGTGTGTGTGTGTGTGTGTGTGTGTGCTTGCGCGTGTTTGAGAGAGAGTGAGAGCGAGAGAGATGATAACTCGGTACACTCACTGTATTATCATCACTTCACAACATAAGGCCATGAAACATCTTATACTTAGGCCTAGATCTCAAACTTAGTATCTGACATGTGGTACTGTATGGTTTGGTGATCAAATGTCAAGGTCAAACTGATGAGCCGCGTTTCAACTATGCACACAACTCTAGGTTGACCTTGTTTGAATTTAATTAATGTCCTCAAAATGCATGTTTACCTGAGAATAATTACTGCATTTTGTCTCAAAAGCAGGGCACCCAACACGAAACAAACCCTCCATTAAAACCAAGGTGACAGGTAACAAATGAAAACAAATGACCAGCAAAGAACAATTGGATTCATTGCCTTTTTTCTGATTGGCTGATGACGCACTTTAATTTAGCTGCCAGACGACAGTTCGTCTGTGACCTTTCTCCTGTGACCTCCTACGATGTATTGAGCGCTGTTTGCTAAGCGCCTGAGTTTATGCAGTGGGAGGGTAGAGCACCTTTTTAAAGGGAAATTAATATTCATGGAGGATGCTGTCCTCCGCTGTGCTAATCTGCATGAGATCTGACTTCCTTTCATTAATCAAGACGACTATGCCCCAGCGCATCAGCACTGTTTACCTTCGCCGTTTGTTGTTTTCCCTGTCTGTTGACTCGAGGCAAACGGCATAAATCAGACAACAATGCGCGACTTAACTCTGAACCCAGCAGTGTCTTACAGATGTGAAAACTTTTATCTGGGCTCCATTTTTTGGGGCACAAGACAGATGCCCTGGAGGCTCTGGGGAGTGAGGGTGAACATAATGGGGATGTAATTTCCCTGATAATGGACTTGCAGCCTAAACGATGGTATGTCTGCACTGTGTCCAATCTCACATACCCACTCTCATCCAGTCCTCTCAAAAAATCAGCTCTCAATTTAAGCAGTAATCAGGGACTACAAAACCAAAGTGAATGCCTGGGGTTTTCCTGGCTTACAATGGGCCTTTGGGGACAATGCATGTTAGTAAGCATGATTGGTCCACGTCGCAACTATGCTCAACAGCTAAAACCTCATTGGTGGTGCCAAAAATTCCTCTATACAGGAAAAGCCCTGGAGTGCTCCTGTCCTCTCACTCTACATTATATTGATACATTTAGTACAATTTAGATATGACAGGATGGCCATCCAAGAAAACCGCTGTTTTCCTTTGTAGGTCTGCACAGTACACCATGTTAGCAGACAGCTATACTACAGTACATATTTCAAACAAAGATTACACTGTCTTCTTTATGACCTTATGAATAAGGCTCAGGATTCAGGTTAATCTTTACCTTAAAACACTTTTCAAACACGTATCCCCCTGTGTGTAGAAAGTGTGTGCTCAAACAACCTGATGCAGTGGTGGTACTCCATGGGAAGAATTGAAACTCAGTGTGTTGTTACAGGCAGGCTGTGGTCATGTCCTAAACTGCATTCACACATGCACTGCAACTCTGAATGTAATGAGACATTACCCAGAGGGGCTGTATGTGTGAACGCAAATGTCCGAAACAGTTGGACCAGACATGCAACAGACTTGACACTGCCAGCTCTCTAGTATGATGTCCATGTAATGTCCGAGTGCCCAAGTGTGAAAATATACGTATAAGCAGAGAACACAGTGTGAAGCGCCATCAGCTTGCCTGACTTTGCCGGGGTTATTGGCCTACAATCAGCGTATTCAGCTTTCAAGAAAATAAGCAGTATGGCACCAAGACAGTCGAAGGGAAAGGTTGTTAAACAACAATTCCCATCAACAAGTTAGAGCCTTAGTGGCCAGACAGATTGTGTTAACAGCCTGTCATTTATTTTGCCGCTGATGACAAAGTACCAGTGATATAAATGTTTCTGTATGATATACGAAAAAATACAATACACAAATCCTATATTACATTAGAGATAAGTCCCGTCATAATTTTCCCGTGTCATTGTTTCGCACTAAACACAACAACAACATATCACATGTCACTAACAACACAAGCCACAACGTGCGTGATTAATTTACGCGTGGCGTAGGCTACTTTTCATTGCTCACCACACATTTGCCTCCTCGGAGCATAATTAATTGCGGCCAGCACAAACTGACAACATTACGGGTAGACCATGTTGTTCCCTAGCGTCAGCACCGACCACCGCCGAGCGAAACCGAAACACCGCGAGCCAACACGACGCAGCCGCCATTGAAATCTCCCCACAACAACAACAACAACACACGCGACCACTTCGCTTCAACCCGCGCCGTTGCTTTCACTTTGGTCATGTCTCTATCACACCACACTCACGGTAATATGTCCGTCATTCACGTCCCATGTACATCCCAGCGCTTCCCCCTGCACGCTGTGCTCCATTCTCACACACACACACACACACACACACACACACACACACAGACTACTGAACGCTTTTGTGGGTCTTTGCGAAATCCCGAAGTGGAGTTTTGGTCATTGGAACGGTGATGCACGTCACCCGTTTGTGAAGTGGGTATTTTCAAACCCTGGAGTGGATTTAGGGGAGCGTCAGAGTGTTTGTGTTGGAGCGCCTCAGTGCGGCTGCAGAGTTCATGTGCAACCTCTTGCATGCGTGGCTGTGGCTTTACAGTTTTCCATTTTCCTTCTCCGTGTCTGTAGGACAAGGGTCTCCGCTATGTTTCGCGGGGGGTCCGAAGGGCTCCACGATGTTTCGCGGGTGTCCCAAGACTCCAAGGGGGTCCACGGACAGAGGGGAGCACAGGACACTCAGCGTTGCCATGTCCTCTGATTATACACGCATTTGCCTTACTTTTCACCACAGCGTTGCCATGTCTGAAAATCATAAGCGAGTTTGCCCTACTTTCACACAATACTCTCTCTCACACTGTGAGGTGGCTGTAAGGTGGATCTGCGAAGTGGACGACGCGTCACACTAGACGGGCGGCCCGAACTTCTAGTATAATACAAAATATGACGTAAAAGCTGAGCTGCTGGCAATGTACAGTCATTGTAGCATGTATGACATTGTCTATAATGCTGTGTCTAATATGCAATTACACAAGTCTGTGTAATTGTGTCTAATCAATTGCCTTTGTACTTGGAAGAACTCATCACAAGATAGTTATGTGGCTGAATTTTCATGATTCCATAACCATATTTAATTGATTAGCTAGGAGACCTACAGAACGGAAATGACCTGCTGCCAATTATTTATTTTCTACTTCCAAATAATTCTTCTGTTGGCTCTCAGTTTCAGCATCAGTTTAATAGAAAGAGGAGTCTCTGTATTTTTTATGGTATTGAAAATCATACCTTCTGGATTTATAAATACCCTGGTATAGCATAATACTGTACCTTGATACCGTCCAAGCTTACTCCTTTTTGTACAGCACAAGGTCAACTGCACAACATTGCCAGACAAAAGGGACAAGCAAAGTTACGACAGTTACCATTATGCCTCAAGGTACATTTTTAACATTCATTGTCTTATGAGTGTAATAAGAATCATAAAACATTGCCAGGTAGAGTGAGGTATCTTTTTTTATGTTAACTCTTATTATTGGATCTAAATGTACTTGATACTCTATACTCTATACTCTCTATAAGGGTACATTTATACTGTACCAGAAAATGATATAGAACCTTTTGTGTTTGTTATATTTATATTAGTGAAAATCCTCCGGGATCAATTAAGGTATATCTATTTATAACAGGGTCCAAACAAATTATGAAAATACGACGATTGTTTAATCCAAGACAATGTCAAATCTGGTCTCTAATGCAAGGCTCCACTACTGCCCACTACCATGTATCAAGGCAGATATTTTCAATTAAAACAGTTTAAATGATTCAAATCTATATATTAATAAAAACAAAGTGTTTTCCACAATCTGTGACCTGCGAACCTGCAGCCTGGATTTGTTGTTACGCCTCATCTTGTGGATGACCAGAGGGGACCAAGGACCCCTGCATAGAGGTCAACTGACAACCTGTTAAACAACTCGTAATGACCCGCCTCAGTCTATGGCTGAAGGGCTGTACACTACTCTCTGAATTCATGTTATTCCATTTTATTTGAGAAGTATGTCCCGGAGAGAGAGAGAAACTACAGCACATTATGGCCACCTTATTAATCCATTACATCACTCCATTCCGGAGGGAAGCCGTTGTTAGGGTTAATAATTCCAGAAATATGAGGAAAACAGACCAAGACGCGTACGGAAGGATCCTTGAAATGCAACACAGAGAAAGAGGAGGAATGGTCGCGGGTCGAGTTTCATCTTTAATAAACTAATAAATTAGAGGGGTGCGCCCACATTTTTATTACTTCAGAAATGGAATTAAAGTATAAATTTCTTCCCTTTACTTTCTTTACCTTTTGATATGTTCTCTCATTAAGAAGGGGCTGAAATTGCACCTCCTGCTGCTCGGTGCTCTCTGAGCAATTTTTCCTTTTTACAGTGTTGTGCTTTCGAGGCAAGAACGTAATCAAAATCCTGAGCATTGCAATTAGATACAATGGCTTTCCCGAGCCCTGTGTGGGCATCTGCTGGAAGAGAGCACACGGGAACAAAAGGTGGAGCGAATACATTATACACAGTAAAATCCTCAATGTTCATTTAACTCTTGAGAGTGTACTGTACCGATGTAACCGAATGGATCGTTCCGGGTCCATACGCTCTCTAAGTTAGGAATGCATACATGGACACTGAGGATTTTACTGTGTAGCCTACCTGTCAGGAAAGCCGATGAATAATCTGATATGATAGGAGCACTCACACATACCACTGACTGTTTCCATCCTTTGTTTTTGTTAAACTGGCTCGAAGGCTTAACCCAGCTATTTAAATTGATGCTTTAAAAGTTATAATATACGTGGCAGTTTGGCTCAGCCTTCAAAGAAGAGGCATGGTAGTCACTAGATTTAAAAAAAAAAGAGAAGAAAAAAAAATCAAGTGTGTTTATGATTGACACGTGAAGTCAGTGCATACCACAGAGAGACAAAACAATAACATCAGCTTCAGTCCAAAAGATCATAATCTATACCTTGGAAAAGATCCCACATGGTTTAGATCTATACTTTCTAAAATACATGGAAGATAGCCTGCCACTAAATAGCATGAACATAAAAAAAATAAATAAAAAAATATAACCAACAAAGCCTCTTTGTAAAAATAAAATCCGCCCATAGCCTATATTATACAATATATTAGTCAGGACTCTCTGGTTCATAGTACACTTGTGTACTTTGAATTCCCCTTGTGCTCTCCACCTGGGACAAATACTGAACATCTGAGCAGTATGGCTGGTGAGCAATAGATCAGATACCGTACAACTGCTACATAGAAAAATTCGGTCTCATTAAGAGTTTGGGAACCTATATTACAAAGTCTCATGGGCAAAGAAAATTCATGCTCCTGTAGTTGTTTGCGTTGGGTATTTTTTTGTCACGAACTTTGACCGCTCCTTATTTCCCCAGGTGGAGGTCTGTTTTGAGACGGAGGTATGTGGGAGGTGTACTAGCTGGCCGTGACTCTCTTTTTTCACTTGTCGTACGAACCTGGTAGGATAATTAAACACACGTGTACATTACGGAGAGAAATCGAGGGCCAAAGGGGGTCTTAAATTTCAACACAGTGGACCCCACTCAAAGGACAATTTTCAGAGGACACAATATATCTGACCCTCACAAAATTAACCCAGGGAGTTGTCGGCGAAACCAAAGCGCTGTGTGAGCAAAACAGTGCAAAACAAGTCTGCCACTGTCGGGGTCATGAAATACGATAACTGTTAAGATTGTGTATGGTTAGTGACTTACAGAGCAGCTAGACCTTTAGGCTTTCACAGGGAGTTAATTGAAAACCTTCCTAGGATTTCAGCACATATTGTGGATATCTCAGATTGAAATGACTGACCTGAAAGGCCTAAAAGAGATATTGAGCTGAAAAGACTTAAACGGCTGCAAAGTTGTGTGTGAGGCAATCCTAACTTGTCTGCCGATAAATGAATGCATATTCACATGCAAACACTCTGGGTGAATTCAAATTATGTTACTACTTCAGTTAGAAATGAACCGACAAAGCAGATAGCAAAGGCTACATAGACAGCCAGTCACTAATGAACCAATAATGAACATTCAAATTAGCAGATCCACTGCACACCAGAGAGGCTTTCACAAGAATTCAGATCACATTGCACTAGTTGGCCCTGCCGGGGGCTTGATTTTAAATGACTCCTTTAGCATTAGGCTAATGCCTGTGCTTTTACGAGACTCTTTCTACAGTAGCTCTCTAAATTTGCAATACACCGCCTGCAATCCTTTCATGCCTCAAAAAGCGTGAGAAAATGAGTTAAACACATCTCTTGGCAGACTCGGAGTTCGTCATATGCTGTAGGAACGGCGTGCCATGTAAAAATTCTCCTTTGTTTCAACAAAGGGAGACGGTGCACACAGATACTTCTTGATGAAATGCAAGAAAGGGAGCTCAGCGGTGAATAAATATACTGCTGGTTCACGCCATTGCTCAAATTTTCTCACAGGGGGATTTCAGCATCTGGAGAAGGTGGGGAGTGTGTGTGTGGTGATGGTGGGGAGGGGGTTAACGTCGCCTCGACAAGGCTCCTCTTCGTCAGTTTATTAGAGGGAGAGTAAAGTTTATGCTTGCTAGTCCCAAATGTGCAACACGACACGCCATGGTAACAGAGAATGGCCTTTTGTTTTCATTTTATAATCTCTCAGAAAAAGCTATGCTTTCAGTCTGTTTCGCTCCAATATCTCAAGGCCCTTGAGTATTTTGCATCAGTCGCTGGGAGTGTGTCTCGTCTTGCTGAACAATGTTTCTTTTGAGCCTCAGTTTGGAGCATCCACTTTTCACTCGTGGCTTCCTCGTTACCGGCACTGCCAAACATTTTTGGTCTCAGCAAATTTATGCAGAATGCATGAAAGGCTCGAATAACACACACCATCACATTCTGTGAAGGTGAAATTTGGCCCAGCACCTGTAGAGCGCATCAGCATGCTTGTTGAATAATAGACTTCATCAGGGTTTGGACACTGCCTGCTATCGCAGGCGCTATCATGTCAAATTTATAAACATGGATGAAACACATCATGAATCTTAAAGACACTGCCAGGTCAATCCTGATTTCCTGTCTGTACCCTCAAGCTCGAAATTGCTACTGGATATCTCTCTTGCATGAATAACACATCAACTTGCCATCCTGCCAAGGTGAAAATTAGCCATGCACTTGTATAGCTGAATATTTTTTGATTAGCACACATTACCAGACGGCGCTAGATGTGGTAAAAAAAATTACAGTCAGCTGAGCCCTGATTTCCTGCCCATAACCTTATGAGGAAATCCTGTGTGTCCCTATACGGTTGTGTAATATCGGAGGGATGTGGAACCAATCCCAGCAGACAGTGCCAGCACTGTGAGCGGGGACACACTGACGGTGGTCAGATCATGCCGATGTGTATCAGATAGAATTAAGCCATGATGAGGTGAGCCATGATTGAGTGTTGATCTAAAGCAGCTGGGAGCCTTGGACCACATCCACGCTAAACCATGAAAGACAGATCGGAGAACACTCCCAGACACATGCACACCGTTGCCAGCGCGCGTAAGCTTGCAAGCCCGCATGGCATGAACGCACGCACGCATGCATACGGAAATACATGTGCATTAAGGCATGCCTACACCCACACAGACACATGCACACAAATACAAAAATCCTTACATATACACACACACCTAAACACACAATGAAATTCATACACACACGTTCACAGAAAGCCTTACATATAAACACACTATGACACACACATATACACACGATGAAATTCATACGCACACATCCATATATGAACCCACATGTGTGCGAACACAATCACTGATACAACACAGATCCATTGTCGGCGTTGCAATGCTGGCGCGGACGGAATTGGTTGCAGATGCCATCTCTTCTCTTCCATGAACTGCTGTACGCCACATTCTTCCGGCCCCAAACACCCCCCCCCCCCTCCACAGTTCCCATTCACGCTCTTGTTAACATTGGTTCTCACAGGACACAGAGCTCAATAGGAAGACGACACGCTCCGCAATCTTTTCCACATGTCTGTCTCATCTCCATTCAGTTGTGCACACGAGCGGCCGGGGTCAGGGACGAGGCTGATTCCACCCCCCCTTGCTCTTCTTCTTCTTCTTCAATAACCTCTTCATATCAGGGAAAGGCGTATCGGCTCACTTCAGTGAAATGTTTGCCGCGCTGAGCGCCTGTGTGCCGTCGCTCACCTCCCCGACCTGGAAAATGCAAACCGACGTAGCAAACAAATGACAATTACAATGTGCTGATAATGATAATTAAACATTGTGTCTGGGACCACCACAGTGCCACGGCTAATGAAGACCTTTCAGTAAGTGAGAAGAAGAATATGATTACGGACGGGGACCAGAAGCCTTCTCCAAGCACTTGTCACTGACAGTGATATTTGCGCACGCACTCCAGGGTTGTCATCAGCAATTTAAATCCCCCCGGCGCTTGTTAACTCTGATGTCTATGTTGAGATTTATGGTAGTCGGGGGCGTCTACTGTTTCCTCCTCAGCTTATCAACGTGATCAGATTGTCATCGGGGGAATGATACAGTAGTTGTTGCTGTTGCTGCAATTTTCTGCCTTGGTCCCTGCAGATAAAGAGAAAATAGCTCCTTTTTAGGGTGTTCATGGGCTTCTATAAATGTAAGTGACTTACTATGTCTTGTGACCAGGACAAAGAGAATGCAAGATGGCAGTCAGCTGTGTCCAGCCTCCCAGAGGGCAGAATCCTGTTTCTCCACAACTGATAGGGATTTTGAGTTAAGGTCACATCTGTATAGGATTAAATGTTTGGGAGTGGGAAATAGCCGTCATCTGACCAATTATCCTTAACAAATGCTATGGTGAATGGCTATGGTGATGAATCACCATTTAAAACTAGAGAAGCTGAAGTGGAAATGGGTATGCGTATATGCGTATATGTTATATACATCTCCAAGGGCTGCGTTATATTTTATTGAAACTTCACAGGGGATGTCCAAAGCCTCTTTGTTTGGTCATAAATACATTCTAAAATATGAGAACAATGCTTTATGGTACAGTAAATGCCTTTATGGTTCAACACAGTGCTTCAAGCAGTGGGATGTGGGGTTGGAGGTAGGGGGTGGGGGGTCAGATGTCATCCTTTGTGGACTAACTCTTAACTATGGAGGACAGGTACGCAATAACAAATGTGCTCCCTTCCACAGTGTAATGAGGTGCTGGCCCAAGTGTCACATGGAGCTTTTAATCGTCTGTAACATGCTCTGCGGGAAAGTAAATTGAGGTAACAAGCTAAGTGTTTCAGTTCAGAGGATGTTTTACTGAGAGAATCATGCTGTCGAGACTATATTTATTCCGAATTAGACTGCACAGGCCAGTCTAATAAGAGCTGAGCTTAGAAAATTATCATGCTATTTTATTTTATTTTGATTGTCAGCTAAAAACATACTGTCGCCTAAATTAGTTTTGAAAAATGTAATTGAAATAAAATTGTAATACATAAAAAATACACATTCAAGCAATTCATTTTGGAGAACTGAAGACGCCCTGAAGGCAGAGTTGCATCTCCTACCCAGTCCTCCCCCTCCAGAGTATCGACAACGAAATTAATGGAGTCCTGTTGCACTAAGTACTCAGACATTGAGTGGCACCTCATTGATCTCAAGGTGTACTACCGTCCATATATGGCTCTCTGAATAACCCTTTAAGGTGCAGGAGGAGTGCTCAGACAGTCCACCACACGGATGAACCTCTGTCTGGATAAATATTTCAACACTTGGACTTTGTTTATTGATTGGGCCAGTAATTTCCACACATGCCACCCCCGTGGGAGGCAGGCACTAATGATGCTGGTTCCACCATGTCCAGCCAAGGCTTTCCCACAAAGACGTACTCCCAAGCCTTTGGGCCTGTGAATTATGGGATGAAACATTAACAGCTTTAGAAAGTGTTGCGTGTGTTGTCTCTCTTCCTCCACCCAAGAGCAAACTCTGGTGTCTCTCATCAGCAAGCCCCTAAAGACGGTAATGGCATCGTTGGTTTGAAGCCAAACTGTCTGGCGAAATAAGTTTCAAACACAAAAGTCTTTGGAAGCAGTTTCACTGCTTTCACCCAAAGTTAAGTTTAAACTTGTTAAACTGAAAAATTCGGGCAACTGTAACAATTATGGTTATTCAAGTGTTCTGGCACATAGCGGGATGTGTAAATTGCAGTTTGGCGTGATGTATACCTTTCTTTTCTTCCGATATGTCAGGCCTAAAACATTGGTAAGACTTCAGCTGTGCAGCATCTCACATTAGGTAAATGTCCTCATTTCTTATTGTCTTGCAGCCCATGGCATTGCCAGCGCTGATACATGTGCCCAAAGCACTCCAATGGCTTGTCACTTTTCTTGCCTCTGGCAGAGGAACCACTCTAAGTCCCAGTTGTTTGTATGCATGTCTGTGCCTATGCCCCTCTAAAAGGGAGCCGTATTGGATTTGTGAGTCCCCCCACGGGCTCCATAAGGAGTAAAATATCTCATGAAGACACTAGCTGCATGCTGCGAGGGTAGTGGTTTAATATATGTTGCCGTGTCTCACATCCTCTGGGGTGATGAGGTGATGAGAGCTAGTTTCCCACCTGTGGGCCGACAGTAACAATTTGTGCAAACGCTGAGGCGAGTCAGCCCGAGCCACAGTGGCAGGCGAGCAGTGATAGGTGGGGGAGCACCACTGTTACTCAGACGTGCTAATTACCACTCCGTTAGAGTGTACAGTGACTTCCCTCCTTGTCTACCCCCCACCACACCACCATCCCTTGGCCTGGCGCCTCACACCATCAACGTAATGAGAACATAACTTTTTATTCTGAATACCTAAACATCTCCTTAAGTGATCGATAATGTGCATCATCATAAATCACGTCTGGGATTTGCCTGAAATTATTCCAGAAGTCAATACAGCACGCGCCGCAGAAGACTTTTGAGAGCGACTAATGGTGAGATATAGCTGCCTTTGGGGAGAGATGTGAGGGATATTCATGCATATGTATAGCACAAAGTTTCTCACCCCCCTGAGCTGGAGTGAGACCTCGACGAGGCACTTCTGGGCCCCACTGTGTGGCATTGGGCCCAGCAGGAAGAGAGAGTGGTGCTAACGGTATCTGGTGGCGAGGTGATGTTGGCTGTAAAAATGCACCATTAATTCTTAACGCAATTAAGCCGGCATTGAGAAGAGAAATTAAGAGAGCTCCTCATTTAGCAGACAGACAAGTCTTTCTAAAACGGGAAGTAATACTGTGACTTAGATTTACTCAGATTTTAGGGAAATTATTTATTAAAAAGCCCACATTTTTGACTCATTACAGCAATTGTCTTTACCTTTTTCCTATACCTCACTTGAATCAGTGCTTATAGTGAAGTTTGAATATGCTAGCTTTTTTATGTCTTATTTGCAAATGGTTCCAGCCTCTTGAGCGAATGGGTGAAAGAGTTTCATGTGGCTAATCAAATAATAAATAGCTTCTACTCTGATGGTTTTTAAAGGCTTCTGGAGCCCTGAGCACCAAGCTCTCTGGTGGTTTCATGTACAATCATTACTTGTTCCTTGGAGTTGAACAGGGATTACTCCACAGCAACTCTCAGGCTGAAGGCTTGAATCATAAATAGGAAAAGGCCTCTGCAGAAATATCTTATTGCAGATGTGCCTGCCCAACTGAATGCAAATGCCAGTGCACAAGAATACAAGAATATACCAGTACAAGAATAATTCTGCTTGTGTGTGTATTTTTATTTTATATTTTGCCTGTAAAGTGTAAATGAAAAGAGTTACAGATTCAGTCAAGTAAAAGTCTTTTCCAGGTCACTATAGAAGCTATGTTCATACTTCAATGTGGACCTCAGGAAGAATAGATATCACTCCAGTGGCAGCTAATGTGGGTCGAAATAACATTTATGATGAAGACCAGATGTGTCGAAATATGTTGGCTTTCTTTTAATTATGTAGCCGCTACTGTACAGTATGTAGCCAAAGGCTATTTTTAATGTCTGTTCCTTCCTGTTACCATTTCTGAGTGCCTGGGACCTACGTTCTCTTGTTCAGATATAGCTTTGTTCCCATTGTTCCAAGAGCACCAGATATTCTTATATTTCGTCCAAAGACTTTTTACTCACTTGAGAGCCTGGACGTCTTTCTATTGTAGGAACTATGTTGATACTTTCTCTGTGGACCTCAGGAAGAATATATATATCAGTCCAGTGGCAGCTAATGTGGGTTAAAATAACATTTATAATGATTTCTGTTGAATATCTGTGAAGTCTAAACACTTCTAACCCAGTTCACATTTTGTAGAGAGCAGTTTAGACCGATTATTTGAATTATGTGGTCTATTGAGCCAGTCCATTGGACGGTACAGATACACTGTGGCAAATGCTAAACAATTGATCCACTGTGTGTGTGTGTGTGTGTGTGTGTGTGTGTGTGTGTGTGTGTGTGTGTGTGTGTGTGTGTGTGTGTGTGTGTGTGTGTGTGTGTGTGTGTGTGTGTGTGTGTGTGTGAAAGCTTGCCATTGGATAAAATTAACAAAAGCTTT
Organism: Gymnoscopelus braueri; assembly: GCF_963280865.1. Lineage (NCBI taxonomy): Eukaryota > Metazoa > Chordata > Actinopteri > Myctophiformes > Myctophidae > Gymnoscopelus > Gymnoscopelus braueri. The sequence continues at coordinate 39,721,697 of NC_137607.1, read as the reverse complement.
TGAAGATCACATATCAGACTGATATGCTAACCTAAATCTTTGTTGAATAAATACATTTCTCAGCCACCTTTTCTCTTTTTATGTGTCCTTCATGAAAAAGTCCTCTCTAAGCCAAGTCCTTCCCGTAAGACTCCATAGTCAAATGTTTAAACTATAAAACAACATCTTGTCCTGCAAACCATATTTCTAGAAAAATGTCAATCTTGGGGAAAGAATAAATGGGATTTATTTATTTAACCCATTAAAACCGGGAAAGCATGTCATTTTAGATTTTTGCATAGGCTATTCAAAAATAGCAGATACAAGCTGCTATTACAAGCTTGTACATCTGCTATTTTTGAACAATTTAGAAAAATCTTGAAAGTGTGAGAACTGCTGATTTAGAAGGCATTTGTAGAATGGGCCTCAGGTCTTGCAAACAAGACCCCCCTCCCCACCCCCCCCAATGTACCCACGACCACTGATCAAATCGGAAAAATCACCCACAATTGTCAGCACGCGGCTGCTGCAATGAGCAGTTTTGGCTCCTTAGTATGCACATGGTATCATGACGGACCTGGGAATGCAGCTGTGGAGGCACCTGCACGTTCATTTGCAAAGCTAGCATTCAAATTCTCCGAGGAGTTGTTTCAACCTTTGATTGGACACCTGTCAGCTCCGCCGATCCACCTCGACATTATTAAATTGCAGCTAATGATTGGTAAATTTCAGCCAATCACATGGATTGACAAGGGGACTCCATAAAGGGGTGGGCGTGGGGGTGGGGGGGATTTGTGTCAGCGCCACTGTGGAAAAGGCAAAAGCTCGGTAAATTAGTGTCTGTATGGATAATACATTTGATCCTGATTAGTGCATGCAGAGTGTCAGCACATTTGGAGAAATGCTGACAACAAGCAGAACATCCTCTAAGAGCAGTCAAAAGTTTTTTGTATGTGCAAGGATTTCATGGGCGAGAGGGGAGATGTTTGTGTGTCGGTGTGTGCATGTATGTGCGCACGTGTCCGTGTGAGTGTTCCTGAGCATGAACGAACGGGGGAGAGGCATTGTGTGAGTAGTTGCTTGTGTTTCGTGCGCCTTTTGTGAATGTACGTGATGTGTGCGCATGTGCACATCTGGGGTTTCGTGTGTGTGTGTGTGTGTGTGTGTGTGTGTGTGTTTTCTCCTGTCCCAGAGGGAGGGTGCTGAATAACAGGCCCTGTTTGACAGGCTGGGACGTTGAGAGCTGTCAGACCCCTCGCCAGGCCTAAGGATGAGCGGGGAGGGAGGTGGGGGTGGTGGGTCGTGGGGGGGATGGAGGAAAAAAGAGAGAGGATTGGGGGCTCCGTGTGTTTAGACTAATAGGAGGCCAGCGTTCAGTTTTTCCTCCTGCAAGAACAGACAGTTGAAATCTCTGGGCAGTTAGCTCAGTGCTGCCGCTCAAAGATTTCCTGTCAGATCATGTCTATAAAAGGGGAATAGGTTCTCAATAGCAAAAGGGGGGTTGGGGGAGGGAGAAAAGAAAAAACTATCCTTGATAAAATTGGCTGCCTTCATGAGAGCTGAGTAGACCGAATGAAGCTCTAAAGTTTGATCCTGACAAGAGGCAAATAGTCACATTTGTGTGTGCTTTTTTATATTTACATTTGACCTTCAGCTTTTTAAATGAATGAATGGATGAACTGGCTCTGCCTGCTAAGCAATACTTATTTTCGTGTCTCTTTTGTGATTAATAATAATAAAAAAAAAATGCTATTACTAATGTTTAGAATCACCATGGCATCCACTTTATTGTCACATCACACGATTACAGGTGTAAAAGTTTTTTTTTTTGTGCAAGCTCAACATTTGCAGTTACAGGGAAAAGTTAGAATAGAGACAGAAAGAATATAGAAGAAAGGAACAAAGAACAGGTGAAATTATAGGAAGGCAGAGTTAAATCAGATATACATGAAGTATTTATTTTTAAATAGCAATGGATAAATTGCATTATAGAAGGCAGAAATGCTTATTGTGCAGATTTGAAACATAACCAGCATGTAAACAAAATTGCAGCAGACATAAAAATAATCGTCTCTTGTGCATGGTTAAAGTGACATGATTAAAGAAAGACAGAGCAGCAGGTATAAAATCACTTCAAGTAGCAGCAGGTTTAACATCAAAGTTTCATGTACATGGTTAAAGTAAAACATAACAATATAAAAGCACTGTTGTTGTTGTTTTTTTTACCAAACTTTGAACATTATTTACACATTATGGAATCTATTCATTGTAAAGATCAAATTCATATGGCCCATTTTTTGAATTGTAATTGTAGCAGTTAGCATAGTAATGCAATATTCTCCTCTAATACTAGAAGAAATAACATGAATATTCTGTGTCAGTGTATAAACATTTATAGTGAATTAAATTAATCAAACAGTTCAGGTTAAAATTAAGTCACATTGTTGTGACATTGGCCTTCCAGTTAATAATGGGCAAAAAGGGATTGCTAAATACTGTAATTATTCAATTATGCATTTCACAGTAGAACATTTCAGCAGTAATGTCAACAACACAATGAATGTCATTTGGCCTGATAATTATGCAGGAAGTAGCAACATGGCCAACCCCCCCATACACACACACACACACACACACACACACACACACACACACACACACACACACACACACACACACACACACACACACACACACACACACACACACAGCCTCTAACCATGCTGCTGTTCACCTCATCCACCCCACTGCTTGTTTGTTCACATCAAGACTAATATTATCTTTTGTTTATTATTTTCCCCTCCCCATTACATTGTTTCCTGCTCACTCACTACAACTTGTTTGCAAAATTCCCTCATCTGGTTCTGGAGATGCAGAGACAGCTCTGACCTTCAGCCCATTATTACGTGTATTAAGTATTCAATTTTGCGTCCCCTGCTATGTAAATGACGCTAGACTCAAATATCAATTATAGCACACATTGTGTTGCTCAGAATTGTTATTCCTATTCTGTGCCAAGGCCACAGTTTTCCCTCGTTCATAATTGAGGTATTGTGCTGACACTGAGCCAGGCAAAGGGGTTTGAGATAACTATTACAGCACACACACTTAAAAATGACATTAGTTATTGCAGTAGTGAAATGTCAACATTACCATACATTGCTAATTGGATGCTTTATCTCCACAGTTTTAAAAAAATATGTGGTTTTTCACATAACAAATGGATTGCCAGCAATTGCTGTCAGTGGGATGATATTGAATATTATAAATATCAAGAAAGTGCTTTTTGTTAGATGGGGAGAGAGAGTGAGAGAGAGGGAGTAAGATCAGGCTTAACTCATTTTGAAGGGATATAATAAAATGCTTCATTTACAGTCCGCATTCTGCTGATACTGCACTGCAAGCAGCTCACAGACAAATATTTTATATAAGTAGTAATGCTTTCTACACAAGATGTCAGTGGTCATATGAACCGACAGGTAGACAGCAGACAGCTGATGATCATCTTCTCCACTTTCTGCAGGCTGCATGGCGTACACACAAACACCATAGCTTAAAAGAAAAGACCTGTTTGGTGCCACTTGCAATTACTAAGGATTGCAAACAGGACTTGCAGATGATCTAAAACTGATGCATTTTTGTTTAACCACTTTCTACCTGGCATCCCCATTTTGGGGATGCCATGTCATTATAGCCAAAAATATTAAAATAAATAAATATATATATATAAACAAATTAAAGGTAGGGTAAGTGATATTTTTGGGTTAAAACAAAAAGTATTTTGTTAAAAGGTTAAAGCACTATATTCTGATAGTAATCATTGCTATAGAGTGTTTTTTCAGTAACAGGAGTCTCCCCGTCTCTCCAGCTCTTTAATAAACAGAAAATACATTTTCCGGTAGGTGTCAAAATCTCAGCCAATCAGGAGAAAGTATCAATTTTTAAGCTTCATTTTATAGTGTTCCAGTTCCAATTTTGCCTGCTCATTTCTTAGTGTCATCACTTCCAATTTCACTTGTTTAATCTATATCCTGATTGAGTTCTCTATCCTGATTGGATAAAATTGGAAATGAAACGAAAATGCATTTTCTGTTTTATAAAGAGCTGGAGAGACAAGGAGACTCCTTTTACTGAACAAACACTCTACAGCAATGAGTACTATCAGAATATAGAGCTATTTAACACTTATTTTAACCAAAGAAAATCACTTACCCTACCTTTAAATATTACATCGTTCGTGCGACATAATAGATATATGTAATGTGACTTTTTTAATTATAAGGCTTAATCTGATTGTCACATTTTTGCCTTGAATGGTGAGGCTCTACAAACATGCCTTCACATGTGGCTGATGAAAGATGATTTCTGACAATGTTTGCTGAGGTGAGGGACTCAAAAAATGGGGGGGTAGGGGGAGGGGAAATGAAAAACAACTTTATTAACCTTATTATTATATAATGCTTTATGTATGGCACTGTTTCCCAAACAGTGGGTCTGGACCCATATGTCTGTTGCAGACCAATTTGTATGGGTCGCGAGTAAATACCCCTTTATTTTTTGTTTCCTACATTTAGTTTTTTATTATTATCTCAAAAGATATTCAAAAAATTCAGTTAAAAGTTAAAAACAAAAAAAGCATTACATAAAAAATTAAAAATAAATCCATTAATTAGAGGGGAAAATACTAGTAGCGAAAATAGAAGATCTACAAGCTCACAATGCGACGTGTTGTGAGCTTGTAGAGTTAGTTTGGGTCCTTGAGAGACATCACATTTCTCTTTTGGGTCTCGAGCTAAAAAGTTTGGTAACCACTGCTCTATGGGATGTGTCCACTCGTCTCAATCTTTCAAAACTGCCGTGGCTCCATATGGCACCTTATCATTCCAAACTGTGAAGGAGGTGGGGCTCCGTTATCTGGTTGCACATTGTCAAACTGATGTGAGCTTAACAACCAGTGACAATCATTTGCCTCAATTCTTTTCTATTCCTGCCAAAAGCAGAAAATGCAGCGAGAGGACTGTGGTGTGGGCAGCCATAAAAGATAAGTATCCTGGAACAGAAAAAAAAGAGAGACAATTAACATACTGACCCGTAACATTGACAGCAGTCTCAGCTTGGCACCCGCATGTGTGCGCTGTGGGTTGTCAAATCCTTAGTTTTCTATTAGGATGTGTAGGAGCTCCTGTCTGCTTATTGAATTGTTGTGGGCCCTTGCCTAGGGGTTAATACAACAATTTACTGTGGACTGCCTGTGGATGTGTTGCCATGATTTGTTTGGTGAGTGCCGTCAGCCTGCAGGGTTTGGCGCCGGCTCTGCTCCCTGTTAAGTGGGAAGATGTAGTGATTTCCAGGAGAGCGCCATAATTTGCCTCCTTTTGCAGCTCTGTTTAATAAGACAATGGGAATGGGAAATCCCTCAATGGATCATCAATTTGTTCTCACAAATCACTGTTGTTGATTCATCCAGCTATGTATGTCGAAATAGCCAGTGTCAGATTGCAAAGGGACAACTGTTGAAATGGTGGAGGTTTTCCCCCTGATGAAAGCGAAAGCTTAAATTGAGCCTCTACTCACCTGGAAGACGATTCCACCTCTGTGGCGCACGCGCGCACACACACACACACACACACACACACACACACACACACACACACACACACACACACACACACACACACACACACACACACACACACACACACACACACACACACACACACACACACACACACACACACACACAGTAGTACAATAATACAATAATAGGTTTTTAATTATCTTTGAAGAATATATTCATTGTAATAATTAAATTAATTACAATGACCCAAATCCAAACAATCCAATTCCATGATGAGTAATATTACGAGAAGTCATCAACATAAAAAAAAACACCATGCTGTATCATGCTGTACAGTATGCTATGCATTTAGAATTTCTTTTCAACAGACACACTGCATATGTTCCCAAAATAAATCAAAGGAGAAGTGCTGACAGGTCCTGGCAGAGACTGACACTGCCATGTGGAGAGAAGGTATATATTGTTTGATTTATAGGCTACTGTTTGTGAGCTTGACGCCATCACATCCATTCACGTTTCCACCTGACAGATTTTTGTACAAATACAACCTCTGTCTGGGCTTCACCACCACCTCATTACGCCTCAAGTGTCATTGAAACTATGAATACAACAGCAGCGTTCTCTGCACATGACGGCACAGGGGATAATGAGGCTTATATTTAGCTGTTGTGCCACACCAAATTTTAAGAGTGCCACCAACAAAAACAAAACAAAAGAAAATTATATTCTTCAAAAGCGTTGGTTCGGTACAAAGCCGAATACAGTAAACAGTATACAGTTTATTTCCTATAGAACTGTTTTCTCTTCCTGTGACCGTGTCAGAGGGATCACCCTTGCCATTTTAAAGTATGTTTGCTTAATTGTATTTATATATTAAAGTATTTTTTTCGTTTTGTACGTCTTTTACACAAAACCCATAGCTGCAGTGTTGCTGATAACCATTCACCCAGATAGAGGTGTGCCAGCATTTTGGGATTGATGTGTTCCTTAATACCTTACAGTGAAAATACACGTAGGACATTTATTTAAAAAATAATTGTATCCCTCTTGCAATCTAAAAAAAAGTGTCCTTCAAAATAATGGCAAGATTTTTGCAGTAGAATCAAGAATCCTTAGCAAAGAAGAGAAAAAGGTAAAGGCCCAATACTATGTTCCTCCAAACTGATCTTGAGAGGCCATGAGGTCATTGAGGTGTATGTGTCTGTGTGTTTGTCCAAGTAGAGGTGGAATCGTCTTTCGTCTTCCAGGTGGGTAGATGCCTTATCAATTTAAGCCTCCACTTTCATCAGGGGGAAAAAAAACAACACCATTTCAACAGTTGTCCCCTTGAACAGCGGTTGAAAAAGACAAGGCTGGGTGGCAGGAAGGAAACCACAGGAAGGGAATGTCTCGTGGCTTCCACACAATGTTATCATAAGGCCACAGTTTTGTCGAACATTTGGAGAAAATAATTTTCGCTCGATCTTTTGACAGTCTGCTCGGCCTGTGAGGCAGCTGTTGGGAGACACACCACCTGGTGAGCGGCTTTGAAGTACACTTTGAGGATTAAATTATTCATTCAGGACGGGCAACGTGTCGTGGATCCAGCTTTCCTTGGGACCGTGCAGGAGATTTTGCCTCCTGGAGCTTGGCTTTAACCAGCAGTCAGTATCTCTAAGCGCACCCAGATATATTAGTAGGCTGTATTCCAGCCTACTACTGCTACTGTCAATATAGACAAAATAGTCAAAATGTGCTTGCAAAATAGGCGCCACTGTTGTTATTGTCAGAATGACTGTTATTCATTATTACTTCATGGTACTGTACAGTATATACATGAAATGCTTGAATATCAGTGGGCCACACTGCATGCTGTCAGCAGGCTGTCCCAGATTTGAAAATGATTATGTCCACCAGGAGCACTTGAGTTGAAAAGGAATATTGGTTCAGTGTTAATTTCCTTAGCCCATTAAGACCTGAGGCCGATTCTACCAATCCTAACAGTTTTATGAAAAACTTATGCTGCTATATCAGTGGTTCTCAAACTTTTCATGTCGAGGACCCTCAAAATTATATGTATTTGGCCATGGACCCCCCCCCCCATGTCAAAATATTTAGTTCCAGGAACCCCCACCAGAAGCAAAGATATGAGTAAAACATGTTCGCTTTAAAAATATATATATTCAAAGATTTGCACAAAATTTCACAATTTTTCAAAAATACCACATCTACAAGCTCATAGCGCGGCACGAAGTGACGCACTATGAGCTTTTATATCTGCATTTTTTAATCAAGGTAAAAACATCTAAAATGACACATGCATTCCCGGTTTTAATTAGTTAAGCAGGATATCCATCTCTCTGACGTGAGAACGTTTCTTTTTTTTTCTTTTTTTTTTGAACACTCATTTTTAATTTTAATACTTTTTCTTTTTTACTGCGGCACTTTGGAGATAATTTCCTTGTCTGTTCACAAAGGTTTGACACTGGGAGTAGAAAAGGTAATTTCAATGTTATTCACAATGTGGGTGATTGACAGGAAATTAAACTGGAGCTGGACTGTGACGAGGAGGCTTCCTGGAAAACAATTATTCCATTATTGAATAGATTTGCTCGTTTGATGCTCTGCCCCATCGCCTGTTTGTTAATTATTTGCTGGAGACATAATTCATGGTGCGCTTACACCTATGTTACATCAAACAAGTGTGTTACACGGACCATGGCTGAAAAGCTGCCCTATTGTCGCTAAAAAAAAGATTTAATTAAAATTGTTGTTTGTCTACAGCAAAACGGCTTTGTGGATATTTCGATAAATGGTCCAAAACGAAGAGGGGACATTAGTGTGCAGTGCAGTACAGACACCAACAAGCACCATTGTATTTCAAGTTGGTCCAGTGTGTTTAAATGAACGCACACACACACACACACACACACACACACACACACACACACACACCCCCACACACACACACACACACACACACACACACACACACACACACTAATCATGGCTATCCCATTAGCCACAAGAAGACGGCAAAGTTTCTGATTCCACCTACTCTCGAGTAACTGTGTTTGATTGGTCGGTTAGTTGGATGGTTGTTTTGTAGATGGGTTGATCAGTTGACTGATTTTACCGCTGAGGTTTTAACTGTGATTGGGTTTTTGGGTGATGTGGACACGTAGTAGTTTTTAATGGTGTTGGTAATACAATTTAGCAGTGGTGGAAGAAGAAGTAGCTGTAGAAGTTTTTTACTACAGTAAAGTAGCAATGCCACAATGTAGAAATAGTTACAAGTACAAGGCCTGTATTCAAAATGTTACTTGAGTAAAAATATTGGCATCAAAATATACTTACGGTACCAAAGTAAAAGAATAGCCCATTTTTACAATTTACTTTTGCAATTCTTTTGAAAAAATAAATGCAGTTCTACAAGCTCATAATGTGTTGCATTGTGACACTTTGTGTGCTTGTAGATCTGCTATTTTCAAAAAGAAGTATAAACCATGGCTTACATTTTGTAAATAATTGTAGTGAATTAAATTGGAGTGAGATCTAGTGGAGTAGAAGTATAAAGTAAAAGATTAACGTTTAAATAAAGTACCTCGAAATTGTACTTGAGTACAATACTTCAGTAAATATACTTAAGTTACTTTCCACCACTGCAGCCTGACATTCATTGGCTCAGAAATGAAATTACTTCAAAACCGGTCCACTATGATGCGAAAACTCTGAGTCAGTTTCCCATTGTTTATCTTGGTAATAGAGTAATGACATTAAAAACAGTGAAATTCATTCCTGAAATGATTGAAGAGGGTCATGACAAGACAAATACACGCAGAAAACAAGAATTAAGATACATGACATCTGTTATTTCAATGAGCCAGTTTATTTTGCTAAATGGGGCCACTCCAGGCTTTACGTCGTGATGATGACACAGTTCAGAGACACCTGTCCTGACACTTTAGTGAGAGAGACACATTTATCCTTCACCACTCAAGCCCTATTAAATGTGTAAACAATTCAAGAAGAAACACCAGACCAATAAATACTGGTGCAAACGTCTGTACCTCTTTTCCATATCTCTTTTTTCCATCTCTATTATTCTTCCCCCTTCCACATAGGGTTTGTCGGCCTTGTTCTTAATAGTTCCTATCTATCTCTGTCTCTGTGATGTGTAAATTATCTTTTTCATAATATTATTATGAACTTTGCACCTTCGTACCTCGTGATTTTCCAAGGAGTAGTGCATAGAACATACAGTAGGAGACGTACTGTGTGACAGTAGGCACAGAAATACACACTAGCTAACCTACCTGATACAGGCCCTGTATTGCTATCTTGTAATTATAAGTAATATCCAAGTAGTGAAAGGTTATTTTGTTGTATCTGACAGAGGCTGCCGAGTTATTGTATGGCCCTAAAGGCCTGTGTGTAAAAAATGTACACTGGTGGATTGTGTAATAATAACAATAACACTGGTAAACCACAATTACTACTTTGTTCAGACCCGAAAAAAACTGCTGTAGACTCCCACGTTTGGTTGACTGGAAGAAAAAAGAAGCATCTCCACCCCATTGGCAGTTGCGAGCTTCAGCAGCGTACGCTGAGTGATTTCTGACTTATTCAATGTTTTCTTCATTCTAGACTGTACTTCACTGGACTATAATAGTGTGTACACTAGTCAGCCATAGCTACCAATTATTTCACACCGGAAGAACTTGAACTACAGCAAAGCTACAGTACCACCTAAACCGACTTTTATTTTATTAATGATCAAATGTTCAATATAACAAACAATAAAAGGGCAAGGAATGTCTGTTTTGGTTTTGTATAAAATGTCCATCAGTCGGACACCTGTTTTCCAGAAACCAGATTCCAGATGGGGGTATTGCAACAAGCAGCAAGCGATAATCAATGGGGAGCAGGTCATTATTGAGAAATAAACCCTGACAGGGTGTGGAGGGGTCTAATCACTCTGAAGGGGTTTATTTCTCAATAATGACCTGCTCCCCATTGATTATCCCGCTTATTACACGGCTACTTAATAAATTAATTAATAAATTGACCCAAAAGTAACAACAAAACGAAGGATTTCATTGCTTACGGTAATGAAAGCAGTCCATTAATGTATGCCAGGTGTGTCCAGTGCAATGTGTTGCCTCGGGAAGTGTTGATAAAATAGAATAAACTTTCGGTTACTGCATTGTCTATTTCTCGCTTCAAATGTTTTCAAAAAACATTCTTGAGAGCAATGTTTAGCTGTAAATGACATTGTGTTTGTTTACATGGCTGCCATGTTGGATATGGCAAAAATCAAGCAGTGCAGCCAGGTGCGCTTAGTCTTTGATTAGACAGCGGTCTGTTATTGAGTTCAGCATTTAACCAAGCCGTGTAATAATACTGGTTAACTTCTAAAATAGCTAATAACTTCTCTGAACTTTGGTTAACAAATGGCAACAATCAATACTTACTGTATGACTAATTGACACCTAATATATTCAAGAGTAGTTTTACAAATTCAGATTCCAAGTATTCAACTATAGTCATATTTTTACATAATGTGACCTAAAATCGATCTTCAAAACAATCCCATCTGGGCATTTCACAAGGACCAGGACAAAACATTTAACTTTAAAAAAAAAAGGGCCTGTTGTCTTACTCATCAGTTTTCTAACATCTGACTTGTACAATCTTAAACAACAATCTTCAACTTGATCAAACAGCTTAAACAGAATCTCTTGTTTATACGGCACATGAGCAGCAGTCTCTCAAAGTTCTTATTTGACAGGCGGTTCTGTTTGGCACTGAAAATGCTGAACTTCTTTTTTCTTTTTTTGGCAGAGATGACAACACAGTTAGTGGGAAGTCAGGAACATATCCAGGGACATCAGAATGATTTCTGCCTCATCTATTTCGTCATATTTCTTCTTTTGGAAGTATGAAGCGATGTTATTCCCACTTGTTCCTCTTGTTCGTTGGCTGTTGTTGGAGATGCTGAGGGTGTTTGCAGTTGGCACACCTCACTTCTTTGATACGTGTCTCTGCAGCATACATGGGCAACTGGCGGCCCGGGGGCCACATGCGGCCCCCACCTTCACTTAATGCGGCCCACAGGTTAATATCAGAATACTGATATATTATTGTTTGAGCTGTTACAATTGCAAACATGCAAACATGACCCGCTTTAATTAGTCTATATTAGTAGCTTAATGACTAGTATTTTTTATGTCCAATGTATTTAAGTCCAATTTGTATTTAAGTCCATAAAGTTAACATAAGTATAACTAAATGCATTTGAAAGGATTCCAATTAGATTTTTTTTTTGCAGATCTACAGCTATTTTTGTTACTTTTGTGTGACATAGAATGGCCCGACAGTATATGCAATGTGGCCCTCTGGAGTGAGTGTGGAAATATAGTGGCCCTCTCCATCATCAAAGGTTGCTTTACTGGTATAATCCACAGGTACAGTAGGTCCATGAGGGAAAAACGAAAAAGTCCAAGGCCAATCTGATGACAGGCGATGATCATGCCTTGTTCAACAGTCTGATCTCATCATGACAATAGCTGCCTTTCAAGTACCAACTCATGGAGATACTTTTTGAACTCAACGATCCATGGGTGGAGGCCTTTCATAACAAGCAAGAGGGTTAGTTTGCTGAATTCTACCTGAGAGACAGCAGCTCTGACTGTTTGCCATTGTACCGGGTTTCTCTGGATGGGCAACCATGGTCAGTCTTTCTGATAGTCTTTTCCTTACTGAAAATTTAAATTATTGTAAACTACTTGTTTAATTACATGTAGTTAACTACTTCCCATCACTGGCCATTTTCACTTTTCCCACTTGCCTATCGTTTCTCCTGAAAGTCGGGGGTTAGCCTCCTGATTTGATCCACATGTGAGGCTCTATTCAAACTCCCTCAAGTCTCTCCCAGTCAATTCGTGCCTTTATCTTGCTTGCCACATTAAAAACCCAGTTAGGCCTTACAGATGTGGGAACTACACCATCAGAATGTAGACCAACTGCACTGTGATGTTGGGAGGAAAAGACCCAAACTTCACTAAACTTTATCAATAATATAATAACCAACTTGATCATTAGCCTGGTCTCGTGCCAAGCTGTCAGAATTCAATGATTGCCCAAACCACAGAAATGCATCAGTATTTGATGAATGTGGACCACGTGGAATCACTGTGGTCTGGACTGAAACCAGCATTTTTGACATTAAACTAACCTTAGCCGAGTCCGTCACCCTAACCCTAAGCAAACAGAACAGTGCCTAACCTTAACCAAAAGAACGGTGCCTAACCATAACAACACAATCGTGACAGTGCTATTAATTTTACTGGCAGGCTGACACAACATCAAAATTATATTTTGACTTCAAATATTAATGTATTTGTTGTTTGCACAAATGTTGTTTCTTACTTACAGCCAGAGACCACGTTGCTATCATCATTCTGGCCTACAGTACGTCTCCCCTATACCACAGACTCTCAGCTGCATGAAGCATAGCGCTGTGTCCGTGCTTCACTGATTGAAATTATGTGCCATGATTAGTGGTAAGCTGATTTAAGAGGGAAAAAAAGACATGATTGAGTCCCCAACATTTCCCAGATCAAGCCGAGCTGTCATTGGGAAAGTAGATAATCTGATTGATTAAGCCCTCTACTATGTGCATGCCTCTTGACAGCCCCAAACAAGTCACTTTTTATAATTCATTTAGATGGTAATGTATGATCATAGCTGGCTGCCCATTTCATTTTTACTGCAAGCAAGGGATGGAAGTTGTGTGTGTGTTTGCTTGGGATTTGATACAGTAGTTAGTGCTCAAGAGGACCTTGCAATCATGTAAGGACTCATCCAGTCATTTTGGGTGATGATACAAAATCCAGATGCTCCTGGGAATGTGCATTCTACAATAGCCTTTATAGGCCAGGATGGAGACATAAGCCACCATATGTTTCCAGCTCCCTGGTAAGAAGGAATAGGAGGGGCGATAATTGAACTTGTCACATTTGCTCAGCCCAGCCCAGTAGGATTTATCCCTAATTCAAATGGTTTCTAAATTGTTTGACTATCAACCATGGGGGCTCCTTTTTGGGTGTAATCTTCTTACGTGTCATACCAGCTCAGTCGCCTTGTGATTAGAGTGTAGCCTACGCCCTGAGATTTGGAGGTCGAGGGTTCAATTCGGCCGAGTCATACCAAAGACTATATTCAAATCAAATTGAACACATGCACACACACACGCACACGCGCACGGACACGCGCACGCACACGCACACACACAGTGTAGGATAAAATCTTGAACATTGGATTTCAAAAGCCTTTAACTGAACAACTTTTGATTGTTATTCAGAGACAAAAATAGACAAATAACCACAATGACACTGGGCAAATGAAGAGAAACAGTCAATTTCATAATATTGAAGTCAAAGGAAAAGGGTGTTGCAAACAACTATGTACAGCACTGCCTGTAACACTAAAGCATCCCCAAAATAAAACCAACATTCCAGCACATCCACGCTGAGAGCTGTTTTGGCAGTGGGGATTAAAGCCAAACCAAATAACAAGTTTTGTGACAAAAGCTTTACTAAATTTAGAACATATCCACCACACAGTACCACTGCTGTTTACTTTCTCATATTGAATAATTGATAGTGCAGGTGTGCAGACACTACATTCATTGACTAATATGTCTAATGCCCAAGCATTCATCTGGCTCTGAAGCCCTGTGATTAGAGTGACTGCCACAAGGTAGAAAGCCTTTTGATTCAACCCCTGTAGAGTCAAAACAAGCATATTTATCTGCACTCTGCAGCATAGGTTTGCTTGAGGTGTTGAGTCCTTGGAGTTTGTAAATGCAGCTTCAATGCATGGCATATTGTCCTGACCTTAACCTTAAAATATGTTTGAAAACCACTGGTGAGGTAATAGTAAAAGCTTTGCCGTTAGAGTGATCTGAGGCACATTGAGAGACATTTTTCTCACATTCAGTGCAAGGGGACTATGGAGAACAATACAGTACAATGAGCAGAATAAAATACAATACAATTAATACTCTTCTGTATTCATTATGTCAGGCATGCAAGAATGTAAGAATTATAATGCACCATGTTCAACCATGTTCAATCTATGGCAGCTTAATCTGGCACTGCCTTTTGTTTCTTGTTGGTCAGTCAACAGTGCGGTGTCACCAAACTTCTTTCGTGTTTTTAACTTAATGAATTATTCCTTTTTTTGTTTACTGGACCAGACGATTAACTCCATGAAAAAATATTGTGGTCCCCCGGCGGCACTTTCATTTTGCCAGTCCACTGTTGGTTTTTGAAAATCCTTATTTACTCCATTTTCTGTGCTGTTATCCCCTTGGCCTGCTCTTACTCTGGTTCACAGTCTGTAAGCTGGCAGAGATTAGTTGACTTATTCATCACAGGGGGAGTCTGTGTCGATCGTAGAGCTTATCCACTGTGATTAGTGTTTGCTTTTTTGAACTGCTCAAGAAAACTCAGACTGGTGTTTATGAAGCAGTCTCCTCTGCTAAGGGACGTGCTGTCAATGGAGATATAATAGATCTCATAATAATATACAGTAAGTCACATATTGGGTGATGTCAAACGCTTTTATATTCTTACGTAATGTATGGCATACTGTGCTTTTTGTTCGCATATGGCCCTTTTATATCATGTTATTAAAATGTCATATTATTGCGTGAAGTACCGCATGTTTTGTATGGTGTATAGAATGTTCGGTGTTTCCATTGAGTCTGTGCACATTTTTGTCTATGAATAAGGCAAAGGTTTTCGACTCTGTCAGGACTTTTGCTTCCAGTGCAGCCAATGATGGCATGGTTTATTCAGCAGGGATACAAAACGATGCCAGATCTGCTGATTCTCCAGTATTTGTGCTAAAGCTCAGATAAACAACTGTTGAAATTCCTTCTTTCGGTGACATGGATATATCACTTATAATTCTCTTCTACATCGTGTGTGTTTACTGCACCGTACTACGACTTGTCCGGGTGAGGGAGAATGGAGGTTCATGTGAGTATGTACTGTATGTATGTATGTATGTATGCATGTATGCATGTATGCATGTATGCGCATGTGTGTGCATTTGCGTGCGCACAAAATGTGTGTGCTCCCGCAGAGGACTTGAGGACTCTTTCAGCTCAATGTTAGTATTGGACACAGACAATTCCCCGAGGTAGGGATCCGCTCTCCACCCCAAACAATGAGGTGCAGCTTTTTGCTCTCCTGGCGAACGGTGGGGGAAGCAACCCGTTCAGGAGGTCAGCTCGGAGCGCTTGACATTGCTCCCTGGTTGCCGGTAGTTCTGGACAGAGCCTCATTATCACAGGGTCTACTTGGAAGAGAGTGGGCTTCGTTAGGAAGCAGCTGTCAGTGCTGAGGGGCGCAGGCAAAGGAGAGAGTAGATAAAGTAGCAGAGCCTGCTGCTGCATACAGTCCACTCACAGTGCATTCACCCTGCCGCTCAAGGGCCAGTTGGCTGTAGCAGTACAGTCTGCTGTGTGTGTGTGTGTGTGCGTGTGTGTGCGTGCACATACCTGCACACATTAATTGTTATTTTAATTCTTAGGAAGCAAGCGAGCAAGTAGTGGTGCAGTTCACATATCACATATCTGCTCCGCGCACACTGTGTGTGTGTGTGTGTGTGTGTGTGTGTGTGTGTGTGTGTGTGTGTGTGTGTGTGTGTGTGTGTGTGTGTGTGTGTGTGTGTGTGTGTGTGAGCAATTACCTGCTCACAAATGTGTATGTTGATCTCAGCAATTGCTGTTCAACTTAGTGTTAAACAAGTGTCTCTAGTATTTAGTTGTGTGGCTAGTATTTAGTTGCCCTGAGCTGAAACCAATTACTGTGATTGTGTGTGTGCGTGCATGCGCTGGATTGCTTTGTTTTGTTGTTGTATCAGATTTCAAAATGCTTACAAAGTAACACAAGTGCTTGAAATACATGCACATTCATTGCATGAAATCACAGGCAGTGCAACTTGATGGCAAAATCTGATCTCTGCCAAAGGCCAACATTAAAACATAATCATTACTAGCAGCAGTTACACTGCGGCTTACATCTCCAGTTACTTTGACATAATGATTGCATGCCTTGAAATGGCCCCATCTGTGCCACATTTCAAAACATCTCCTTCAAACAGGGGGAAAAAGTTATTGAGAGATATTAAAGTGTGAGGAGAAAGGAACAATCATAAAGGCTTATGTTTGGGGAGGGGGAGGGGCGGTAGAAAACTAATTCCAAATACAGAAAGCCATTTTTCAAGCATTATGGGAAACGGGGATGAAATGTATAGCGGAGGTCTGCACCATGTGTCAGATTTCATGTCTGTCACAGTCGATCAGTGACCAGGGCTAATGAGATGCTACATGGTGGCTGAGACTCGGCTTGGAAAAACTGCTGTTCTGGTGCACATTAGAATCTGGGGAATTCCAAAAATTCAGCATCTGGCAAAAAAACAGAACAACCCTCCGTGGCACAGCGGTCATTAACTTATGGGATTTGCAGTGATATGATACCCTGTTGAGAAAAAGTTTCCACGCCGAGGAGAGCAGTTCCTCCAACTTTGCCAATTTTCTGCCCAGCGGACGCAGTGCAAGTCTGGAGTCGGGAGAGGAGCGAAGCGGCCTATGAAATGTAATAGACATTAAATAATGACATACAGATGTAGTCAATTAGAATGTGTGGCACAGTGGGGTAGATTAAGGCATGGATCAGCATGTTGCAGAAATAGTTGACAGATTTATATGCTGTCTTGTGCCAATTTTAAGGCATCAAGATGTAAAATATCTTATGCGTTTTGAATAATTAAAATTGTGAATAGTTATTAAGAGACAACAACGAAACAAAACACTTGGCTGCCATCCTGCCATGGAAATGCATTTTGAATAAGAACGCAGTAACCACATTCAACACTCTGTGGGGAGACAAAGTTATTTGCAGTAAGTTCACTGCTTGTGTTTTTATTTGTATTCATTTATTTTATATATAAATAATAAAGGCATTGACAGGCACAAGACTACAATAAAAAGTGCTTTATTGTAAAGGTATATACAGTACAGCATACAGTATAAGGGACAACTGGGAGCAAGTTACTGCACGACACATGGACTTTAGCACCCCCATAACATTTTATTTTAATTGGCTTGCTCACAGATTATTCACTTTACACCATGGCTAACTTATTCTCCTAATTTGGCTAAAATGTTACATAAGGAAAGTCTTACATTGGTTCTCATTAATTAACTAATTCATTCATTCATTTATTCAATATAGCCAAAGTAAAAAAAAATCCATCTCTTTTTGTTAGCAGTGTTATAGAGAATTAGGCAATTTTAACCTGGCATCCCTGTTGGGCATGCCATAAAGAAAAAAGGTGAAAATAACAGATCTACAAGCTCAATGTGTCCCGATGCGACACATTGTGAATGATCAGCTTGTTCATAGTCTGTTTTTGCTATTTGTCATATGAAAAAGTATACTTTGCTATACGACGGTGATATGGATCTCCCTGGTGGGTCTGAAATAAGGATTGAATTAAATATACTGTGTATAGGGCTTAAGTAGTTAAAGTACCCCCACACGTTTCGGCCAATCAGAATGATGTACATGTATTGGCCGTAGGTGGTCTGTTATTTTTTAGTGGCATGGTATATAAATTAAGATAACAAATATGCCATTGCTTGCTCAAAGTATCCCACTGTGCATTTTGGTGCTTCATCTGTGACCCAGGACACTATAAGACACCAATCCCTGAATTCATTAACTAATTGCTAGAGTTTAGTGAGGACAAAACAAAATATTTATTACATATTTTGATTACTAGGCATGTAACGATTCACTCAACTCACGATACGATTTAAATCACGATACTAGGTTCACGATTTTTTAAAGATGGGGTGCCATGATATTTTTCAACCCTAAAACCTGATCATAAGGTATTATTATTATGTAAGGATTTTTTTCAACAAAAAAAAGGTGTACCGTAAGTGTTAAAATGTTGTTTTTATGTGGACACGCCTCCAGTTCATTAAGTATACCTGGTTCTCACCTTAGCACCTCCTCCACCACCTTAGCACCACCCACCTGTCCTAGTCCCTCCTCCTCCTCATGCCCACACCTGTTGTGTTATGATAATGAGGGGGAGGGTATGGCTTTGTGATGTCACTAAAGCGCTGTTTCTCTATTGGCACGTTTGACCCTCAAGGTTTCAGCCTCCAGGAAGAAACTCCAAATATTCAGAGAAGACATAAAACACCATAAAAACACCACCAAGGGGCTTAATGAAGTTTTATCAACCTCATAGACACATGAAAAACTGAAAAAGTGCAAAACCATGGCACCACCTCTTTAAACACAAAATTATTTTCCAGACAAATGACGACTATCTTTTCTTCTTTTTTTCCTTATGCAAATCCAGTGTTTTCTTTTTTTTCTTTTTTTTTTTACAATACTGAGTTTTCTCTTATCCTCTTTTCAATAAAGTAGCAAATGACAGAAAACTTTTTTTTATCAATTCTCTTACAAAGATCCTGTATTTTCTTCTCTTTTTTTCACGCGCCCTCTGCTGTTTGCAATGCATCCCGATACATTTTTTATTAAATCGATTTAAATTGTCACCAGTTTGAATCGATTTACGATAAATCGTTACATGCCTATTGATTACTATTCTTGTTCTAAAACCACTGGGAGAGCAGCTGTTCATGTTTTAAAGTTTGAGACTGATGAAGGAATATGGATTGTTGAATTGATGAATTAAACAAATATTGACCCCCAAATTACAGTAAAGCTCATGTGTGAAGTGTTGTTTTAATATTTTTTCCATAATCCAATTCAAATTAAATGTTTGTGGAGCACATTCACACGCATTTATTTGTTGTCTATTATTATTTTTGAGCTGAGAAATATCTTAACCTTGAAACTCAAAATAAATAAAATAAATTCATTGATACACCGTTTACTGAGTCTGGTAATATGCACTTATATCACTACATTGTGTGACAGCTCGTGATATCCTCTGTTCTTCTTCATAAGTCTTCAGAAATCATGTCAATACATATATCACCCACATACAGTATTCCTAAACAGGCAGCCGTCAGCAATTATGTCATTAAAACGGCACTTCTCATACTACTTTGAATGTAACAAAGGGCTAAAATAATTGTTGTGAATATCTTCTAGGTTATTACTTTTTCTAATTTGATTGGATTAGTATAAATTGGCTAGAAATATAAAACCTAAGACTTTATTTTGCTTTCAACAGTCACGTAAATACTTGTGTAGTTGATTCCCTGGACCTGACAGATCATTTTGCTTTGTAGAAAAATACACTTGTTTAGCCTTTGTTGCCATGAGTCAAGTCACCACAGAGGATTACAATTCACCCAGAGTCTCACACCAACGACTGAAAACACTGCTCTGACTTGATTACATTTCACTGAAGGTAATGTAAGCCCACAGAAGATAACAACTGGCCATGGAATCATTGGCTATTGTTGTAAGGCTGATAGGCCAGTCACTGAACTACTGCAGCACAATCGATGGGGATCTTTAATAGCAATTTCCAGGCACCCTGATGCTATTGATTTCAGTCGACAAACATTTCACTTTGATCATTATGATCCGGGGCTTGCAGCACACTTCCTGGGGCTTCTCCTCATTCGAGGATTGCAATTGGTCTTCGAATGTCATTCCTATGATTGCCAACACAGCGACTGTGTCCAACCACAGCAGTGAGCTGTGATGTACCAGTGTTTTTAGAGGTTTGCGTGTTCTTGAAATCCCCCACTAAAAAAAAAATATATATATATATACTGTATATGTTTTTTTTTTGCAATTGAAAATACATCTCATTTAACCGCTGCAACATGTTGATGCTCGTTGCCGAATTTGGCAAACTTTCCTTCCCTTCCCGTTCCTTCCCGTTCCTTCTCAATGGTTCATTACTTTACCAGGCACCCTTTTATTAGCCCGATTGGTCTGTAAACCAATATTGTGTGATGAGAGCAGACATGTAGAAGGAGCTCTGGAGACTAATTAGAAAGCTTCATATTTAAAATGCTGTTCAACGTCTTGTTGTTGCAGACGCACACAAGCCGGTGACCTAGGGTCTCATTTAATGTTTCTAAGTATCTATTAATGTTGCGTGGGCTATAGAGCTAAGGGAGGCACGAGACCAGGAGCTGATGGATGGGAAACACTAGATGCCTGCCAGGCACTGAAGTCTAATATAATGCAGTCGGAGGGTTACTTTCCGTTGGTGTTCTTCATTACATTTCTCTTTTTGGTGGAATATGTTTCCGTTTAAATAATTTATTGTTATTTTTCCATGTTTCTCACAAAAAAAAGAGAAAGGAATCAATTGGTGGCCGTCTTCCCGGACACAGGCGTGCCTTATTAATGTTAAATCTTTATTGCATCAGGACTACTAGAGCTGCTGCTGCTGCTGCTGCTGAGTCTGCTGATAATTGATATTTTCTCCAGATGAGGGTATTTATCATTCTACCGTTGTCCATGGGAGGCCCCCACAGCTGACCATACCCATACTGTAGTCTGTGTTAAGGGCCCCCACAGCTGACCATACCCATGCTGTAGTCTGTGTTAGGGGCCCCCACAGCTGACCATACCCATACTGTAGTCTGTGTTAGGGGCCCCCACAGCTGACCATACCCATACTGTAGTCTGTGTTAGGGGCCCCCACAGCTGACCATACCCATGCTGTAGTCTGTTAGGAGCCTAGGCCCCCATAGCTAGCCATACCCATACTGTAGTCTATGTTAGGTGCCTAGGCCCCCACAGCAGACCATAACCATACTGTAGTCTTTGTTAGGAGCCCCCACAGCTGACCATACCCACACTGTAGTCTGTGTTAGGAGCCCCCACAGCTGACCATACCCATACTGTAGTCTGTGTTAGGAGCCCCCACAGCTGACCATACCCATACTGTAGTCTGTGTTAGGAGCCCCCACAGCTGACCATACCCATACTGTAGTCTGTGTTAGGAGCCCCCACAGCTGACCATACCAACACTGTAGTCTGTGTTAGGAGCCCCCACAGCTGACCATACCAACACTGTAGTCTGTGTTAGGAGCCCCCACAGCTGAGCCTGTTTTTACATCCTCTGTATCCAAACAGTTTCCCAAACAGTGGGTCGGGACCCGTGTCACAATCGTGAACCACTGCATTACACCATGCAGTATTCATATATCTTGCTGGTGGTTGTGGGGGGTGTTAACGGAAAAAGAGAAGATTTCCATTGCAAAGCAAAGTGTTGAGCAGGATAACGTGGCCCTAATTTGTACTTTTGAAAAGGCAATATGCTCAAAATGACCTTCAAAAGTTAGTCTGTTTTTAGGAATAGCTTGGGCAGCGTTTAGAAGAGCAGTGCACACAGAGCTATGAGTACATAACCATCCTTATCATGGAGCGCCTTGGCTATTGGAAGCTCTCTGCCACAGCTGACAAGGATAATGGCATGCACGACACTGAGAGAGCAATGTCACTTTAACCATAACCATTTGCATTTATATTGCATAATTAGAAGATTAAGCCCCTTGTACTGTATCATTGTATACAGATGTAACGATGTAGAATTGCACATTGTGAAAATAATTCACCTGGTAATCAAATGTTTGTTTGAAAAAGCTCAATGTTAGTTGACATCTGTAAATGAAGGCCATGTTTAAGGAGGATTTTGAGCATTTGATTTGGATGTGATACAAGGACGGAGTGAGCATAATAGAGGCTCGTCAGAAATATTTGCTCAATAATACGTGACCATGTTCTCTATTGCACACATGAATGGCCTTCAGCCAGGACGTGATGCCATGTCTGAGGAACAGAGGCCATGCTATCAACACCTCCAATCAAATCTGAGAGCCAGAAATTCAAGGGCCAGTCTAATTGCAAATTTTACACTGTTTAGCCGCCGTAGCTGATGGCAAATAGTATCAGATGTGGCACAAGCAAAGTAAGTGATACCCTATGTGATGTATTACCAAAAAAAGTCCTGCCGTGGAAATGTATTTTGAATAAGACCGCAGTATAACCACATTTGACACACTTCATTTCATCCTCATCTGTCAGGTTTAGCGTCAGCCGATGCTGGATGCGTTTAGCTTAATGGATGGGGAGGTGGCAAATCACTCAACATTTTCTCGTCGCCCCAACGAGTGACTGCAGTTCACCTCTCAGTATCTCTCTCTCTCGCACGCACGCCCGTTCTCTCTTCTCTCACTCTCCAAAATGAGATGGATCACACGAGATGGCTGGCCGTCAAGGCAGTGATATTGTGGACTAAGTTAAATGAAGAAAAAAGGAATGTTCACACACAATAAACTGCTCTCCCGTCTTTTTTATTTATTTTACCAAAAGTGAACAACGTTTCGCCCATGCAGGGCTTCATCAAGTTAAATAACAGTAATTGAAGTCCTGGTCGTGGAACAACTGACCAGCTCTTCACTCTTGCAGGGATCCTGGAGAAGGCCTGGGAGTATGCATATCGGTCTACATGTATTTTGTGGATTTGGAGAAGGCATATGACCGGGTTCCTCGGGAGATACTGTGGGAGGTGATGCGGGAATGTTTTGAGGGCCATCCAATCTCTGTACACCCAAAGTGAGAGCTGTGCTGGGTACTAAGTCGGATTCATTTCAGGTGGGGGTTGGCCTCCGCCAGGGCTGCGCATTGTCACCTATCCTGTTTGTGATATTCATGGACAGGATCTCGAGACGCAGTCGTGGAGGAGAGGGTATACGGTTCAGGGAGCTAAGGATTGCTTCACTGCTTTTTGCAGATGTGGTCCTGATGGCACCATCGGCAACTCTCACTGGATCGGTTCGCAGTCAAGTGTGCGGCGGCTGGGATGAGAATCAGCATCTCCAAATCTGAGGCCATGGTTCTCAGCAGGAAACCGATGGATTGTGCACTCCGGTTAGGGAACAAGAATTTGCCCCAGGTGAAGGAGTTTAAGTATGTCGGGGTCTTGTTCACAAGTGAGGGGAGGATGGAGCAGCAGATCAGCTGGAGAATCGGAGCAGCAGGAACGGTATTGTAGTCGCTGTACCGCACTGTTGTGACGAGAAGAGAACTGAGCCAGAAGGCAAAGCTCTTTATATACCCAGCAACCTTTGTTCCTACTCTCACCTATGGTCATGAAGTGTGGGTCATGACCGAAAGAATAAGATTGCGGATACAAGCGGACAAAATTAGTTCTCTCAGACGGGTGGCCGACCTCTCGCTTAGAGATAGGGTGAGAAGTTCAGTCATCCATGAGAGACTCGGAGTAGAGCCGCTGCTCCTTGACTTGGTAAGGAGCCAGCTTAGGTGGTTCGGGCATCTAGTACGGATGTCTCCCGAGCGTCTCCCTAGGGAGCTCCTCGCTGCACGTCCCACTGGGAAGGGACCCCGGGTTAGACCAAGGACCAGATGGGGGGATTATATCTCCACAATGGTTAGGGAACGCCTCGGGATCTCCCAGGAGGAAGTTGCTAATGTTGCTCTGGAAAGGGAAGACTGGAAATCTTAGTTGGAACTGTTACCACCACGATCCGATTCCGGATAAGCGGTTGAAGATGGATGGATGGATGGATGAAAGAGAACAGATTTACCCACGGACTCTCTCTTTCTCTCTCTCTCTCTCTCTCTAGTCCTCTTCAATGTGGCATATTTCGCCGTCCACCAAGTTCCAAAGCCTGAGCATTTAGGCTACGAAGTTATTGCGTACTTAACCCACTCCATCGAAACTGACACAGTAAATTAGAGATTAAATAAACAGACATGGCACTTGTCCAAAAGGGATAAATAGGATTTAGTTTTGATCTAGTGATTTTGCAAACCATAGATGTACTGTATTAGGTGGGGGCTTTTCAAAAAGCCCCCGTCTGAGTGCCCTGCTGCTTTTCACAATAGACATTAGAACAAGCAAAGGAGTGCAAAGGAGTTCATTTTAATTCATTTGCTGCTGCCAAGAAGTACAGCTGTTGGATTTTTGGATTTGTCCTCACTTTGCTGACTGGCCTATTTTTTTTCTTCTCTTTTGGAGAGTTTTTATTTCCTTGAAATATAGAAATACTTCCACGCCCCCATATGGTTTCCTTTGAGGGGGTCTCGATGGTCTAAGCTTTGACCATGTGTTTCACAGCATTCTGCTGTCAAGGTGCTAATTATTTAAAGCTTCAATCCGGGACTTATTTGAATGAATAAAACGTTATTTTAACGTATGTATAACCATCTGCAGTGGTTGGAGGTGGTCTCCTTACTCTTACATTTTAAAATGTCTACCTTGGTGTCGGGTAGGACACCGTTTGAATAACGATGCTAATAAAGTTACTTGAAGCAGACAGCGCTCTGGACACTAGATGCACCGCCATATTTATCGTAGTCCGGGCATCGTTCACCTCTCCGTTGGGAGAGGGAAACAATGGACATAAAATGGATTGTAAGTTTAATGCATACCACCATAATGCAAAAGAATAGCATGACACTGCAGAAGTTAGAAGAAGGGAGGGATTTAACGTGTCTATTTAAAAAATGTGTAAATAAATACAATTCCTTCGTGAGGTCATGAAACCAGATTCTCGAAATGTAATACATAACTGCATCGACAATTACTCCCAGGAATTCACAGACAAGTCAACAGTCTGAGGGAAGTTGTTTGTGTCTGGTTTTCACACCGCCCTCATTAATGTACCACGTTTCACGGCACCACGAAAACTTTATCACACAGTATTAATTGAATATATATATTTTTAAAGCGAGACCCATCGCTTTGTGTAGACATAGATCACAGACTCAGCATCTGGTCTTCATTGGCCTAATTATTGCAAGTAATGAGATGCTAATTTCAACACTCATACTGCATGCATGAGCGGCCAGATTCGTGTGAAACAGAACTTTATGACAAAACTAATAAATAAAACATCTTACTGGTGGTAAACATTAAGCAGCGAGGGGAAGGAGAGAGAGAGAGAGGAGGAATGTGCACCGGCAGATGATTAACAGTGGTCTATATACAGTATGCTTGTGCCTGCCTGAAGGATGGTTTGTTTTGCCCCACTGTTTACTGGTTTATGTGGTGAGTGATGGGCCATTTCATTAGCTCAGCTCAGTAATTAATACACAAAATTAAGCAGCCTTTCATCAATTGCAAGGGCCAGTGTTTTTAAAGGGTTTCATTATTTTAATCATAATACGAGGGGAGGCGGCAGAGTCATTAGCAAGATAAATTCTTATACAGTTATGTAGAATCAGTCTGGTATTAACACAAGGAATTATGGGTGCAAGATTTTGTGTTTAAACTTGCCATGCATGCCTTTTTTAATGCACAACGTGCAATCGTTAAGCCTGAGTGCTGTGTCCCAGGAAATGAAATGGCTCTGCACGGCAGTGTAAAAATTGGCTGTGATATCTCCCGCAGTGAGGCCTGATTCTCCCCAGCCTGCATAGAGAATAGATCTCTGGGGGGTATTTCTCACAGCAAGATAAATGAGTTAACCAGTTATTCTTTGCTCGCCGACACTCGTATTTACGGCGCAACGTCTCTTGCTGCGCCTACCTGTTGATAGGGCAACATTAGCCACTCATTTATTTGTAATGGCCGCCTTCTGTAATGATAGTCTTATTAGGGATGTAAACAAGGGACTGCTAACTAAGATTAACAACGTCAAATACAGAGACAAAACCTCCACAGACTCATCTCTAATGGCTTTAGAAAAATAAGGACCAGAAAACGGTGTCCTGTGGGAAGCTCTTGCATCTGGGAAATACAACACTTGTGTTACTTTTTTGTCAAATTTACCTGCTGTCTTGTAGTGTAATAATTGCTGCTATAAAGGGAAAACTGATGCATTTGACATTATTCCACCCAGCCAAAGAGGTATACATGTTACTACTTTTTGAGCTTTGACAAGGGGGGAAATCTTCATCAAGCCTTTGAAATGTATATTATACATTGTTGCAACTGTCCAAATACATTTTATCATCAACACCATTACATATAGGATTTATGGAGCTAGTCTGTGCAAGAGGTAGCAGACAGACACACACACACACACACACACACACACACACACACACACACACACACACACACACACACACACACACACACACACACACACACACACACACACACACACACACACACACACACACACACACTGAAAGCTCATTACCAATGCACATTCACAGCTTTAATAATAAGTCACTGTAATCATTACTTCTGCTCATGCTCTAAAGTGGGGGGACAGATTTCTCAGCCGCAAGCCATGTAAATGTATAGTACTCAATTCCAGAAGCTGCATTTCAGAAAAGCAAAGGTTTCAGTCATTTCAAAGTTAGAAGGTGGAAGGGCAGTTCACTACTCTCTCTCGCTCTCTCTTACACAATTCAAAAAGTGTTCCCCCTTTTGTAAAAAATGCAGTGATGCCTGCTTTGTGTGGTGGTCATACCAGAAAGTGGAAGATACAAATGTACATTACTGTGTAGAAACCAAAGCAAAGTAATCCAGCAGTTATTCTTGTGATCAATAAAAATAACCGTGCAATCACTTATCAGGGCATTAATCTACAGTATAAACTCAGTTGTAACACTTAAATAAATAAATAAAAAGACTGGTCTTTTTTCTCCCACAAAGATCATTTCCCTGGGTAACTGCAGTCTTTGGCACTTGATCTCAAACATCACAGAGAGGAGGGGGATTTGAATTGATGTGACTAATGTAAAACAAGGCCAACTGTCAGATGTAAGCCAGTCACTGGCGGTGCACTTTAGCGCCCTCCATTTCCAAAGCATAATGATGCATAGCCATCAAACTTAAGCCCAGTCTAGCGCCTACATATGGAAAAGGTGTCAGTTGCCGAGCAGGAAATTATGCAGTCCACTAGTTCCCCTGTCTAGCGTGCCATCTTGGCGGCGGCGCGATCTCCCTGAAGGAGAGATGACATGTTTATGACTTATTCCCCTGACGCCTGATTCCTATACCTAGGAATAAAGCCTTGTATTTTCCCCCTGACTGGCCCACTGAGAAAAAGCTATAGTGAATAGAAGAATAAATTGATTTATGAAATGTTCTCGTTCATCCTCTTTTTCATCCTCGAACCCACTGCCTAAGCCATCAAGCTATTCTTCATAGAGTATGATTTGACACCAGAGCGCTATGACGGTCTAATCGGCACAAAGAAATGTCATGGGAGTAATCTCACTCGTTCAGCATAGAGGCGTAAGTGGAATTACAGACATATTATATTTTCACCTTTTGAATGTATAAATGGACCTTGATATATGAATAAAAGAGAGAGAAATGAGAGGAAAATGTGGTGAAATGTGACAACTTTTTTTCTTTTATACTTTTCACTGATGACTTTCAAATTGCCGGGTCACCTCACTCCTAATTTATTTTGCTGTTCAGGAGCAGAAAGCCAGTAAATCGTAGAATGGCCATCAGCCATCCGGTATGGCAGCCAAGAATTCAGAGAGCACACAGATCATCTGAGGTCACATCCTTGCTTAACCCATTGAGGACCGGGAACCCCTATACGTAACTATACCTTTCTATCCGGGAACCCCTTTTGGGGTTGTCGTTGCTATGTACAGTATAGCAACATTATTATTTATTTTTTTTAATAAACATTTGAAGTTTTTCAGAAAACTTAAGTCAGGATGTAGAAGGCGGTTTTAGAATCAGCCTCATGTCTAAATGGGTTAAAGGGGAGCTATTATGCTAATTTCTTGCTCTATATTTTTATTCTGGGACTCCGGTAGAGTAGCTTTGCATCATTCAAAGTAAAACAAACCTCCTTATTTATTTATCTTATACTGGCTCTTAAGCAGCCCCTAAATTCAACTTCTGCCTGGAACAAGACTTATTAGCTCTTGTCTCTTTAAAGCCGGAGCGGTTACACCTGCTATTTAAAGGTAATAGGAGTCAACACTCTTCATTAATGTAATGTCTAAGACACACACCATGACTAATCAGTGTCTAAATACAAGCCCGTTGCACCATGCACCTCACTTTACGTTCAGGTGACGCACTGTTTAACTACCACAATTACACTTGGACACACCTCTGACGCAATTGCATCCTGTGTTACAAAATAATAATTATGCATAGATCATGTAAGTAGGGCCAATAGTGTGGTGGTGGGCAGGAACTTAACCCCTCTGCCACCTGAACTTCTTGAAAGGAAATGGCAACTTTTCTAATCTAACTAGTCCTCTAATAGTTTGAGACCGAATCCGATCTGGATTGGATATGAGTGTTTTGTACAGTATACTGTACATTGTTTCCTATTAAGATAAGACAATCCTGTATCGAGCACTATGTAGGTTTTTCCTGTACTTTGTGGGCGCGCTGTGCCTGGAGTAATGACAAGTAGAAACAAGACAGTGTGGCTTCCCTGTGGATCTCTGATGTCATGTTGATTATGTTGATGATGCCATAGAGTGTGGAACTCCATAATGTTTGACCGGACGATGGATCTGAGATGATGAAATTCACAAAATATTCACTGTATGTGAAAAATGTTTAGGGATTTTACTTCCTTGCAGTGTTAATTTTGACAGCAATTTTAATTTAGTTTAGTCAGTCTTTTGATTATTATTTTTTAGTTTGTCATATTTTAGTCATCTGAAAGGTTTTTATTTTAGTCTAGTTTTAGTCGACAAAATATAAGATTTTAGTCGACTAAATGTACAGTTGATTTTGTCGTCAAATGTATTTTGGCGGGCCTTGATGGCGTCGTGATGGCTGATTTTGCACTTGGTTGCATGCTGCAAATAGCAGATCTACAAGCTTACATTGTGTCGCGAGCTTGTAGATCTGCTAGCGCAACACCCAAGTGCAACCAAACATAAAATGACCTGTCTTTTAGTTCTACTGGATCTAACATTTTAGTGTAGTTTTTATTTGTTGACGAAATTGACAATATATTTAGTCTTAGTTTTAGTTATCATAGCTTAGTTTTTATTTCGTTTTTATTTCGTTTTTATTTCGTTTTTATTTCGTTTTCATCAGTGAAAAAATTTAGTCGACGAACATTTTTCGACATAGTTTTAGTCGACGAAATTAACACAACTTCCTTGGCCTACAGGCAGCGTATATACGACATTTGGTGCTGATCGGCCCAGTTTAGGAGATTAGCCATTAGTACACAGACAGTCGGACACACAAACTGATTCAGAGCGGGCTGAAGCTTGAGCCTAGTTCTCACAGGGATTGCTTTTTTGGGGAGCAGCAGTGGCCGAATCTGAAGGTTCCCAGTTCAATCCCTGGCTCCCCATGGCTCTGTGTCTACTTATGTCCTTGAGCAAGACACTTAACCCATTCAATCCGGGAACGCATCTGTGTCGTTTTAGATTTGAGATATAACCATTATTTGATACTTTGGCTATTCAAAAATAGCAGATCTACAAGCTCATAGTGCGGCACCAAGTGCCGCGCTATGGGCTTGTAGATCTGTTATTTAAAAAAAAACATGAAATGTTTTGCAGATCTTTGTATATATATATATTTAAAAAATTACATTTGTAACTGAACTCTTTGCTTCTGGGGGTCCCTTGAACATATGAATATCCAACATAACAATATTGTGACAGAAAACAAGGAAAACGCATAATAGTTTATGAAGCTTAGCTATGAAGCTCACCTCACAATTCCTCAAGTCTGAGAGTTTCTTTATCAAGAGAAGCTGCTCGTGGTTTATAAATATACACTGTTCAATCTCAGTCTAATTTATAGCCAAAGAATATGAAGACATGTCATTCACAAAATGGAACACCTTGCTAATCTAATCCACTGGTGGTATTTTGGAACATCATGTGTTATCATTGTGGATCTCGGGATCCACTATGGCGTGGCACCAAAGTGGATCTCGGACTTCATCTGGCCAGCCTGTGAGCTGTGACATCAGTCATCTATGTTACTGCAAATTTGGGCATTTTTTCAGCCATGTTTTTCAATCAGAGTGCCATTGACTTCCATTATAAAATGAAAAGAAATATTTCAAAAAAGTATAAAATATGTGTAAAACATGGTGAAATTTCTTCTGAGGCCTATACTGTCATTGCGCACAAGACATTTTGTGCTCATCGGCCCAGTGCTTTGAGAGATTCGCTCCAGAGAGACGGACAGACCCTCTTATAGAGGGCTAGACTGCTACAGAACCGCCCCTGTGAAAACAGACATGCTTTCGATGATGTGATGGTTTTGAAATACAGAGCATTTTTCGATAGCCCCTTCCCCAAATAAAGAACAAAACATGCTCTGTAAAGGAACAAAAACCTTTCAGCTGTTGCAAAAGTTCAGGTGAATATCCAAGGCCTTTTATGGAAAATAAGAAAATAACCTGTAATAATCTTTCCCTCCAGTAGTGTGCACAGACACCGGCGTGGCGTTCCACTATTTGTCACTGTCAGCCTCCAGTCTGAGGATATGAGAAGGCGGCAGAGGAGGGGGTAGGTGGGGTGGGGGGTTTAGGGGAAGGAGAAGTGCGTGTGAGGAAAAACGCTGAAGTATGTGATTAAGAATAATGAGTAAAAAATTGCATAAAGCCTTCTCCCAAATCACATATCAACTCCGCGCCTGGCATTATCCCTGAAGCATCTCATCAGTCCTGGACCAAGTCCCCGCTGCTCTCCAACACGCACACACACACACACACACACACACACACACACACACACACACATACACGCACACACACAGGCAGTGTAGTCCATTAGCAGCTGACGCATGAGCCAACATCTCGCTCGCTCGCTCTCTCTCTCTCTCTCCCTCCCTCCATCTCTGTGTCTTTCTTTCTCCTCCTGGTGCTACAGTACATTGTCTTGAGAAGTGTCTACAGCAGTGTGAACGAGAGCTGTCAAGTTTCATATCAATAGGGTGACCTTCCGTCCCTCACCTCTGCTCCCCCACTCTAGCAAACACAGTACCTGGCACTCATGCAGAAAATGTTTAGCAAGTAATCCAGTACATTCCTCTGTCACACACACACACACACACACACACACACACACACACACACACACACACACACACACACACACGTATGCATGTATGCATGTATGTATGTATATATACATACACACACATATACAGTATATCCTACAGTATACTGTATCACATGTGCCAGAGGCGTATGAAATGGACCGTTGGAGGAATAGAAACCTTTCCCAAAGCTGTTTTTGGCTGGTTTGTTATCTTCCAAGCCATTGTTTGGAGAGGCATCTTTATCAGAAAGAAGGGAAAGCATCCAATGCATATCAATTGGATGAGTCTGATTTTTTATTTGTTCTGCTCCGCCACTGCTTTGCTACAGTACACAGAAATGACAGCGAGGTCTGCTGTATAAACTCTCAAAACTATGACATTCTAGACGGATTTCGCCGGAGGCATTCAAGCCTTAAATGTTCATTTGATTCGTTTCCGATTTTGCCCTCTTCTTTTGACTCAGTGGCGTCACACATTTAGTTGAGGCAAAAATGTTGAAACATCTTGGAAAAGCTTGGTGGAAGAGCAAATGAGAGAAGAGGAAGCATGCTTTTCATTTATTCAGTCATACACATACTGCTTTTGAAAGCATCCAGAACTGAAAAGTACATTTGGATATCGTATACTACTATCTGGTGGGGAAATGTGCTAAACCAGGAAGCGATGGACTCAAGGGGGTCCCCAGCTACATTAGTTAATATAGCATCACAATAATTTTAACCATATTTTATACTTGGGCTTTAAAACAATAGCAGATATACATGCTCACAGCACACTGAGAGCTTGGACGTCTGCTATTTTTGAAAATTATTGAATTTATTTTTAACACAAATGTTCTCTTCTGCATGAGGGTCCCTGGGACAGATGGAGGTCTGTGGCTAAATACATATCAGTTTGGGGGTCCTTGACATGAAAACGTTTGAGAACCACTGCTTTAGGCGAAGGATGGTTCAGGGGGAGGGGGCAGGTCAGACGAGGCACATATCTCAGCCAAAAAATGACGACAGTCTTTGTCAGTTTTTTTTGGTTTTGTCCATATGGATCGTCCATACGGGAATTTCATTATGTCTCGCATAAACGTCCACTTGGAATCGAGTATGATTCAAATTAAATTTCACACTGATGTGTAATAGGATAAAATGATGAAGTAAAGATCATTGTGGTCAAAGGTCAAATGTCAAGGTCACCTTGACCTCACAGGGTCATCCCATTCTCATAAACGCAATATCTCAGGAACGCGATATTTTATGGTATTTCATCACATCTGCCATGAACATCCCCACTAGGCGAAGGCCCTACAACAGCAGTGACAACACAGAAATGTGTGTGGGGAGGAATCAATTGGCATAACAGGGAGAAAAAGGGGGTAAAATATAATTGGCTACTTTAAAATTAAACAGGAAAAAAAAGGTCAAGGTCACTCAGACCTCATAAAACACATTTCATACTTGTAAGTATAGTGATAACTATACACTTTCAAAAATACACTTAACACCTTTTAAATTCCTTTTAACAAATTCTTCGCACATTGACCAAATGTCTACAGTGTGATATGTGAGGGAGTTTTGTTTGTTGCAAATGCAACGCGGGGAATATGAACCTATTATATGAAGTTGATCTATTGTGCATCCTCTTGCAGGCTTTCTGGACTAGTTCTACTGTGTTTTGTTTGCTTGCTGAATAGAGTATAGCCTTCAATAACAAATTCACTATATATATATATATATATATATATATATATATATATATAATTTATATAATTCAGTCAGTCAGATAAAATGCCATTAACATTCACAGTTATTCACTGGTATTCGCAGCAGTTATGCACGTATATTGCACTTTGGGACGTGGTCGTTTTTCCTTTTTGTGTGTTTGTGTGGGGGTAATGTGTTCAGCTCTCGGGGAAAAAGCTGTTTCTCAGCCTGTTGATCCGTGTACGTATGCTTCTGAGCCTGCCTGAGGGTTGAGTGGTGAACCAGGGGTGTCCGGGGTGTGAGGGGTCTCTATCATGATGTCGGAGGCATGTTTGTTGAGAGGGCTCGAGTGGCTGTACTGTATCTAAGGCTTGGGAGTCGAGAGCTGAGTTGATCGGCTGATTCTGGAGGAGTTGGTTGCGCCTCAGGGTCCTCGGAAAATGCTACTGGGCCTTCTTGACCAGGCAGGATGTGTTCAGGCTCCAGGTCAGGTCCTCAGATATGTGGACTCCCAGGAACATGACATTTTGATGCATAGTCCGGTGTGGTATGATTTCTTTCTTTTGTTTTTTAGTTTTTTTAACAATGGTTAAGGTTTGTTTTTAGTCTACAAGTCTACAATTCTATCCATAAACCAACGATTCATCATTGACTGTATCAATAGATGATGTATGAAACAATGTAAACATTTGTTTGGAAATCAATCAAATATGGCGAAGTGAATACAAAGCAAAAACCTTTCTTCTCACACTGAAGAGATGACTCAACCACTTTTTTTCACAGTCTGACAGGCCCTACAAAGACTTATTTTTATAGTGGGTAGTATGTTTGTAGTCGGTTCATACTCCAACCATGAGACATATAAATGAGAGAAAGAGAGTTTTACTGTTGTAAAAGTATTGGTAACCTACCAAAACCTGTCAAAATGGAAAAATATCTGCTGTCCTTGGTGTCTGCAAACACCTAGGAACATTTAGAAGGCTTCTTTCTTTGAATTGTCTCTTGTCTTGAATTGAGGTTATATTTAACTTAACTGGAGAAAACATTTCCAGAGTTCTCTGAAAGAAAAATAAACTGCACATGATGTTTTAAAAAAAGAAACGGGGCGGGGGGGGGGGGGGATAACCAATTGTATCCAATCAGGAGAAAGAATCTTCAATTGTGTTCCGGTTCCAATGTTTCCTTTTTTCAAATTCAAATTCTTCTTCAAAAAAAAAAAAATCTGTTTACTAAAAGGAGGCCCCTGTTAACGAACAAACCCTGTATAGCAGGGGTTTTCAACCGGGGTATTGCAGGTGTTCCCTGGCCATGCATTAAAAAGAAAAAACTTTTAATAACTTACAGGAGTTCTTACTGTATTGTATGTGTGATATGAAATGTGAGCTTACCACAATCACAGTAATCCTTAATCATATTCCATCATATTCAAACAAAATCACTATTTTATTAGATATTATATTGATAGTATAGCTATTTTCTCCAGCTCCCTGTGGTGCATGAACCCCCCACCACTATTGTGTGGGGTGGGTCTATGATGGACCCGCCACGCACAATAGTGGTGGTCCCCAGGTTGCTCTTAGTCAGGATGGTGGTCCCTGGGTCAAAATCATTTGAAAACCCCTACTATATAGCAATGATTGTGTTATTGGAATACCATAGCTACTCTATTTAGCTACTGTATTTAACACTTATTTTAACCAAAAACAAAATCACTTACACCCCCTTTAAGATCTGGAAAATTCTAAAATAATAGGTAACCTAAAGTATATTTTACTTACAAATGCTATTGTGGAGTTGATCTTTTTTTTGTCTTTCTTTTTAGTTTTCTCTTTATATTCTCGGTACTGTACAGGATTATCTGATATGTATTCCTTCCCACAGTATGGAGTTAACTGTAAAAGTCCTGACTAGGTACCATTATAAATAATAAATACATCAAATCTGGTTTATGACTAACTGGGGGGCCCCCCCATGTCGTCAGTGATTGTGCGCATCAACAGCAAGCACAGAAAAGCACTATAGATCAGTCTAATGACACACAACCCGTGGTGGATTAAAAACAAAAAAAATATTGAGACGCATTGTGTGCTTGTAGATCGGCTATTTTCAAATGGCCGAAATATATAAAGGGCTGAAGTGGGTAATGTACGTTTTGTAATAATAATCAAAATCTACAAAGTAACTAGTATTTAAAGTTTTCAAATAATTGTAGTGTAGTAAAAAAGTACAATATTTGCCTTTGAGATGTAGTGGAGTAGAGTAAAATTATTGAACATTGGAAATACTCCAGTAAAGTAAAAATATCCAAAATTGTACTTAAGTACAGTACTTGAGTAAATGTACTTCATTACTTTACTTTACATCACTGCACACATCTGCATGAACATGGCTTGCGTGTGTATGCTTCAACACAGGATGTCGCCTCAGCAAACACATCTGTTATGAACTGCAAACGTTGTGTGTATGTATGTATCTATGTGTACGTGTGTACATAATAAGTGTGTGTATGTACAGAACAGTACGTATGTATGTAGTATGTGTATGAGGAGCTTTTCTGAATAAATACTGTATCGCCTCTCTGTCAGCTACAGTGACACTCCCTGGGTGTTGAGCCTGATTTATACGTAAAAATATCTGATCTACAAGCTCACAACGTGCCGTGGTGCGACACGTTGTGAGCTCATAGATCGGCTATTTTCAGTGCGTGACAGCTTGTAGATTGGCTATTTCCGTTGCGCGACACCCGTGCGCAACTAAGTATGACTACTCGCTTACAAAGTGTCAAGGCACTCGCTGCTGCTGGCATAATTGACTGGAAAGATTTCATTTTCACTGTAACACGGTGCAAGACAAGCAACTGGAACATCTTGTGAAGCCGAACAGCCCTTGGACAAGTTCATTTCACATTATATTACGGGTCTGATGAAAGACATACTGTACATGCATGCATGTGTGCATGCTTGCGTACAGTGCACGCACGCGCGCACACACTACAGTCAGTGAATCGCCATTGATTTCTGACTGCTTGGAAATAGTAATGGGTGTCCACTGCACAGTAAAATCCTCCGTTGTTATTTATCTCTGAGGGCTTGCAAAAGGAACCAAATGGATCGCTAAAAGATGTCAATTTAGCGCCACCGGTGGTTACCATATGAGTTGTAAGTGCTGTAAGCGAGAGGCGTGAACAGGTGGGGCCCTGAGGAATTCACACATGTTGGAAAAAAGAAGTGACATCACGACCCGTCATGTAGCGGGAAAGAACAAAGCAGGATTTACCAGCAGATGTTATCGGCCCCCCTAGGGGGAAACCAACGTGAAGATTCCTTATAGCCACTGTCAGTTTCCTCTTTATTGGTGACAGAGATAGATTGTGAGCAGAGGCAAAGAATTCTGATAGAACTGACAGGTGAAGATTCTCTCTCTCTCTCTCTCTCTCTCTCTCTCTCTCTCTCTCTCTCTCTCTCTCTCTCTCTCCCCCCTTCAGGACTCTCTATGATTCTTGTATAGTTGTATGCATTCATTTATAATAGTAAATGTGTTGTAAATTATCTGTGCTTTGATTTAATTGGCACTTGATTTCATTTTTGCAAAGATTTATGAAACGGTGCCTTTTTTCTTTCATTTATTATTATATTTTGTGTATTATTTAGTAGTTTTGGCGGGGGATTACTTTCTGTGTGTGACTGTTTATGTATGTGTCTGTCTATGTAATGTACAGTATACACATGCATGTGTGTGTGTGTGTGTGTGTGTGTGTGTGTGTGTGTGTGTGTGTGTGTGTGTGTGTGTGTGTGTGTGTGTGTGTGTGTGTGTGTGTGTGTGTGTGTGTGTGTGTGTGTGTGTGTGTGTGTGTGTGTGTGTTTGTTACTGTTTAATCCTGCCTGCAAACATTAATGCAGTGTTTCAAACAGCAACACTGCACACCGAGGCCTGTCTGGG
Organism: Gymnoscopelus braueri; assembly: GCF_963280865.1. NCBI lineage: Eukaryota > Metazoa > Chordata > Actinopteri > Myctophiformes > Myctophidae > Gymnoscopelus > Gymnoscopelus braueri. The sequence goes on along the minus strand of NC_137607.1, from coordinate 39,684,506 downwards.
GAGCCTGGCCTCCCGGCTGCTTCTCACATGAGCAGTCCAGTAAAATTAGTTGATGATTGATCCCACTCCAGCGGGAGAGAAATATTTTCCTCTTTTTTTCGTTTTCTTTTTCTACCACCTTCCTTCTCCTAAATATTGTATTCAAATACAACAACCATTGACTTTGTAATCCCTGTGCGACACTTGCTGACAAGAAAGAAAAGTCAAGTGCAGCATTTGTCTGTGTCACACTTATCTCCCATAGTCCCTTCCTTGTCAACGTCTGCAGCTTGGAGCCACGCTTACCGCTGCGGCTGTCTCTCTGATATTATAGAGCAGCTATCTCCGAGGTGGCCGTTTGGCGAGAGGAGGTTATTTTCTTTCTAACTGTGACACTCTTTGTGACCAAAATTTCTTTGGGGTTGGGCAATTGTGAATGCTCAAAATGAGCTCAGTGAGCCGTGCAAACGGAGCTTTGACATCGTAGGACTGGGAGATGGAGGCATGCGTGTGGTTTTGCTGTAACAATTCGCCTCTGTCGGGGCGGAAGCCTCTTATGTCCAAAGCGGTTACTTTTCAGGATTCATATTAAAAAATAGCAAAAGTAGCAGATCTGCAAGCTCAAAACGTGGCGCGAAGCGACGCGTTTCGAGCTTGCAGATCTGCTACTTTTGATGCCGTTGTGTGACGCTGTAGTATGACGATGTAGGGCATTCATTTACAAAAAAACACAAAAAGTTAGAATATGGAGATAAGAGGTTTCTGGCCGACAGCAACGAATTATAAATCATTATTGGACCATCTCAACATCTGGTTCACATCATCACCCACTTTTGTGATTTGGGCAAAAGAGAAAAAAAAAGGCATTATTTATATTATTTTGTATGTTTCTTATTATTTTGCCTTGAATGCCATTTAGCTACCGTAGGGCTACATAATTCAGAATCAGCAGTATTTTATTTAATAAGTAGACGTTAGTCAACAGCAGCAGGTCGCAATTTGTCATTTTAACCACAGCAAGGTTATAACCAAAACCAAACTTTTTTAAATCAAATTCCACTGAAGTTGATAATAGAACTGAAATGGGAAGAAAACAAATGTTGACTTAAAAAAATGTTGAAAAAAAATTGCTGCTTCTGTGCTTGTACCAATTTGAAGCAATTAGATTAAGTATCAAGTTTTACCTCAGCTGGCGTGAGTCCGGTGGTCTGTTATGTGCTTATTAGAGTGAATTATCTCTGATAATGATTTTAATCGGGGTTCAGCTCCCGCTGGCTGCCCCCCTGCTGGGTGCTAATGCCTAATTACAGCGGAGCACGTCTTGATGGGGATGGGTGCCCTGCAGGCCTTTAGTCTCACACTCCTGCGATGTCTCACTATCCTCCTATCTAATCACTCATTGGACAGCCATGTAAACATCACGGCCAATCACTGATGATAAGCAGTGGATCAAAGTGATTACAAAGGCCCTGATCAAAAAGACTCTGCTGTGAGAACTGTGTGTGTGTGTGAGAGAGAGTGAGATGAACAGAGTTATGTTCTAATCATCTAACGATCATATTTTCTCCCTGAAGATGACCTTCATCAGGTGTGTGTGTGTGTGTGTGTGTGTGTGTGTGTGTGTGTGTGTGTGTGTGTGTGTGTGTGTGTGTGTGTGTGTGTGTGTGTGTGTGTGTGTGTGTGTGTGTGTGTGTGTGTGTGTGTGTGTGTGTGTGTGTGTGTGCAGACAGACAGACAGACAGACAGACAGACAGACAGACAGACAGACAGACAGACTATTTGGCCTCTATGCATTTGTGTGAATACAGTATGTGTGTGTGCGTGTTTCTGACAGCAAAACACAGACACAATACTAGTGAATCAGCAGACTCATTGTTTTTATGTTAAGTCAATAATTGATGCATTTACAAAAGGGAATATTTTACATTTACTTCTACAACTACAGACCTTACGGAAATTCACCTCAATGGAATTTATAAATGCTCTGTAGCTTTTAAATTAGCTTCAGAAACTTTTTTTACATAATGAGCATAGCATTGTATCTATTTTCTTGAATATTTTCAGCAATCCATCATTACAGAGGAAACGGTCTACAGTGAATATAAGAATAAAACTATAGGCCTACCTACACAAAAAAGAAAAGGAAAAACATTAAAGTGTGAATCCTGATATTAAAGGAATGACGCTTATTGTCCAGGGCAGAGATTTATATTTCACCTACTGTTGTCTTTCATGAGAATAAATTGAGTGTAAATCCGTCTCCCACGGTTTGGTCATTACCAGGGCTAGGTAGAGTGATTTCATGGCAGCAGATTGGAAAATGGTCCTTTGTAGCAACCAACACCATTTACATAGAGAAAAGAACTGCTGATGGTTCACAATAACAAATGTGGCACAGTCGTCAGAGAGCTGCTCTGCCCGTTGTCTTTCACCGACACCCGATAGTAGTGCATGTACAATTATGCATAATGCACTAATGGCGGTTTCTCATAACTGTCAGGCGAGGCTGTGTGTGGGTAAAGTGTTTCCTTTGCAGACAACTTGATGCTGCTAGGCCCACGGCTGGCACGTTTTGATTTTTGCTGACGCCGGTACCCTTGACAACAAAATAGCATTGTATCAGCTGAACGGCTGAATTCTGGCCATCCTCAAAAAGTTGTAGAAAAAAAGAAAAAGTTAGAAATTAGCTTTTTGAGAGCGGAGTGTCAAAAGTTTTCTGTTGTGAATTTTCTTTTTCCTTCAGGGGATCTTAACCCATTAAAGCCGGGAAAGCATTTTCGATCATTTTTTTGACGGATACAGTATACAAGCTCACTGCGAGCTTGTACATCTGCTATTTTCGAACATTTTAGAAAAATCTTGTGAGTGTGAGAACTACTCATTTAGAAGGCATTTGTAGAATCGGCCTCAGGTCTTAATGGGTTCATATCATGATAACGCTGAACTAATGTTATTAATTGAATCCTATGCATTTTTGATTATTAATGCAATTACATTATTTTACAGAAGAAATTTATCTTGTTTGACCAGTACAGAGGATGTGCATTTGGAGTTTTTGGGGACGAAGCGTATATCGGTGCAACATTTAAGTATTTATGGAGATATATATTTGATGCTGAGCTGCTGCATATGGATTAGAGGCGGGACACATTAATGGGGAGATGCAACCATTATAACAACAAGCTGATGAAAAATTGATCATGTTTTCATGCTTAACTCTGTTAACTATGTCAGACTGTAATTAGTGACATGCAGAGCAGCCTGTGGTTTATATTACGCCCTGGTTGTTCAGAATTGTATGTCAACCACAGGAACATGAGCGCCACTGTATGACGATAATGACACAATTATGATTGAAAAAATAATGGGAGCATATTATCATCTAGTTTTACAATTCCCACGATTTTAGAACACATTTAGTTGATTTCCCATTTAGTGGATCAAATGAAATAAAAATACATCAGGGAAAAAAAAGAAGAAAAAGTAGAAAAATATAATTAGGACACAGTAAAAAATGCCCTGCATTTAAAATTATTGTATTTCTGTATTTCGATGTTACAGCAAGGAAACCAAGTTAATGTGAAATTGCTGTCTGCATTTTTTTATTTGTTATGTTAATAGATCAGAAATGCATAACAGCTGATATCTGATACGTCCCCTATAAGGGTACAAAATGTTTATATTTTTAGCAACAGGATTTGAAATAGGAGCTACCTGTATTTGTCAAGTTGTCTTGATTAGTTTCGTATACTGACCTTGCATCATATTCTATCATGTGTAACTTTACCACTGTATACTCTCCGTCAAATTCTGAGTATTCCGTTGGTCATGCGGTATTGAAATTCACTCGAGCTTCATGCCACTTGAGCTATGAATTCAATCCTCACTCACTAGTTCTGCTTTGCTGAATCCATCTGAAACCAGGGGGAAGATATGGATCTAATACATGAGAATGAAGCGGCATGTCTCTCCTGAAACGACGTCAAAAGGTTTATGTTGCCCTTAATTCAAAGCCATGTTATAAATCCATCTCTGGCTTGCTGTAACTTTCTGTAATCCAAATAACAAAAGAAGAAACAGAAGGGAAGAATGAAAAACTAAAATACATTTTGTTGGAGTGTGAAAGGATGCACACAGACATGTGGTGCTTGCCTGTGTATTAATTATCTCTGCTGGAATTTGCTTGTCAGTGTCTTGGCAGATTGACCGCACATACAGCACACTACAACACGAGTTAGACACTCCAAGTGGGATTGCCATGGAATCACTGAATTAGAAAGAGTGGCTTCACACACTGTAGTTATTATTTATTTATTTATACTGGGTTCTCTCCCCTTTTGAGTCTATCTCTGAAATCACACAGCTTGAAACTCAGCATGGGTGTGATGTTTCTCAATAGTTTTCCACTCCGCCGTCTGCAGTTTAAAATGAATTTCTCCACAGATTTATTCTTTATGGCTAATCACTCGAGTGCAGTAAGTCACACTTGCTCGCACTTTACAGGGGAAAAAAATGAAATAACCGCAACTGAATCATCGCCTGGTGTGAGGCGATTCTTTCCAAACTGATTGGTTTTCAGAGAATCCCCCAAAAATATATAAGTACCTTGATGCTTTTTAATTTAATATTCACTTTACAGTACTTTCACCAATAGTATCTTCAAAGCCTCTAGCATTTGGTGTCGGCTGTCTTCGTGTGCCAGTGACCTCTTTCTCTTTCCCTGATTCCCTTAATATGTTCTCGTCGTTCAGTGCCATGAGTTACACGTCAGCCAACCATCACACGTCATCAGCTTTCTTGCCAATGACAACCCACTGTTCTGACCATTGATTGGCAGGTGAAGCAGCAAGCGCGAGCAGGAAATCAATAGTAGTGGACCTCCAGACGGTGCGGGGGGAGTCTTCAAGGAGCTGGCCCAGTAGACATTCTGCCAATCACCAAGCAGAAAATGTAAGGCCAGCCAGCCATGAACAAAAGCTATCTACAGGCAAGAAACATCAGCTTGGATACTAGATGGATTTGTGTTTGGGGAGAAGTTTCTCCAATAGTCTGCGAGGAGTGGGAAAGCGGGCGGGTAAAGTTTTCTGGAGATGTTTTTGCATTATTTATGCTCATTCATATGCTAAAACTCAAGTGGGATCCGGGACCTTTGGGATTTGGCATTACCAAATGGTAGGCTCTTTATCTTAACATGCAGTTGCACCAGGTCTGACAGTCTAAGCATGACAGAGCAAGCTTATTAGCATCTAGTCAGCCATTTCCAGCCAGTGGAACACATAGGAGATACAAGCGCGGTATACACAGCTATATTCACCCTCTAGCCTCTTTAAAATATGGCCTGAGGGACCCTTGAGGCTTAGTGGAGTTATGCTTTGTCCTCCTTGGTGATGCCTTTCCCATCTCTCTCAGACACAGTTTCAAATGCTGTTGGCACATCGCCAAAACAAACACTCACCTGACACCAGTGACAATAATTCTAGCGCAGGTTCGAAAATAAAAACTGAAAAGGAAATGGTAAGACTGTAAATTTAGCACTGACACTCAAGTCTGCCTCCTCGTCAGAGGCAGTGTAGGAGCTCAGCCTCTTGGAGGGCCCAAAGGGATGTTTTTTTTTCTTTTTTTTTTTTCTTTCAGACAGCATCCACTTCTCTTGCAGACATATCTTCATAATCGGCCACCGTTAGAGCCAAGATCATGCTGTCCTTCTTTGAAGGTTCAGTGCCTGAGTGTTGGCCATGTTCCACTACCCTTGCAGTTTCTCCTCACGCCCCTGCCTTACAATCAATGACCTGTGGCCCCGGTCATTTATCTCTCAGGTCATGTATCAGGCTGATTCAGTGTGCACACGGCTCAAGGATGTGAAGTGGATGACTCAGTGGAACAAAGCAACGGCCTATCAGTCCGCCAAGTCTTTCAGCCCTCATCAAAGCAATTTTTTTGTCCAGTGCATCATCATATTAGCGTTCCCTGTTCATTGTGTTAAACCAATTCCTGATGGTTACATTTCTGTAAGAGACGAGCTGACCTTTGATCTAATATTTTGTCTTCCATGTAGTATTGGACTAAATTGACCTTGCCGGAGTTGTGCAGACAAGAAATAATTGTGTATTATGTTGCATTTTATATGACAGTGCCATTTGTGAATCGGAAGGGTCATTGAAGAGAACTAAGTTTGTTTGCTGTGCTTGTTTGCTGTGTAGGAAGGTCCTCACACAGAATAATAAGCTGCATTGACCTTCCTTCCAGGGCCTGGCAGTGGGCAAAACATTTGAACGTGTTTCAACTGTTGTCGCCTTGGGTCCCTGCCATGCACCAGCCTTTCACAATGCAGCTGACAAAAAAACACGAAAGGAAGAAAAAAAACTCTACATTTCCATGGTAACGCCTGGAATTAAAATGCATCAGAACTTTCCACCACAAAAGGAGAATGGCAACGGAAAAGCAGTGACAGCAGGCAGGGAGTGTGTTCTATTGGAGTCTGACTGAAAATGTAGACTACTGCACCTGTACCTCTCAACGCCCGATGTACAGTAGCAACCTCCAACCCTCTCCACAACCAGCCCCCTCACCCCCCCCCCCCCACACACACACACACACCTACGTGCCTAACAATCACGTGCGCACAGCGACATCACCCTCGCCTTGCCTCTTCCCTCAGTTCGCTGAGAACGGAACGATGGAACAGCACTGAGTATAAATTGCTCTGCTCCTGTACCTACAGTAGAGTACCTGCCTGCTCCTGCTTTACCGTATGGGTGATCGCTGTGCACTGCCTTCCACCTCCCCATTTCTGATGTGCCGTGTTTGAGAAATGGAATGAAATGGGGGGGAAACTGTCTGTGTCTTATTTCCACCTCGCTATCTCTTTCTCTCCGGCTCTCACTCTGTCTACCTCCCTGGAGATAGATGATATAATGTCCAGTGTATGGAATTGTCCCCGTCCGTCCCTCCCTCCCTTCCTTCCCGTCACCAAATGTGTCCATGGCAAGGTGATGATAATACCGGCGGAATACGGTAAATTATACCTCGGCCTCCCATGAAGTGGTATGACTTACACCACGGAGGCCGTGCAAGCTGATGACAAAACACTCCAGCCAAGAAGCCGCAAGCCTCAATTTCCCGCTCAACTCCTCCGCGTTTATTGCATTTCAGTCAAACTTGATTCTGCCTGTGGATCTTTCCTCCAGTATTCCCATCTGGCATAGTGGTTCCCCGTATTATTTTGGCTCAGGTGCTGCCAACTCCTATCTCACTTTATTTTAGTCATATTGTGACATCACCGGTGGCTGTGCACCACTGTCGGTTGCAGAAGCGTGTCTGTTGCAGTTAAATGTGGCAGGTTGCCACGGTGATCTGTCCACAGCACCTACTGTAGACGGTCCCTGCCACATGTCTTTGATGATGGCTTGATTCTTTGTACAGAAATGGAGTCTTTTGTGTTCATCACAGAATTGTAAGCCAGGACAGTATAACAATGAGAAGCAACAACACATGTACAGTAACTTGTCTTTTGGATTATATTATTTCTAAGATAGGTCTGCTTGTTGCCAGGTTACCAAGCTTGTGCCACCAATTGCAATCGCCACAAACATATTCAGTTTAGTTTATCAAATGCTTATTGTTTAGTCATGAATTAAACTTCAGTGTTTTAAGTACATTCATTTACTGTATTTTAGGATGAGATATATGTGACCTACAGTGTTTATAGTAAGGAGTCACCCACCCTTTCATGACAAACTACTAACCTTTCACAGTAATGTCCATCCCTTAGCCCTAAGCCTAGGCCCTAGTAATTAAGCTTTCAAATAATTGTATTGGAGTAAAAAGTACAATATTTGCCTCTGAGGTGTAGTGGAGTAAAAGTAAAATTAAGTACAGTACTTGAATACTTACCACACTGATTGTTGGTTCTATTAATGTCTGGCCACTTACATTACAATTTGTATGGTTGGGGACAAAATGTCCTGAATTCATGTGGATTGATTTGTCTGCTGTTTGACTCATTGTGATTTGAACAGACCGAACCATCTAAGTATAGCCTACTGTACAGCAACTGCAATCTGTTTATTCAAGCATTGATTAACCCATTGATTAAAAAAGATTGCTCCTGCCACATGTTATTTGTATAAAAGGAAATTGAATCGCTTCTGCCGCTCAAAATAAATAAACCCAAATAAGTAAATTAATACATGAATAAGACATATTGTAGCAATTATCTTCATAGAATTAATCCTAACAATCTTTGTTGACGGGCCAAAAATGATGTCTTTTTTAGCTTGCAGATGGATTTCACACATTGCTAGAACATTCCACATCAATGATTTGATTCATTTACCTTTAATTGAGGGCTTTTAATTCCAAAGTGATCTTGGCAGCTGTGTAATCGGAACCATCTCAAGCAGGAAAGCACAGTCCAACATGGGATGTCTCCTTTAGCGAGCTACTACAAAGATTCAACTGGCTAAGTAACCAATAGCACATGGAGAGAGCAGGAAAATCTATTCTTGGAAAGGCCATTTGGAAAAGAACCCTCTGATCTAATTAAGTAGAATAAAAATGCAATCTTTATGCAAACAATGGCAGTTTTTCACTCTTACTTCTGAAGTGCATTTTATACTGCATACCACAGTGAATCAAGTTAAGTTGGTGAGAGTTATCAATGTCTATTTTTCTTGCCATGACATACTGTAGCATCAACAGTCAAAGTATTGAATTGGTCAAATTGTCACAGTGCTGATGTGACTGTTATCATAACTGTGTGGTCATTCTAAACGGTGCAAGAGACATAATATCACCTGCCTAGCTCCAGGGGAAAATTTTGATTAACGTTTTTGTTAACTACTTGCTAATTTGGATTGTATAATTTGTGAATAACCTTTTTTTGAGAAAGTCCTTACTAAGTTCTTGCTGAAATCTAAGAAAACATGTTGTCTAATAACAATGCTGAGAAAGACACTGTACTGTAGGTAGGCTACAATAAGTGTCACTTCACATTTTTCTAAAGCAAACGTAATCAGCATTATGCTTCATCAGCCAATGGAGACGAGGTTTGCTTCAACAGCTATGTGTGGAAACAATAACGGAAGGCCTCGACTAACAGTACTGCCTAAATAATATTTGAATATCTTATACTGTACAAGATTAATGTCTGACGTTGAATCAGCAAAAGCAGAGATGTCGTGAGTATACACAGTGTAACATACACACCTACACCTAATTCTCACTGTAGGCTGTTAACTTACAACAGCTTACAACAACAGAGAGCAAGGATCACCTGCTGTCAAAGGAGCTGCATAATTATCCTGCTTGTTTCCAGGTCTATTTCAGGATGTATCAGTGGTCCAGTTTGATATGATGCTGCTGTAGCACCAATTCCCGTGATCCAATTGATGCTGAACAGCGGCTGGCAGTATGTCTAAAGTAGACACAAACTTAAAGAGTTTAACCCATTAAGACCCGAGGCTGATTCTAAAAACGGCTTCTAAATCCTAATTTTTGATTCAAATTATTATTTTATTGTTGTTGGTGGAAACCTTGTATGTGCAAAACTGTTCCTTTTTTATTATTTAAAATAGTGAAAATATACACCCAGTGTGAAGTGGGCGGTGTGGTCATCACAATAATGTACAATAATGTACAAGGTACACAATAGGACCCTTCCAATCTGCTTGCAGGAGCTGTTCGAGCCCAGAGAAAGCAGGTACAAACTGAGGGGAACGGCTATATTTAAAAATAAATTTGCAAGGACAAACACCAGAGAAAGATGCCTATCTGCCATCGGGGTAATCACGTGGAATAAATTAGACAAAGAACTTAAACTGAGCAATTCTATAAGAAAATTCAAATTAACATATAAAGCAAAGGTAATAGATAGATATAGGGAATCACTAGTGATATAGTTGATTACATCTTCCCACATGTACGTGTGCATACGAACACACGTACGTATCTATATGAATATATATATATATATATGTATATATGTATATATGTATGTAACTAATATTTATGCGAATCTAATTGTCTTAAATTTAATATAAAAAAATGAACATTTATTATATGAAGCTACCACTTCAATATATAAATAGAAATAATTTTGAATTATTTTGCATCTTGCTTTTTGTTTTTCTATGTAACTGACACAAAGCTGGAAATGTTTCTCTTCATTTTGTTTCGTTTGTTTCGTTTCGTTTTCATATGTAAGACTTTGTAAGGCATTGTTGACTTTGTAAGACATTTGGTTTTCTTCTGTTTTCTTTTCTTTTCTTTTTTTACTCTTTTGTTTCTTTTTCTTTTGTGACACTTAATTTAATTTGATTATTAATAAGGTGGGCATAATAAGCTTCGGCTTCAGCCCAAACCTTTTCGGTCAAATGATTTTGCTGAAAATATTTTGTATGCTCAACTGTTTTGTTTTTGTAAATCATGACCGAAATAAATAAACTAACTAACTAACTAACTTTATTCTTTATTCTTTATTCTTTATAAAAATGTTTTTTTGAAGTGAATAGTCCTGTTTATAGGTTATTAATTTCATCATGTGTCTCGCTAGCCAATCACTGCTGAATAGAGTCAGCCAATAGAGTCAGCCAATCACAGTACAACTAGGGGTGTACTAATGCTAGGGGTGTACTAATTATGAGCCAATCACAGTACAGCAAAGGGTGTACTAATGAGGTGTCCCAACCCCACTTATAGGGGCGGCTACACCGCCCAAAAAGGTAAGGTTCCAGCCTCATCCAAATTCCATGTGAGAATAAAAAAAAGAAACCAGACATTTATCAATGTTTTTTTAAATTATATAAATCAGTGCTATAGAGCACCGAAGTCCTGACGTGACTCGTTCATCCCCAGGTTTGCGGAAGTAATTTCTCTATGGAGAATAACATTGGGTCATCTTAGAATCGTCTCATATAAGAATTGTGGTCCAAAAATAAACACTGCGTGTCGGCGTTATTGTCAGGGAGGAGGTTCTTTATCGTTTATGATAGTCAGTCACTTATATTTGATACAGTCTGTTTCTGGCGAAAATGTAACTAATTCGGCGGAAGTAACATTAGCGTTTTCTCACCGTCAGTTGATGCTTCATATCCATAAGAGTCAACCCGCCGGGGTCGTTTGTTTATTTTTGGAACACAGTTCTTATTTGACGCGATATTAAATACGTCTATGGGATTCAGAACGGGGGTGGAAAACTGCGAACCAGGTAGACAAACAAAGGATGTGTAAATGACGTCAGACTTCGGCGGTCTATAGAACACCCTTTACGTCTGAGTGTGGGTTTTACAAACATTGAACCAATGAATATTAAAAACTGCTTCTGACTAAACCTCCTAACTCCATTGGATCCTCAAAATGTCCTCAAAAACTAAATTTTTTGAGATTTTTCTATCATTGATTAAAATGACGAAAATAATCTATAAAAAAATAGCAGATCGCTATGAGCTGTTTTTTTAAAAATTGTGAAGATTTGTGCAAATCTTTGAATATATACGTTTATTAAAGCGAACATTTTTAACTCAAATCTTTGGTTCTGGGGGATTCTACAAATCTCTTCTAAATGTTTGGGGGAATTTTTTTTTGCTATAATATCAGTGGTTCTCAAACTTTTTCATGTCAAGGACCGACAAAATGATATGTATTTTTTTGAATTAGTGTAGCTATATTGAGTCCTCTCAATTAATTAAAAAAAGAAAAGGAAACTAGAAAAGTACAGAAGAATCCCATGTGCATCCCTGTGGTTGGTGCGGATCTATAAATAGGATGATATAATCAATGCGGGATGGCAGATGGATAATGAACGTGTACACATGGATTCGAGTGACGAAAAAGCCCATACACGCATCTCTAGCGCATTTGGTATGCTCTTATTCCACTCTACACAAATCGACTCGCCAAAAATAGCCTATCTACAAATTCACTACGCGTTGGAACGCAACACATTTTGAGCTTGTAGATCCGCTATTGTTGCCGAACGTTCCCCCCAGAATAGGGATGCAAGTGGTTAACAAAAGTGTCATTCTAAGTTTTAAGCATATTTTGATTATCACGATAATATCGCTAATCATAATATTTTTTTGCCACAATAATCATAACATGTCATTTTCATATCGTCCCATCCCTAGTCAGGATCTAATTGGAGACTAACTAGTTGCCTTCTTACACCGATAGACAGATGTATTCCGTTCAGTTTTTCTCTATTCTTTACGGATTTTCACAGGAAATGTGGTTCACACCTCAAATGGTTTGTTTTGACAGGTCGCCATAGTTACACACATACGTTTGAGTGAATCCTGTTCATCACGGCTATTGCTGTTAGTGGGTCCACATCAATGAACACCATATTTGGGCATGATTGACCACCAAGAATCCCTTATATGGAGATGACTGTCACATCTAAGTGTGACATCATGGACTCATGGGCATATATTTGGCTGACCTTGGAAATCCATATATGAAAATGGACGCCACATCATGACATCATGTCAGGATGACATCATCAGTCTGACCAATGCTATGAAAGGAGACACAGTCTCCAGGGAAAGCAGAATTCAACTTGGATACTCTGTCCATCTCTAACCAGAATTGGAAACTGTTTACAGATATTGTCAAGACTTTATCATCAGGTTTCATCAACTTACTTAACACATCGGGTGCCAAACACGGTCTGAACCGTGTTTGCGCAGAGTAGCGGTCCGGTGCCGAACACGGTCCAGACCGTGAAATATGTCTTTTTGTTTTTTTCGTTTTTCTCCACACGGGCGGGGCTAGAGCAGCTCTGGGAGTACCCATTGTGATCTTGAGAAGGATAGGCCAGATAGATCACCGGAAACAAAAACATGGCTGCCATCCACTTCCTGTCTATTTCCTTCTTTAAAACACCTATATCTCCGAATCTGTTTCCGGTGGGGAAAACCGGTCATGCGCGATGCGCGATCCCCCCCCATTGTAACTCGCGAGTGAAATGTTATCGTTCCAGGCTGTAGCCAGGGTCATCGCGCAACATGAATGGATGTTTTTTTTTACATGGATTTGCTCCTCGTGGAGTCTAGAGCCTTAAACAGCAGTCAATGGGGAGAATGCTGGCACCCAACGTAAGTTGTTATGAAAAAATGCTGGCACCCAATGTGTTAAGGATCGTTCTTGACTCGACACCTTTAGCTGGTTCTCCTTGACAAAGCTACCTTTGAAGCTCATTTGTCGGCTCAAGCCCCAAATTACATTTGAGGAATCTAATTTGATCCCTGGAGGAGCTGTTGTGAGAAATGATCCGCTGGACGCTGCATCTGAACGGAGGACCAAAGTTTGTCCATGGAGCTGCTGTTGCCGTGGGAGACAAAGTCTACTCATTTGGAGGGCTCAGTAACGTCAACAACGATTATATTAATGTTCACGTCTTCAACACAGTGTCTTTACGCTGGAGGAAGTTGACCCCCGTAACAACTGGAAGAGGAGAATGTTCCCTTGAGGTTCCATCCAATCGCCGCTACCACACAGCTGTTCTGATAGAAGATATATATATCTGGGGGGGTTATAAATATGACAAAGGAGAGCACTGCGCCGAGCTTTATGCATTTGATGTCAACACCCACAGATGGTTCAAGCCCAAGGTTTCTGGAAATGTTCCAGAGGCGAGGTACAGATACTCAGCCTGTGTCTTGGGGAAGGTCATGTATGTCCATAGAGCAAGCCATAATGACATATACAAGTTGGACACCACCACAATGGTATTCTCCAGTATATTCTTCTCTAGGCTCTCACTATGCCACCATCATTGGGACAAAGATGTTTGAATTTGGGGACTTTGGAATTTGCTACTCCAGCAACGTCTTCAGAGTGTTTGACACAGAGACCAACTGCTGGCTGAACACACCTTCTGGACAGCTTCCAGGAGGACGCTGCGGTCCTTCAGCCTTTGCCTACAATGGAGAGCTGTACATATGTGGTGGCACTGGTGGCACAATAAATAATTCTACTGCCCTCAATGATCTGTGGAAATTCAGTCTAGAGACCTTCTCCTGGATGAAGGTTGAGCCCAGAGGAAAAGGACCGTGTGGGATGTTTAAGATGTACTGTTGCGTTGTGGGAGATCGTATCATCCTCTTTGGAGGAGAAAGCACACCTGATGACCTGTACGTGTTAGACTTACGTCCTAGTCTGAAGACGCTATGCAAGCTAGCAGTTATTCAGTACGATCTGGAGAAGTCAGAACTCACACACGACATCAGGTGGGAACTGGAAGCCATGACTAACAACAGCAACAACTACATCATATAAATAAGACGGGGTCCAATAAGGGCGTGGCCTCATGTGGATTTCAGACTTCATGTGACCAATCTGTGACCACAGTCAACTATGACATAATGACTCCCTATTTGGGCAAGGTTCCAGCCTCATCCAAATTCCATGTGAGAATTAAAAAAAAGAAACCAGACATTTATTTATGTTTTTTTGCCAGACCCAGGGGTCAGGCCTACATGTGGCTTTGTCGGTCCCCTTTTCGTCCATACATGGGCATAAAAGAGGGGGTCAGCTTTGTCGGTCCCACTCTCCAAACGCTTTCGTCCATACATGGGCTTAAAAGAGGTCTGTCTTCTGTCCTCTTTTTGATTGGCCAAGCTTAGCGTGACGTAGTGCTCTGATCTTTCAACCACTAGAGGTCTGGCAGTACCAGGTCTCCTGGTTTTTGCCAGACCCAAGGGGTCGGCCTACATGAGGCTTTGACCCATTTCGTCCATACATGGGCATAAAGGTATGTCCATCTTGTCCCTTTTTTGACGATATATGGACATATTCTGGGTCTGGCAGAACCAGGTCTCCTGGTCTTGTTTATAAATCAGTGCTATCGAACACCCTTTACGTCTGAGTGTGGGTTTTACAAATGTTGAACCAATGAAAAGTATTAAAAAGTGCTTCTGACTAAACCTCCTAACTCCATTGGATCCTCAAAATGTCGGTCAAACAACCTAACTCCAACTTTGGAGATTTTTCTATCATTGATTAAAATGACAAAAATAATCTCCACATAATGGTCAAAAACCTTCTAACTCCACTTGAGCTGTATTTGGGTAAAGTGATGATAATATAAGGACACATTCAAGTATCTGAAAATGTATAAAGTCACTAGCCTGGCATAGCCAGACTAATATCACTGTGTAGATATTAGTCTGGAATCTCTGTGTGGATATGGCTCTGGTGATAAACCTGCCCCATATTTGCATACTGGGCCCTGATTGGTGCCCCACAACTTCAGGGGCAGCGAAATCCAATCACAACCGAGCAGGGCCAGACCCAATCTGCCGAGGGCTTCTTTTTTTATTGGATTGTTCTGGTTTCCAGGCTATAAAGTCACCATACCAACTTTGATGAGGCATTTGATGAGGCTTTGATGAGGCATTGTGTTGCTCTAAAAGCGTGATGATTTTTTTTCATTTCCAGATAAGTAATATTTTGGACATAGCTGGTTTTTGCCCGACAACAGAGATATACAAGCACACAAGTCGTTGTGTGCTTGTAGATTGGCTATTTTCACTACTTGTGTGCAACACTCTTGTATGATGAAGTAGGGCTTTAATTTACAAAAAAAACATACACATTTTAAACTTGGAGATGCAAGGTTTCTGCCCGACAGTGACGATATATACAGTATTAACAACTAAAATGACACGGATGCTTTCCCGGATTGAAATGCATAACAACGTATAGGCTTTTCAGGTCTAAATGGGTTAAAGGATCTACACCATGAATTATTATTAAAAATAAAATAAAAATTAATATCATATTGTTTATGTCCCTCAAACGTTCTTCAAAAGGTTTGAGCCGAAATCAAGCCTCAGATATACTCATTCCAACTAACTCTCTAATCTCTCTGGCTTATAAAGCACTTTCACCTGCAATACCACATTGTCCTGTTTGGCACGTGGCGCTATTGAGCCAGTTTGTATGCATGTTATCTCCTGGTTCTGTGTGGGAAAAGTAAAAAAGAAAAAATAGAAGTTGGAACTGAAAAAACTGGATTGTACCGCTAGTGACGTCACTTTCGGGTGCAAATCAGTTTGGCCTGTTTTGAGACCAATTTACAGAAAACCCTAGATATGCTGTGAAAAAAAGAAGGAAAAGTTAAAATTCATGGTGTAGTCCCTTTAATAGGCAATGCAAATTGTGCGATTAGAAAAGGGAATTCTAGGTTCTCCACCCTTCTATTCAATCTGCAGATATTCAGGGCACAGCCTCAAAACGCTGCAACAGACAAGACAATTCAATGGTTGTACCATGATCAGTTTATCACACTTTTCTGCCAGAGTTAGTTGTTAGTTGTTAGTATCAGTGTTTCAAGGGTGTGCCAGAGCTCCCAGTAGATCCAGTCTGCATAATGGCTTGTTTGTGCATGCACAGTGTTTACACCTCTTGAGATTCCTTTAAATTGTTCCATCAATTCATTATACTTGGACAACTCTCAAAAGGTTTTTTTATGGATGCGAAAAACCACAGGAAATCGAACCTGTTCCAAAAACAGTGTGTGGAAACAATACCAGAAGGTCTCAACTATTTACACTTGAATACTTTTTCTGTACAAGGCTGATGTCTGACATAGATTTTCTGCAAAAGCAGAGGTGGGTGAGTATACAAATGTAACATACACTCCTATATGTACTCACTACAGGCTGTGTTAACTTACAGCTTATAACAGCTTACACACTGTTAAAAATATTTATGTAAAAGATCACATCACATCATTATAATTATGTTAAGACATGACACAACGGATGCTTGAAGTACCATGGCACATATTCATGTGAACTTGATTCAAAGTATTAGTAAATAGTATGAAGAGTTAAATTGACCAGATGTTTATTTAAGTAAAACATATTAAAAGCCAACACCAGCCTATTGATTTCAAGCGTGTTGGGTGTGTAGTGCAACAGTAGACTTGATTAACACAATGAGAGGTCCGATTTATTTTGAACTGTGCAACAATTCCGGACGAAAAATACAGCCTTGGTGTGCAAATGCCTAAGTCCTCCTGCTGTTTCTGTAGAGCAGAACTCTCGCTGTGTAGCAGTGATTGCAGCATTGATTACAGTCAGGGAACATTATTAGGTGTTTCCCTTTTTTGTGTCTTTTTCTTTTTTACTATTATTAGTCTGCTGTGTTTATATGGCTGTATTCTGGAGAATATGCAAAACATTGTCGCATGAAACACAAGTGCCACCGCTGCACTATTGTGGACTTAATGTGACACAGATGCCGACTCTGTCACAAAGAAAGCAGTGGAAAACACATTAGCAATGGAAAAGCCAGCATGTCCCTCCACGCTGGAGACAAAGCAGTTAGAGGGTTGTGGTGTAACCACCAAAGGATGTCACTTGACTTAATTTCTTCATTTCATTGTATTTTATTTTTTCCTTTTTCCGTCTACGACACTGCCTTGTTTCCCCATTTCATGAGATTGCCTTCTTTCACGTGTGAAGGGTGAAGTGTATATATATATGTGTGTGTGTATATATATATATATATATATATATATATATGCCCCCATTATTTACTCATTATGCCACTTAATTCCTCCCACTGCTTGCCGCTGCTGTTGTACCCTACTGGCTCACCTACCAGTGAGGTGCCCTCACCGGGAGGATGTAGAGCCTCTGTCCTACTCCTCTCATTCAACATTCCCCACTGAGAGACTAATTGTGTTCGTATAGACACTTCGCAAGCCAGATCCACCGCAGTGAATTCGAACCCCTAGACTCCACGGTGGTGGGCAGGTACTTTACCCCTGTGCCACCCTAGTGCACCTATTTTATTTTCCCACATACGCATTGTGTGATTTGCTAATGTCACTGTTCTTTACATTGGGCTTACATGGTTAATTAATAATTGATTCTTTTTGTAATTTGGGGTCCCTGGAAGACACCAAATTTCGCTTTTGGGTCTTGTTGAAAAAGTTTGGGAACCACTGACTTATAAGACTGAAAACATACTCTGATTTCTGAAGAATCCTATTTATTAGTTTGTTGTGGAGAATGACACTGTGGTGTTGATCCGGTTGTCAAATCGTGGGAGGATTACTCACCCTCTAGAAAGAATCCTCCGCCTGCAATGAAAGGAAAATCCAGCTCCACACACCTTCATCTTTTCTACTCCTCGTTCTTTCTTTTTTTTCATCCTCCTCCATTCATTTTTGTCAGCTATGAAACACCACTGTACTGCTGTATTAGCGGCTTTCAGACTGTTCAAGATTAAGCTATAATACAAGTCAGGAGAAGAAATGAATTGTGCCTGTGTACCTCCAGTGTCGCTCTGCCACCAAACACAAATCCCTGTGGATTACATACACACCAGGGGTCATGTTAGGCTGACAATTGACGGTTTTGAGCGTTTTTCGTTTTGTTTTGTTTGTTTGTTTTTTTGGGGCTTTTTTTAACGACGGGTTGGAAATGTTTCTTCTGGACATTCAGGCTGGTAAAACTTGTCAGACCCTTTTTAACTGTCAGTAGGACTAAGCTACTTATACTTAATAGGCTATAAGCTTGTTGGGCTACGTCATTAAATGCCCTTGCCTGTCATTCAGCATTGAAAGTAGATATGGCCATTTTCTTTTCTTTTTATCATACTGTAGGTCTGACCAACCGTAATCATTACGGACATTCTGGCAGGCAGTTTATCAATCAAATCATAGTGCGACCTCAGATACACACTATATGAATTCGTTAGCAGATGTCTTAGTGTGTGTGTGTGTGTGTGTGTGTGTGTGTGTGTGTGTGTGTGTGTGTGTAAACATTAATTAAACCTGAAATCATGTGCCAGACGAGAGAGAATAGACATACATTATGTTCAGCGTTTCCAGCACCCAGTGAATAAAAAGTTTGACCCCTACTCACGGTAGGTATCGCGCTTTCACATGAAGATTGATTTGAGGCACTGAGCATCCCACCCTCACAGCTCCACTGTCATCCATCCAGTCTCCTCTTCGCCTTCTAAAGCAATGCCCCCCTTTAGCTTACCATTCTAATCTGAAAGCAATTTAGCCCATTAGCCCAATGTTGAAGAGGCAAACTGTGCCATGTGCATCTACTCTCAGCCCCCGTACGGAACTGTAGAGCAATTTGTTTGTTAATAATGGGGCGAGTGCTCAGCGTTGGAAACCAGGCATTTCTGACAATAAGGCAAACAACAACGGAAGTATGGTGTGCATTGTGCAAATGAGCACATAATTGAGCAGGAGGAAACATTTATGGAGGACTCTATGAGGTTAATTGCTGCCGTTACACACAATACTGTTATTAGTATGGTACAAATATTTATCCTGTTGATCTAATGTTTAGAACCCCCTTTTTTAGTCTGCTGCTTGGACATATAAGGCTCACAGCAGAGGATAAGGTTTCAAGTCAGGTTGGCAGGGTTTTAAGTTGTTCTGCCAAGGTCTGGACAAAGTTAGGAACTTTTCACAAATATTCTGTCTTTAATGCTTTTGAAGGCGTGTCTGTAAAGTGCTCTGGAAGATCATCATATTGTTCCTCTTACTCAGCTATGGAGTAATGTGTTACGGTAATTGCTGAGTTCTGTCGTCACTTTCAGGGCTCTTTGAGAGTAATCATACGGGACAGTGATTGACAAAGCTTTATTGATAGGAGCAATTTAAGACACTTGAGACTTCCTCTTAACATATTGTTCTCATCGTCAGTCATTATATTTTATATGATTTATGTTGTAAAAACACTCTGAAGCCAAAAAACTGGGGGGGAAAATCAGCCCCTCTAGAACAGTTGAGTCATTTGAAGTGAATTGAGGTTCAAATTAACGAGAGAATAGAGATACAGTTGAGTTAGCTTCCAGTCATTGGCATGGCACCAATGATAACAGCCTGTCTGTCCCTTGTCATTATTATCTATGTTGTTTAATATTACAAAGTCTTTCCTTTCAAATTCTTTCCAGGAAATAAAATATTCCTCACCCCAAGCTGTGATAACCCTCTGACGAAAATCATTTTGTTTCCTTGTCCCCAGACTATAGGGTCAGTGAACTTGCGAATGACTTTATGCTACAGTAGCTTTAATGGTGACTGATTATTACAGGATTTCTTCCGTTTGAGACCACTTTTACTTTCGGGTTATTAAATTGTTTTAATCCATTCACAGGCAGGCAGAAACGACAAAACAACGCAACATTGCAGCAATCGCTCTTGAAGATAATGCAGAGACAAAGGATGAATGAGGAGTTGTTGTTTTTTTGTTTTGTTTTTTATGCACCCATCTAAAGTGGGACTCGATCGACTTCAACTGATACAGTGAAATATGACAAAGACATCAATTCATCAAAGTGATGTGTCAAGTTGCTCTCAGTTGCCACTGTGGAGCGGTATATATTCCAAAATCCCACATAAAAGAGTCATTAGGACTTCAATATCGAAATCTTAACGAGGTTGTTCATTTGTAGCTCTGTAGTACACCGGCCTCCGCATGAAGAATGTGTCTGGGGCCGCAGACGTAGAGACACAAGAAGGCTTCCAGGTAGAAGACGTGTCATCCATCACTGGCCTGCCTCTGACATTAACTTTTTTGTCAATGCCACTGTCTCCAGTTTGTCTGCAGACTGAAGGATTTGAGAGCCATTTTATTTGCATGCTTTTAACTCCGCCCAGCTCGGGTAATGGAGCTGGTTGTGTGCAAGCAATTAATGCAACCACAATGCCAAAAGTGGTGATTTGTCATACGCCGGTGATATATAATCATTATATGGAATGTAACACTCCCAAACTGCCTGGCTTAGGTTGATGTTGTGAATCCATCCCATTATCTATCAATCTGTCTGACTGTGTGTCTGATTGAATATCTGTATGTACAGTCTGCATGTACTGTATGTACTGTATAGTGCAGGGGTTCCCAAACGTTTTAGCCCGGGACCCAAACTCGTGAAAATTGCAGATCTACAAGCTCATAACACGTGACGCGTTGTGAGCTTGTAGATCTGCTAATTTCTCTGCTTTTTAAACGTTTCTTTATGTATTTATGGAATTTCTTTATGTATTTTTTTCCCCCTTTTTGAAATAATTGTAAAAATTTTAAAATTATTATTGTAAAATTGTAAGAAATAGGAAATCCACAAATGGGTCCCGGCCCACGGTTTGGGAAACACTGGTCCATAGTGTATGTCTGTACAGTATGTCTGATTGACTGTTCTCTCTCTCTCTCTCTCTCTCTCTCTCTCTCTGACTCAGTGTTTTCGGTCTGTATGTGACAATGTACGTTTGACTCTGTCCAGTATTGCTGGTATTTGTGACTGTACAGTCCAGTGAACACAAATGCCTGACCTGATGGTCATTGGTTTTGACTTCATAAGCAACAGCGCTGCTAATTTATTGTATGAGTTATCTTTACTCCCTAGAGTCCCTCTGCCACCTGTCCTCTCCTGGCCTTAAAATGAAGGCATTTCAAATAGCTCCGAAGCCCCTAGGCTGACAGCTGTGAGAGTAGAATAAATGCATTACCCTCCTGGGTACTATAGCCTGTAATAAGTTCCCCATTAATCGCATCCGTTGGGGAAAATTTGTTTAGTCCTTAATTACATATCATTAAAATTGGTCTTGATTCTCTGAGATTGAAGCTCAGAATGAGACTGCACGTTTTCTTTCTTCCCCCTTAGTCATTCTGTGAATTTATGTTCAGTGTGACTCCCGTGCCAGTGTGATTGAAAGTGAAATTGTCAGCTCCAATGCAGGTTTCCCGAGATTTCTAACCACAGAGGAATGATGGAGCTTGGCGAGCCTGGTCAGAATGCATAACGAAAGAAATGTCTTCTACTGAGTATTACATTTCACACTGCTCTCTTTCTCTGCTATGAGGCATTTCTGTTTACACCATCCTAACTCAAAGTAGAATCATGGCTGTCTGGATTCAAGCTCCTTGTGCTACGCTGCCAAAAAGAAATCAGTTGCCAGAAGTTGAGTTCATATCCGATTTTGGCTGAGAGGTAGAGGTGTCTGTGACCTCCAAAGACTCCTCATGGTCGTTAATCCATATGAAATGATTCCAGAGAATTCTCCCTGGAGGTACTTGCATACCGCTGCCTAAAGTTATACTCTAGCTCTTTGCAGACATTGAGTATGTGAAAGAAATACAGCCTAGTGTGCTAGTAATTAAACAAATAAAAATAATTGAGGATTGGGAGATTACATAGTGCTGTTGTTGTGTAAAGGGATTACAGTAATCTGGTTACAAAAAGGAAGCTGTAAAAGAAATTGAGATAAAATAATGAAATACTTTAAAACATAAATTGCATTTTCATTTAAGAGCAGCTGTAGTTGATGACAGTTGGTATGTTGTCAAAATAATGTCATTAAACTCTATATTGTTTGAACCTTGGAGTAAAAGTAATCACATATATACCAGATCATCATTAACATTAAGTGACATATAAAATGTTGAAACCAACAATCACAATTTGTTGACAAAAATGAGAAAACTAATCAGGCGCTCAATGGAGACAAAAACAACGGAAGAAAACGGATCAGATCCGAGCACTCAAAAATCAGACTCTGAAAATACTTTATTGTAGCAAAAAAGTTAAAAAGCCAACATGTTTTTACTAACTGGCAAAGGTAAGTGTGACAAACAAACCGATTAAATGGTGTCGGTTCACGTGAGAAATGCAAATGAACAATCAATCAATGAACACGTCAAAAAACGCATGTATGTGCGTGAATGTCTTTTATACGGATAATAGACTGATGACATGAGCATAACACACTACAAAGGAACAATCAATCAGCACATTTGGAGATTGCATCTTATATCTGTTTTCTTCAACAGCTTCAACTGTTGACAACAGCAATTAATCCACAAAGCCAAAACAATAATTCTGAAAAGGACTATGATTTAGTGCACTGCTCATTCGTGATCACTACTTCCCCAAATCCCCTGAAAGAAATCATTCAACCTCTTAGAAAGGAGTCAAGTGAGTTCTTTTGCATTCAAAAAAATTAATTGTGTGTGCAACACAATCTTTATTATGCAGGCACCTCTGGGTGCTTTCTAGGGTGTCTTGTGGTTTTGGCATCCTGCCTGGTGGATGTTGAGAGCGGGGTGTGAGAGACACATACTGTATGCCGTGATAAATAGAGGCTGTCCGCGTTATTGGAGCACTATCATTGATAACACAGTCGATCCGTGTAACGCAGCAGACTGTTTACATTTGAGGTTAGGAGTTAGCATGACAAGTCCCTCTTGTCTGATGAGTTGTCGACAATAACCTTTTCACAGCTCTATGCGGTCATCAAGACCACCTGTAGAGCGGTAGATGTTTTTCCGTGGCATTTTATTTTGCATATTAAAGATGACGTGCTTGGCCATCGCTCCTTTTATTCCGTCTTATGACTCTTTAGTCTCCAGTGATGAGACGTGATATTTCAAGCTGGGCCGTTTGCTTCACAACTCTCTCAAGCAAAAAAAGACAAAAAATGAAAACAAACTTACTTTCTTGAAGGTGACCTAGTGGATGGAGTGCTATGTTTATTGGCCCTGTCTTTAGTCTGCTCCTCCAGTTAGCAGCCTGGGAATGGTAGGAGTTCGTTGGCGCAATCTGACTCGATATGCTGTTGATTTATCAGTCCATGGGGACCATTTGGGCTTGTAAAACAAGAGGTGAAGCCAAGACCATTAAGCTATGTAATCAGCCATGCTGAGTGTGATACCACAGTCCCTACTTCAATCCATTCATGCTCCAAGGACCAAAGCACACTTTTGTTGGTTGTTACGTCTCTACACTTCAGTTCTTTCTTACTTTCTTTTTACTTTCTTTCTTTTTTCTCCTCTCGATTTGTCTGAGCAATTATTTCCACTTTTGAAAAGGTCAGCTCATGCCCAATTTCCACAGATTGAGCATGTATGGGAAGCCAAAGAATTCTCTATAAAGCACTTTTTTTTAAATACATTTCACCGCTTTGGAGTTAATGGTGTTGTTTCAGTGTAAAAACAATGCACAGGGGACTTTCTGTTTCTGTGAAGGGTTGGCGATCGTGGCCTCGACACATGTGATTGTTCCACTTTTCCCCAGCCACAAAAAAAATGTTATCTTCTCCAATTTCAACCCCTAAAAACACTCTAAATTACTCCTACACGCTGCTATCGAAGCAAAGCACATGGAAAAACGCAAATGGGGTGTGTTTTAAGGTTCAGTGGACTGGTTTCTCAGTGGGTGAGGTTGTTCTGCAAACTACTTTCCAAATAGGTTGTATTGACTGATTTCCCCTAATAATGCCTCCCAGGGAGCCTGTCGCATTTGTAAGCAGCCCAAGGGTGGACATTTAACTGTAGCCTTAGCGAGTTTTTTTTCCTTCGTTTTCTGATTTTCTTATTTTTAAAAGGTTCATTAAAATAACATAAGGGGCTTTAACTTTTGCCAAAGAACATGAGGGAAATGGTAATTTGTCAAAGTTTTCATATTGTTATACAACATTAATTTCCATACAGCATACAATTTCCCTAAAGACTGTAGCTTTTCAGAAAGCGAACCCAGGGTCACAGATGTGCTCTGCTAGAATGAATGGAAATAAGTAATGCATGGAGCTACACTTGTGGTCATTAGGGGTGTCCTTCCTGCACGCCTTTCTGCACCTGTTCTACTTCTGTAATGTTCCCGTTCAACGTGTTCAAGTTACTGCACACTTCAACATTTCCATTACTTTGAGTGTAGAGGTGATAGTTGGAACAACCTGAAAAATACCACAAAGTAATATTGCTAAGTAAGTAAAAATACGAGGGCAGTGGCAAACGTTGTAAAATAATTAATTAACAACGATAAAATGAGGAAGCGATTTTCACTTATTTTTATAATAACATTTCGTATTGACTATGAATTTTTAGGTAGCCCACAATGATGTCAGTGTTGAACCCTGGTCTCTTCCTAGGAATGTTCGTTTGACGCCTTTAGCTGTGACCTCACACTCACAGCTAGTATTATAGTATCGTATTTTCTCCTCCTGTTTGGTTTAGTCTACTCTGTTGTCAGCCTCATGCAACATTACAATTTTATCTTGCAACAAATAAACATTTTGAAAGAAAGCAGTAAGATGACACGGTAATGTAAGACATCAAAAAACGTAATCCAGATCTTGGTTTGACCTACTGAATGACTGAATGAGCACTTCAAGCCATACAGCACAACTAGGGGTGCAACAGTTAATCGAACTAATAGATTTAATTGATTATTTAAATATATATATGTATGGGATATATATATATATATATATATATATATATATATATATATATATATATATATAAATCGATTTGAGGGAAAAAAATATTGAAAGATACAAAATGTTCATGTAAATTTGTCGATATAAAAATGACTTTTGTTATAAGTATTGCTGTATTTGTATCTCAGAATTGTTTCTTTTGGTTTGATATGCAAAATGGCCAATACAATTTTTAATCATAAAAAAAATGCTACTCTGTTATTTGATTAATCTAAAAAATAATCAATGGAAAATGTATCAATTAAATAATTGCACAGAAATAAAACGATAGTTGCGGCCCTACGCTTTTGTGTCACTCACTGCTGATCTAAGACAGCAGCCCACAGCTGTCTTAGAGCCGTAGCTCAGGGTTCATGGATGAAATATCATCCCAGGGACAGCAGACTGCCCCAGACCTGTGTGTGTATGTGTGAGGAGGATGTCTGCTCCCGCACTTTTACAGCCTCTCCATCCCTGGCACGAGGCCATGCAATGGCAATGTCCTTTAAAGCAATAACGTACACTAAGTTGTACCGAAGTCACTGATTCCTCTGCCAGTGTAATACTTTGGGCAGATGATAAATGGCCTGGTAACACAGACGGAACAACAATCGAACCTCAGATTAGAGAACTCTAGAGCTCTCCTATTTTCTTTGGGTTGTAAGTTCAACACACCTCTTCACCCGGTTTCCTGCGCTGCTAATATAACTAACATCACGTTTGTAAGGGTTTCAGAGGACATTTGGTGCGGCTCTCACTGTTACAAATCACCGCAGCCACTCATCACTTGCTCCCTTTCGATGAGAACTTACCTCTCATTGGAGAGGAACCCTTGAAACCACTAAATTCCGTTCCACTACCGCAAAAAGGGACTTCAAATACGAGACTTGTGTGTTTTCATTTGATGATAATGATGAGAGGAATGAGGGGGCAGAAGCTGTGAGGAGATGGTAGACTCATAATACCTTCCCCCGAGATGCTTTCCACTAACCCCAATGTATGGGAAATACATTTGTGAAACCGCAAGGTCACATGCAAAACGTGTTCTACCTTGTTAGTATGGCACTTCAGTAAAGGGGGGAATATAAGGTCATGTCATTCACACTTAATATTCTTACATTACTTAATGCTGCAAAACACATTATGCACAACATAATGCTGATACTGATCCTTGCTTCATTATACAGTACTACTTTTGCTCTTGTTTACAATATGTGTTAATCCTTCAATTCAACGTACACCACCCCTGGCCTCGTGTAGCCAGCGGTAACAAACCTTCACCCATTGCTTTGAAAACCAATGCTGATAGTATCCCATACTGTATGATGGAACACCTTTGTATTGGTTCTGTGCAGTGGTTTAAAGTAACTAAGTACATTTACTTAAGTACAATTTTGAGGTATTTGTTTTACTTAGTGCAGTACTTTAGTGGAGTATTTCCAATGTTCAATACTTTTACTTCTACTCCATACATTAACCACTTAAGCTCTATATATTTTGGTTATTTGAAAATTGCCGATTTACAAGCTCACAGCGCGTCGCATTGCGATGCGTTGTGAGCTTGTTCAAAAGAACAAATCGCTGATCTGTTTTTGGGCACGCCAAATATTCGCCTATTATGACATGCCCAGATTAGGGACGCTAGGGTTCATCTGATTAAGACCAACAATTTACATTACATTGTTCTGGTGATATTCGTTGTAAGATGTCCCACTCAATTTACCAAGTAGCTTAAAACAAGCACAGAGTGTTATTTTGCCATACTATTTGAGAGGTCAGTATCTAATCCAACTCTAGCACGTATAGCAGGAAGTTCACCAGGTACAGTTGGATTCTCCTGTTGTCCGCTTGCCTTGGATTCCTCCCTGTGTGTGTGAACTCTTCGTGAGCTTCTTAGTTCTCTGTGGGAGGTTGCGAAGCAAAGGAAGGAAGGCTTTTGTGGTTCACTTGAACCAGAGCGCCATCCGAGAGTTGAGCGGCGTGGGGTCGCCTCTAACAATGGGAAGTACATGTGTGAGGGAGTGTTCTGCAAGCCAACTCATGTTTGCCATCAGAACACAGCGCTCCCCGATGTTCCAGATGTACGTCGTTTCTCAAAGGAAGCTGTAATCAGTGTGCAATAACACCACATTAAGTGCCTGATGATACACTTTTAGTGTGATTAACTACATGTTACCTTGCAAATGTTTTTGCCATGAGGCTCAAGCAGTTTGCCCGATGGAGATACACAAGGCTTCTGAATTAATGCACATTTTGACTTCAGAGGGCCCACAAATGTTGACTGATTCCATTCCCTGTTGTTAGCCTTGCCTATACCAAGACACTTTATTGGATAAGGTGTATTATAAGATCATTTCATTTGACTGCAGCAGAGTCCTGTGAGGGTTTTGTGATACAAACTGTTTACTACATTACTGTTGAACGGTGTGTAGCACAGGACGTCTGGAAGAAACACTCTCACACTGTCTCTGTCTCTCTCTCTCTCAGTATCTCACTCTGTATGAGGTGTTGAACCAGGGCCATATGGCCTGCAGTCACAGTCTGGTGGGAGGCTCCGCTGTTGAGGATGTCAGTGGTCTCTCCACTTGGAAGAGAAGCACGGGAGTCATGACCTGCCTACCCGCTTGGAGACGTGTAAGTAACGGTGTTGATATTGCGTGCCGAGATGCGTACGTCCTGCCCATTTAAAGTACTGTAGAGCAACAGGAAAGCCCAAGGGTACCTGCTTATGTAGTGCTGATATCAGCTGCATACCATGAATCTAGATTCACGCGTAGCTAGTAAATGCTCCTGACCAGACCCTTAGTTGTTTGTGTCTGGGGTTAAGTATTATTGAGGTAGATATACAAATTATTTGATTGATTGATTGAAACCTTTATTTATTCTCGAAAAGAACATCGAGGTTTACCCTCATTTGCAATGCGGTCGAGATGACACACACAAAAATCAACAATTAAGACATATACAGATATAAAACACAGAAACAACAAAATAAGACCATAACAGAAAACTAGTAATACTTGTTATTGTAGGAGTTTTGAGATATTCAGGACATATTCATTAGAGCCCGACCAAATGTAGGAGTTTTGAGATATTCAGGACATATTCATTAGAGCCCGACCAAATATCAGTTAGCCGATATTGGCCATTATTAGACTTTTTGATGACATCTGACCTGATTTTTTACATTTCAAAATATTTCAAAACAATTGCAGATTTGAAATATTTTCAAATAGTGCTGCAGTGGTTATTATAACAAAGACACTTTATAACTGTTAAGGTAGCTATAATGTGCTGTTCCACTGAGCAATATAACCAGCACTTATAATACGTTACAAACGTTGTTATACTGTAAGTTGTCATACATGATTATAACATTTATAACGAGTGTTAAAATGCCTTCTAAGCACATTATAATGCATTATAAATGCAATTATAATGCATTGTAGACCCGGCCTTTTAAGTAAAGTGGTACCGACATTTATTCAAATCAAAGTTTTTACAATTGATGCCAAGATTTTGCCCTTTTTTTCTTTCTTTCTTTTCTTTTCTTTCTTTCTTGTTTTAACAAAATATTGTGCGGGATTGGCATCGGACCCAAAAATCTGGCATGGGTCGCTCTCTATTTCTGGACATATCCATGGTACCTCACACCCTTGAAAAATGTGAGGCCACATTTTTACCCCCATTTCACTTCAAGACTTAGTTTCTCATTAAAACTATGAAACAAAACTTTCCTCTGATGGCATTCTTTTGACCTTCTAACAGACTCCAAAGTTGTGAAGGACTTCTGTGTCTCCAGTTCACTATGTGAGGGTGCATTAATTATCGATTTTTCCAATGAGAATTTAGCAGAAAGTGAGTTGTTGTGGGTTGTGGGGGGGGGTGGGGGCTGGGAGGGGGGCTGCATTATCTGGTGTTCTTATTCTGGCTAGCACGCCTGGCTCTAAATCTTCCATCAGACTTGTGTTTCCATGTCTCTTGTGTGGGATAATGTTTCATCCGCCTTGACGGGGCTGAAAGTCGCACTTGTTCCATTGTAGTCTACAGGGTCTTTCCCCACATTCTCGCTGTCTCAGTGGGAGCACATGCGTTAATGAGTGAAGTCCTACAGATGGACCGTCCTTGTTAAAATACTTACGCAGTCAAAGGAAGACCTCAAACCTGACTTAACACATGACATGACCCGTCTGGGCACATGGGGTCGTCCGCAAAGGGAAACATGGAACAGCGGGAGATCATAAGGCTTTTGTTCTGTCAGACAATTTTTTCCCGCCTGCAGTGGTAATGAGTAAAGTCTCAAATAATGGCGCTATTCTTCCACGTCTTCACCACATTACACTTTGTTTTCCACGCTTTTTAAACTTCTACTTCTACTTTTCGCTCACTGTTTATTTTACGGGGGGGGGGCGTAAAAGAAGAACCAACCGTTGCTCCGAGGACTTTTGTTCTACTCGTTAATGATGTAGTGTAGGGAATACTTCGGCCGCACACTTTCCTTTTATTCTTCTTTTATTCTTCTTTACCTCCCCGTTCCTCATTTTCAAAGGCAAGATGTGTGCATAACACGGTGGTTGATGAAAGAAGAGGGAAAAAAGACCAGCCAGCACATTTTATTTATGGATTTACAGAGGCTCATCTTTTTTCTCTTCTGACCAGGCAGCGGCTGCTGTGGGCATGCTGGCCACCAGTGAATTTATTCCACACGCTCCAAAGTGATGACATACACCCCCATTACAGGCTTTGTTGTTGGGGGGAGGGGGGTGTTTGGGACTAGGATGGGGGGGTGGGTACTTGCTGTGATGCAGTAAGCTTCCCTGTGCAGTTGTTTGGTCTGACCTCTCCCTGCCGTCAGTGACATACCATTAACTACTGCACATGCTTCCACATGCACCTAGCGTCCCCCGTCAGCGCAGGCAATATATTTTGTTTGTCTCTTTCAAAGGTGGCAGCGCTGCCTGGCGCGCTCCTCGCCGCTCATTGGCGCAAGGCTATACGCTGCTTACCGTACAGTTATGTTAATGGACTTTTGAAGAAGTCCTTCAAGAGAGGGAGAGCAGGAGTGTATGTTTTGTAGATGCTTCACATTGCTATTGTTTCTTTTTGAGCTGATCGTGCCTACTGTGAGTCGCAATTAATTATAAAATAGTAAAATGTTAAATGCACCAACCTGCTCTCCTCTCAATTACCGTATGTCAGGAGAAGTTTTAGATTAGATGCTCAACTTACAGTGGACTTGAGAATTCATGTAATAGTGTAATAAAACCCTTGAAAGAGAGACAGCTTTGTCTGAAAGACCTAATGAAATGAAAACAAATATGTTTTTCACACTTTTAGAGCATATTAGTGGTCATTTGCGATATAATTAACAATAGATAGATGCAAAAGAATTATAATCTTTTATGGGTATTTCTATGTCAGAAGCCCAACCTTAATTACACAATGCTCTCACCAGAACACAGTGTATCTGCTATTTTCGGTGAAGATGTTGGGTCTCATTCACAAAACGTGTGTGATCAGATTTTGTACTAAAGCACTAGTCTGATTCATCATTCTTTTTCTTAGCTGGATTTGATCATTAGGTACTCATAATATTAATATAATATAATATTAATAGCAATTATGAAACTGGTTGATCACTTGAACGCAACACAATTGCCTACAAGTCTTACCATCTGATAAAGATGCAGTCTATATTAAATCTGTGTATTTTGTCATTAAACGTAATGTCAAAAATGTAAACAGCACGGAAGTACAGTAAAACACTTGGGCTAAAAGGATAACACAAAGTCCTGCAGACTTATTTCCATTGTCGTCCTATGTCCATTCTCAATCCCGATGTAGGATAGGATATGTTAATTTGAAGGATGTATTTCAGTGTTCAATATCCAGATACAATCCATAATCGGACAGCGGCCTTCCAGTGTGTCCTGTATTTTTTTGTTGTTGTTGTGGTTGTTTACCTCAGCCAAAGGTGAACAATTGTTCAGTAGAAAAAGGCTTATATCCTGTCATGCGTTATTAGCCTATTATTTGGTCCTGTAGAGCACTGTTTCCCAAACAGTGGGTCGGGGCCCACCTTTGGGTCGCAGACCAAATGTTATGGGTTGCGAGTAAATATTAACTTTTTTTCTACTTACATTTAAACAAATATATATATTATTTCAGAATATAAAAAAAAAAAAGTAAACAAATCAATTAAAAACAATTCCAACATTTTACAAAAGTATCTCATAAATAAAATGAAAACATCGAATGAATAAAAAAAAAGGACTGAAAATAGCAGATCTACCAGCTCACAACACGGCACGAAGCGACACATTGTGAGCTTGTAGATCTGCTATTTTCACTAGTTTGGGTCCTGGGCAAATTTCTCATTTAGTTCTTGAGCTAAAAAGTTTTGGGAACCACTGCTGTAGAGGGAAAAAAGGAGGGGGCCTAGAATAGACCTCTGGGGTCTGGTTAAACACATTCATTTAAATCTTGCTTCTTTGTTTAATGTTTTCATCACAGGTTTTAGCATTTGCTTCACGATTTACATGTCTGCATGTAAAACTAAAATAAATAATAATTGTTTGGACTATCTTTTAATTACTCTTCACAGTACGTTCCACAGTCACTCAAAAGCTTGGCAACGCAGAAGAAGGCAAGGTCAGAGCAAATTAATTTAATTCTCATATCAAAATAGAAGAGAAAAAAAAGAGTCTGTATAAAGATTTTTTTTTATTATTTTCTTCTTTTTGAGGGAAATCAAATTTGGTTATCAGAAAGCTATTTCTCCTGGCTGCAGAGAAAGTTAATACATTGCCGGGATGTTCAAGTCTCACTGTAGAATGGTAGTATAAATTTGTGTTTTTCAATCTTTTTAATTTCAAGAACTAAGTTTTCACAATCTGAGTAACGGACCCATAAGCGTCCATTTGGTTCCTACTGTAACTATCTTACATTTAGCAAAGGACCCCCTGAAGCAGCGGTTCTCAAACAGTCCCGAGTTGATGTTGGCTAGAACGGTGCTTCTCAAACTTTTTCAAGTCAATTAAGGACTCCCAAATTGATATGTACTTGGCCACGGACCCCCATCTGAAAAGAGTTTACGCCAGGGACCCCCAGAAGCAAAGATTTGTGTTCAAACTGTTTGCTTAAAATGTGTGTGTGTGTTGCCAGCCTGTTCCAGCTGCAAAGCTGTTTAATTTGATTAATTTAAACGTAGTGGCTGTGGAAACTTCAGAACAGAAGCAGGAGTTGTGACCCTGTTGTGTGTGTTTGCGTGGATAAAGATTGCAGTATGAACCTGAAAAAGCTGTAGAAATGTCAATTCTAAAATGCTGTGGAAATGTAAAGCACAAAAACGTGTACAAAATTCAACAAGCTGTAAAGTGTTGACCTTTTTGGGTCCAGTATGAGTTAAGAGTGTGTGTGTGTGTGTGTGTGTGTGTGTGTGTGTGTGTGTGTGTGTGTGTGTGTGTGTGTGTGTGTGTGTGTGTGTGTGTGTGTGTGTGTGTGTGTGTGTGTGTGTGTGTGTGTGTGTGTGTGTGTGTGTGTGTGTGTGTGTGTGTGTGTGCATGCACATGGTCACAGTCTTTTACCTCCACACACCAGACTAATCCTATCACCTACAGAATGTGTCTGTAGAGGATGTGTGAATATGTGCATCATACCCTAACCTGGACCAAACTGTGTCAGCCCCATGCTGTCTGACAGTCCACCCATATTCCACAGCAGAATAGTCATATTGATCTGTGCACCCCACACACAAATACAAAAAAAGAAAAATAATCTACAGTATACCACGCCTGAGATCACAACCTGCCCTTGTGTGTGTGTGTGTGTGTGTGTGTGTGTGTGTGTGTGTGTGTGTGTGAGAGCCATATATGATCAGTACATTAATCTGTGTATGCATACATAATACATTTAATTTTGGTTGATTGTCTCTGTTTTCGTCTAGGCAATAACTTTTATACCGTTGGAAAAGCCATTTGTTTAATTTAAACTGGTGCTCCATTTGTAAGGAACATGCATTTTGGGATGAGTAGCACAGCTGAGTGTGTGGGTTGTGTCCATGAAAAATGTGCCAAATCAGTTTTTTCCAATGCTAAACAGCTTATTCTGTGGTTGCTATTGACTCTTTCATGGTGGTGTTTGGAGGATTTGATGAATGAAGTCAATCAGTAATTAGGAAGAATCAACACAATCTATTCATCTATAATACACCAAACACAAATTTCTGAACTTTTTGTATGCTGAACGTGTCTATGTAGATCGGCTATTTTCACTATTTTAAAATATTTTTCAACAAAGTAAAAAATGCCAAAAACGTTTAGGGGTAAGGTGGCGGCGCAAGATAGGGCCCTCTGTGTGTATGTGTGTGTGTGTACTATATATATATGTATGTATGTATGTATGTATGTATGTATGTATGTATGTATGTATGTATGTATGTATGTATGTATGTATGTATGTATGTATGTATGTATGTATGTATGTATGTATGTATGTATGTATGTATGTATATATATATATATATATATATATATATATATATATATATATATAATGTATTTTTATATAATTAATTGTATGATAAATGTTCTTTTCATATATTGATGTACACACTTATACATATGACATACACATACTAGTATGTAACTGCATCAGTGTGCAGGTGTATGGATGTGTGCGTACAGCACAGTGTGCATGTGTACAGTAAATACACCACAATATTGTGCGTGTACGTGTGTGTGTGTGTGTGTGTGTGTGTGTGTGTGCACGCACACGTGTGTGAGGGAGTAGGAAGAAGAGAGAAGCAGACAGAATGGGGGAGTAAGAGAGATGGAGGGTGGTTGCAGCTGAGTAGCAGCAGGGGAACAGCGAGTCAGGAAGGGTTCTGCATTGTTGATCCAGTATGACATTGATAGACAGCGGCTGAAGGAAAACTGATAGCCATGTTTGGCGTGCTGCTTCTTAAAGGACGGACGTGACTGCCGGTCCAAAGTCGGCCGAGCATGAATTCAGCGGGCGATCACCCTGAGTGGTCGTGCCGTGCCGAGGAGAAGAAGAGAGAGGTGAGGGTAGAAACTTTCACATCCGACTTACTTGACTTTCCAACTTCACCGTCGAATTATTCTCCGCTTGTACTACTTCCTTCTGCTGGGGGATTTTTTTATTTTTAACATGCCAATGTTTCTCTTCCTTGGCTACAGTGATATGAGTGTGTTTGTTTGTTTCCTCCCGCTTGGCTGCCCTCACACCCTGGTGAGATGCTAAATGTCTCCCACCCACATCCAGCCACCCTGTTAATGGCATGGCAGTAGTGGCTGTCACTATTGAGAGAATGACACACTCACAATGGCTGTTTCTAGCTTCAAGTGGCATAAATTGTCTGGCTCAACCTGAAATTGTCACCTTATCTATGGTAGGTGTGACACGCTCCAAAACCCACACTTTGGCTTGAAATGGACTGGACCAACAAACTTCTTTCGGCTGGTCTCTGCTTTTGCTTCATCTTCAAGGAACAAAGGGGCTTGGCATTCACAGTGGCAGGTATAATGGCTTAATACAGTTATTGTTCGCTTAACAGTCATGGGGTGGTTATCAAAGCCGGATTTAGCTATGTTTCAACCGTTTCAAATGAAATGGGCCCGAACCACCAGGGGGCCCCCGTGGGCAGGTTTACCCCCCCCCCCCCTACAAACTGGTCTGGTGAATAAAACACATTCTGGGCATCATAACTGCATCATGGTTTCCTTTATGTCCTATTTTAAACCTGTTCAGATTTTGTTGTAAAGATTGGCTGATCTGTGCAGAATAAGTGGATCTGCTTGAACATGAGCAGAATTTGTGTGTGTGTGTGTGTGCGTGTGCGTGAGGGGGTCCTGTAATTGTTTAATAAACAACATGCAAGTCAGTGACTTTGTTTCATTTGATTTAACTACAGTATGCGCGACATGCAAACCAGACAGCCTCATGCACAAACTGTTTAGTCGCAGTCAAGTGCACAACCCACAAGATCATGGGCAAAATGCATGACACGCAAACAAAATTATTATTTAATTTTAACAAATTGTAGAGGGTGAGTGAGAGGGTGACCCACAACGGCAGTTTGAAAACGACCCCCGGTCACTATCACAGGGGTCTGGTGATTATAAGCTCAAACGTTCTCCTTCAACTTAGAAAACTCTTGAGTCTTGAGTGTAGCTCGACAGTGCTATGCTGAGCACTTTGCTGTAGTTTCTGTGGAGACCCTTACAGAGCACAAAAGTACTGGGCTTAATTCTAAGAAAAACACTATCAAATACTTAAGCTGTATACTCTCTCTGGTTTGCTTCACTTTTCAAGATATTCACTGACACTCAGTCTAGTCGGTGGCTTGCAGCAGCTGCTGTTCTCTTTTTTCTTCTTCCCCAAAGCAAAACAATGTAGAGCAGCTGAAAATGTTGCTAAAAACCCTTGACAAATTAATCATACTGTAACTGGCAATTGAAAGCTAACTATGCTAGCCATGCTACAGTATGTGAGTTGAAAGCAGCTTTGAATTAAGTGCTCTTTCTCATTTGAGTACAGCTGGCTCTCTAAATTGAGGTATGGTACCTTCACCTGCCATGACCCATCAGTCTTATAATAAACACTGCTGCTTCCATGGCTCAACAAGACACCAGATGTTACTGAGGAAATAAAGTAAAATGGCAGGTTCAAGTATTGCTTTAATGAGTGCCAGTACCATACAGTACATATGGTATGGTTCATGTATGGATAAGCATAGTTTCATCTCATTATGCAAACTGAACAGGCATCAGAGCCAATGCTGTGTGTGTGTGTGTGTGTGTGTGTGTGTGTGTGTGTGTGTGTGTGTGTGTGTGTGTGTGTGTGTGTGTGTGTGTGTGTGTGTGTGTGTGTGTGTGTGTGTGTGTGTGTGTGTGTGTGTGTGTGTGTGTGTGTGTGTGTGTGTGTGTGTGTGTGCGTGCATGCATGCATATGAGGGTAAATATTTTTGTATGTACTGTTAGTGATATGCCTGAGCAGGTGCCTTCAAATGAATAGGATTCAGGTGTTTGTAAGCATGACATTGAAAGAACTATTGTGAGATTAATATGATGTTTTGTGACCTAGTCTCGCGTAGCCAGACAACCTGGCACTTCACGAAAATATATTTTAAAATATCTTTACATTTTATTTTTTAATTTCCATTTCTGCTTAGCAGCAAGCTAAATATACTTAGATGATTTTGATTCATATAAGGATACATTTGCGCTTGGGGAGGAGGCTTCACATCCGGTTTATATTTTAATCATGATCAGAGCTTCTGAGTCCCAGACTGTATGACCGGAAACATTTGAAAATTGTGGGAGGCAACAGTCTGGCCATGCGAGACTACTCCTGACCTGACAATGTACACTGTCTGGTACAAGAGCCAAGATGGCAAGATGGTGGTGACCCCAGACTACCACAGTGAGGAGTTTGACATCCTGGTGTGGGTGTTGCTAGGGGACTCCTTCTCCCTCTTCCGTATAGTCCTGGGGCCATAAGCATCTTAATGGATGTGTTCACATTGTTCATGACTTTATTTGTATGGATGTTTTTCGCATGATATACAGCATGAAAAAAACATCTGGTGGCAGAGAAATCTGTGTGGAATTATATGATTGTGCTCGTATCCACTCCTATATTTTGTTTTTAGTTGAGGAGGTAGCAATAGCGCAAATGATAAACTATTATTTGGTGGCTTACCAACAGCAAAATAAAAGTGGAGTTGGTGGAACTGGTCTGTGCAGTAAATATATTTACTCTGAGCAGCGTAAATGTATTAACTGCATGAATGCTATACTGTATATAGTGTTGCAATGAACCAACCCATGAGCTATGTATTTGCTCTGAAGAGCAATTCTTTGAGGCTGAAGTGGTCGGACTTCAAAAGAGGTCGAAAAGCAAAACAGTGCCACTGGAGGAGGAGAGAGACTTAAAAAACAATTCTCATAATCATAATAAAAATACTGTACGTGTATGGATTATGAGTTGTCTGGTGTTCATACTGTAGCGTTCTCTCTTCTCTAGCGTGCATATTAACGTCCAGGCTGACATTAGTGTTTTACTGAGAAATGTATCGACCCATTCATTCATGATTTGCACCAGCAGGGAAAAAGTGCTTTGAACCAAAGCAAATTTTCTATTTCATGTTAATATAATGGGCAATAAAGTAGCAAATTTCTATCTGATCTTGACCAGAATGCACCAATTTAAAACGCACAAACGCTAATGCTGCAGTGAAATTGTATTGAACTCAGAACACAGACTATTACACTGAATGTAAGAACTGCAAGAAATATCACATCGATAATTGTTCCCGTATGATCTCTACTCACAACTCTTTTTCGACAGAACAATTCTCCCTGTTATCTGCATACGCTTCCTGCAAAGTATGTGGAGAGGCGTGCAACTTCTCACGTCAGGTTTTCTCTTTGTACATCCCGATCGTGTGAAGACTTTTGCTCAGCATCATTTTTATGTTTTCACACCCTTCATTCATCTGGCCCCTGGACTATGCACTTAAGGCAGACTATCAGTAGACAAGTGGCCTAACTTGACGTGCGTCAAGTTAGGCCACTTGTTCACATTGGAAGTGTCAAACAGTTATTATTCATTTATAATTGCAACCGCGTCATACCGACGGCCAACTCAAATGAAACAAGGGATGTACTAAACACACATGCTCGCGCATGTTTATTAGTCTATGCTTCTCTGTAATGGACAGTGGCTAATATAATATGTGTGAGCATGTTGCTGCTGCTGCTGTTTACTGTTTACAGTATGTTAACTTGCCTGTGTTCTACTGCGTGCAATGCTGGTGTGTCTTTCTGTAATGGAAACCTATTAATATGACTGTTTGACACTTCCAATGTGAACAAGTGGCCTAACCTGACATATGTTAGTGACACTTTGTATCTGCCTGAGCATTTAGTATAGTAAAAAAGCAGGTATAGTGAGCAGTTTTGCACCCCACAGCAGCAGTCTGACACCGCAGTAATGATTGCGCCGCTTGATGGCAGCGCTCTGTAGATTCGTCTATAGAATGCTAGCAGCGGAGCTCTAAGTATGTTGATCTAGTCTTAGTATGTCTGTCCACCACTTTGGTTCCAAAAAACATATCTCAAAAACCACTGGATGCGGCACCTGTAGGACAGACTTTCCGGTTGGGTTTAAGGAGCAGCTTGGCCTGGTATTAAGCTCCCTAAGAGTCTAAAAGAGTATTTTAGACTCTTAGTTTTGTTTTAGCAATTAGGTGGCACCGGTGAGGATCGAACCGGGTGAAACCTGGCAGTGTTGGTATTACACATTATGTCCACTGAGCATCCCAGTGCTCGCTCATTCTGCTTGTCTGGGTGTGGACATGATCCAGCTCCATGTATCATTATGTTTGGCTATAGTGCTAGGCATGGGACCGCCCTTTGTTGTTGCTCCACACAGCGTTGCTTTTCTGCTCTTTTAATTCCTTTCTCTGTTGCTGAGTACAGATTAGTCACAGTTGGATCACACTCTTTCCCCCAGTACTGCTCACATAATTCAATTATTTAAGAAGAAAAATAAAGTGTGTACCGCGGGAAAGGCTAAATAGTTGACTTAGTGGAATTAACACACTTTATTGATTAATGCGTCCCTTTTTTTATTTTATTTTTTCTCCTGTCCGTATTTGCATAAGCTGTATGAGTGTTCCAGGAATTGCTGTGTTGCATTTCCAGATAACATTGCTTGCACTGCTGTTGTGTTTGGGAGAAGGATTTTGAGAGACGAGTAGATTAATTATA
This sequence comes from Gymnoscopelus braueri, assembly GCF_963280865.1. Taxonomy (NCBI): domain Eukaryota; kingdom Metazoa; phylum Chordata; class Actinopteri; order Myctophiformes; family Myctophidae; genus Gymnoscopelus; species Gymnoscopelus braueri. Next base: position 39,645,497 of record NC_137607.1, on the reverse strand, counting down.
TTAATCAATTCTCATGGAGAGATCAATACTATACTTGGAATTGCAATTGATAAACCTGAGAGGAAATGGCACGCACGATAGACAACGGCACTGTTGTCGAACAACCCTATACAAGCAAAGGCCGATATTTGTTAGTAAATGAACTGTTTCCCCCCACATCTGCTGAGCCCAGAGATGAGCTGAGGATTAATTAGTTCAAGAAGAAACATCCCCATAGGCAGCAATTAATGATAAACTTATTAGACATGATGTTGCCCATGAGGTCTGGATTTTGCTGTTCTGCCCAGGCTCCTGGTGGTGTTGGTCTCCCAGCTGTCAACTCACATGAGTCTTGAAAAGGTGTGTGTGTGTGTGTGTGTGTGTGTGTGTGTGTGTGTGTGTGTGTGTGTGTGTGTGTGTGTGTGTGTGTGTGTGTGTGTGTGTGTGTGTGTGTGTGTGTGTGTGTGTTGTTTATAATATCAGGGACCAGTGCACATTAATAATCCCTAAATATAATATATAATTTTCCATAACCGTACTAAACTGTATCAGTAAAAAGGTTCCTGGAATGATATCTTTTTTGCAGTTGAAGAGCTGGTACCAAAGGCACTCAGTAGAGTTGTAAATCACAATCTTCATTAAGGTGGAATACCATATTGATTTGTCATATAATTATTCAACATTTCACAAATCACAGTATAGTAATGATTTGATTCAGTGTCTCATGATCGATATTAGACGATATGTTGTGCCCAAAGTTCCCGATATGTGTAACCAACATGGAAGTCTTCTAATCTAGAACATTTTCATGCAATATGGAAAAGTATATACACTTTATGTGCTTCTTCATCACTTATATATATATATATATAATGTCAGTTGAGGCATCCTGCATACTGGCTCTTAAGGGTTGTCGGTGCTGAAGAATGAGGGGTGATTCAATAAGCTCCCTTCTCGCAAACACACTACAGCAGCTGCACCCAGGCCATTTACAAGTTAGTTAAAATATCCCCCTGAGCACAGTCACCCTGGCCTGTCATACTAAACAGCTGTGTGTGTGTGTGTGTGTGTGTGTGTGTGTGTGTGTGTGTGTGTGTGTGTGTGTGTGTGTGTGTGTGTGTGTGTGTGTGTGTGTGTGTGTGTGCTCGCTCGCTCGCTCGCTCGCTCGCTCGCATATACTGTACACTTGTCTGTGTACCGCTGTATAAAAAGAAACCAAGCCAGTCAGTCAGAATTCCGAGTGTGTTACGGGGCAGCCACTTTACCCTGACCTGCCTGGCTCTCTAACAATGCTACCTGACGTTAGAGAAACAGCCATGTTGTCAATACGTGTAAGCCCAGGTTGTGTAGCACTTAAGATGTTGGAGATGATGCTAAAACTCTTGGGTCCAAGAGGCTTTTGGCAGATGCCGTTTTCACAATTACTATGTTTACCCACTGTGTTTGCCCAAGGGTAAAAAAGAACAGTTGGCTGTGTCTAGACTTCATTACAATTCACAATTGAATGCATTTAGCAGACGCTCTTATCCGGAGTGACTTATAAAGAGAAAGATCAGAGTAAATGGCATGAGCCCTAGTCAACAAATGACAGGGTAAATGGCCAAGTAAATAGAGTGCAAAGAAAAACAATTAAGTGCTACACAAAGTAGCTTGGATGCCAGGTAAACATCAAACCTACAGTAGCATCTGTCTAAACAACATACAGTGCTATCTAAATGGCATTCTTAGCATTTGTGGTCATGCAGAACATGTATCTAAAAACATGTGAACAAGTAACCAACATAAATCTGCATACTATAACTAGCATATATCAGAAAATAGGCAACCGTAAGTGATATTGTGCCATGTGTCATATGACCTGCCACGTAAGGAAACAATGCCTTTTTACAATGAACTCTCAGGAAAGTTTCTAGCCTGAGAACTGACATCTCAACGTCAGCCAGTGACAAATTGAGCCAAGCAGCCCCACCGACAGCCCTACGAGTCTCATGAATTCAAATGAAATGGTCATATGATTAACAGGCTGAAATGAGTGAAATGCTTCAAGGGGCCTAATCCAGACTGCCTGATTGGAGGGGTCAGGATTGCAATTTGTATTCCCCCTACTGAGGTTGATGGTTTTGGGAGTGTGGCGTAATCAGACAGTGCCCCCGCTGGACTGTCTTGGGCTGATGTGGGAATGCATGGGGCTGGTCAAAGCTCTGTGGCAAACCACAGCCAGCTCTAGAATAGGGATGCTGGGATTCAAGTGGTTAACTTGATTGAAGAAGAAGAATAATTGCATAAATAGTGAAGAACTGCTTGATCATTTATTCAAGTAAATGTTCAACAGTTGTAGAACATTTACTTGGTATGCCCTGATGAAGGCTTAACTGCCCAAACATTTTTTAATAAATTGATCAATACCTTCTTGATTGTGCGGCTATTCTTTACTATTTAAAAAGTGTTAGTGCTGTGGCACACCAGTGAGTGAATGGTCAGTGCACCGACCATGTGGTTGTAAACTCTCCGGTTTTACTCCATGCAGGCTGAGTCATGTGCTCACCTTCCTGTCTCTCTACACCCGGGGTTCTCAAATTTTTGTGTGGCCCGCATTAAGTCAACATTAAAATAAATGTAATGTTTTTCTAGAAATATATTAGAAATTATTATTTTTAATTAATAGTGTAATTTCCCTTTAAATCATCTGATTAAAAAAACTAAAAAAATTGAACAATTTAAAAGAGGCTTGATCTTTCAACAGTATATTTTCAAGAATGTTTTCAAATCCAGTGAGTATTGATATCTCATGAAATTGGCAATTTAGCAAAAGGTTGAAAGATTGCTTTATGAAAGTGGGTGACATCGTAGAAGAATCCTAAATTCTGAGACATTTGTTTGTCAAATGACTTTGTTTTTATTTATCGGCATATTTTCTCGTGCGGCCCTCCATCCAAAGCAGGCTCTCCAAATTGGCCCTCAGTCAGCAAAACCTTGAGAACCCTTGTTCTGCACTCTCCTATCAAAATAAAGCAATAGTTGCCTACAAATACGAACTCTGTTGATCTAGAGTATGACACAATTTAACCAATGAACCACAACCAAATAGCAGAAAATAATTAAGCCAATCTACAGGCTCACAACGAGAGCACATGTTATTTTTCTTTTCTTTTTTTTATACATTTTGAAAAAGGTGAAAAATGTCATGTCATTTTCATGACATGCCCAAAATAGGGGCAACATGTTAAGTAATACTAAGCTAATCCTAGATCACCAATGACAATGAGTGACAGCAGCCTGACAATATTCTCGTGATCCTCATAAACCCCCAAATTCTCTGCTTCCTGCCTAAAGGAATGGAGAACTGTGGAGTCATTATGGGAGTGTATGTCTCACTCCTAAACATGGCTAAATTAGGAGTGATTGTGGGCGAGGAGGATGTGGTCGTGGTGGGTTGTGTCGCAGCCAAGGGGTGTGTCAGGACAGTTTATTAGCGTAGTATGTAGTATGTGTGCAGTGCATGTACTGTGTGTGTGTGTGTGTGTGTGTGTGTGTGTGTGTGTGTGTGTGTGTGTGTGTGTGTGTGTGTGTGTGTGTGTGTGTGTGTGTGTGTGTGTGTGTGTGTGTGTGTGTGTGTGTGTGTGTGTGTGTGTGTGTGTGTGTGTGTGTGTGTGTGTGTGTGTGTGTGTGTGTGTGTGTGTACCCAGCCCATGGCAACATGGTACGGTGTGTGCCTGGGCACAGCTGCACCACTGTTCTAACATGGACTCATTACTGAATCACTCCATCGATGGCGTGTCTGCAGTTAATTCACAAATTAGACCTCAACAATGCCTTTATATTCTAAACTCATTATGAGCACATCTCCTGTGATCTGTGCTTTATAAGGTTAGGTGAAGAAATGCTATAATTTTCTTGCCCTGGCAGGTTCACGGTAGTATACTACATGGCACGTATAAGGACATACCGTACTGTACTGTACAGTACTGTACATGCACACCAAGTAACAGGTGTTCACCATAAAAATGCAGATTGGTCCCTCTGGGTGGATCTTAACTATATGCCACAGTGCTGCCAGCATTAAAGTTTACTATGACGTGTGTGTGTGTGTGTGTGTGTGTGTGTGTGTGTGTGTGTGTGTGTGTGTGTGTGTGTGTGTGTGTGTGTGTGTGTGTGTGTGTGTGTGTGTGTGTGTGTGTGTGTGTGTGTGTGTGTGTGTGTGTGTGTGTGTGTAATTACATGGTTAATGACCCCCCTCTTGTATTCAGCTGTTTGTTTGGAAGAATAACAGCTTGTCCCATCAAGGGAGTCACTCAGACATAGCAGGTAACAAGTAGTAACCAATTCTTTCTGTTTATTTTTATTTATTTTAAGTTTTGCATCATGATTGCAGCCAGCTGCTTCTCTCCCTGTTCGCTTTAGCAGATCGTCGAAGACTGGTGCAGATGTGAGGAGACAACCCATTTAGCCGGCAAACTGCATTCTGCGAACCGCGCTCAACTCGGATGAAAAAAAGAGTGGAGGAGAAAAAAAGTGGTGATCATGTCGAACCTTGATGGCACCTGCAGATCCTGTTCACACTGGAACATTTTAATTGTCCAAGGTGAAAAAATGGTGTGTGTGCGCGTGTGTGTGCGCCTCTGTCTAGTTTAGACAAACAGCTGGTTTCACAACCCCTTCTCACAGTTGTCGCTATTGCTGTAATGAGGGTGCTTTTTTTGAGCAGTGGAAGTTGTGAAAATGTGCCAGTTTACCTTCCCTGCACCCTGGATCGCTCTGTCCAAAGTAGATGTGATGGGGACCGGAATGGCAGGAGAGAGTTACTGTCAAACACACAACAGGCACAGATATCATCACAAAATTAAAGAGATAGAGAGAGACAGACTGAATCCCCATGCCCAGACAAGCAGCCCCTTTGAGCACTGCACAAATTAAGTCTCTAGACTATTATGCAGTAAAGGAAAAAACACACACACACACACACACACACACACACACACACACACACACACACACACTCTAAATCAGGAACAATAACAGCATAGGTTATTTTTTTCCCAGCCCACTGATTAACTAACTCTCCCAGCGAACGACCAAAGCAACATTAGCAGAGGAAACAAAGGCCCCTTTTATTTATCATTTATTTTGAAAGTAATCATAGCTCACTCGGGCACAGCGAGGGTAATAAATATTTACTCCTCCGTTTAGAAACGTGAGCCATATAAATTGTTCCTAACTCATGCCTTGAGAGCCACTGTCCTTGATGATAACAATATCATTTAAATGCTTTTATTTATTTATTTTGTTTTGCATAACCCTCGTTTTCCATCTCTGTCTGTCTGTCTGTCTGTCTGTCTGTCTGTCTGTCTCTCTCTCTCTCTCTCTCTCTCTTCTCTCCCTTCTCTCTCTCTCGCTCCCCCTTCTCTCTCCCCTCTCACCCATTATCTCTCTCGTTGCCTCTCCCTTTTCCCCAAACACAATGTTAACAAGCTTCTTTTCTGCCCTATCTGGTGTTAGTGAGACAGCTTGACAAAATGATGTGTGTGTGTGTGTGTGTGTGTGTGTGTGTGTGTGTGTGTGTGTGTGTGTACAGTATGTCTGTATCCGTTTATGTCAGTCTGTATTATGCCAGTGTGCCACGCATGAGGCCGCATGCGTGTGTGTGTGTGTGTGTGTGCGCAGTATGTCTTTATTCGGTGCCTTTGTGAGTATGAACTGCACACAAACACTTGGTACAAATGCACAGTAAAAGTATACAAATGGAACTAAATGGACCCTTGCTGGTCCATTTGGAAACATTTGATTTGACTGTGTATCCATGCTTGTGTTCATGTCTCCCCACTATACCGTGCATGCAAGGCGTCATGCACGATAACCAGCCGTTGTCAGGGCTGCTCCCGACGCTAACAATAATCAGGGGATTTGATTGCCAGTTCCCTCAACCTCCATAATTGATGACTCCAATATTTACTGTGTGCTACCTGTGTGTTGTAAACATTCATTACACAGGGTCCATTCCCAGATACAGTAGGTGAGCTGAAGAGGGGATCGGGACGCGTCCAGCCTGCAGGGACCGCCTGTCAGTTTGACTAATGACAGAAATGAATAAAATCTCATAATTACTTTAGAAAGAAGAAACGGGGGGCCACAGTCCCCACCTTATCTCTGTCCAATATGCATTTTAAAAGTTTTCGGTGCGTTTATTAAATTCCGCCTCTCTCTCTCTCTCTATCTCTCTCTGCTCCCCCCCCCAACCCCTCCACTGTAATACATTACAGACAGACTTCTCAAATTTCAAATTTAATTTTCTGCTCGCCATACACACATGACGGGGCTTGGGATAATCAGATTGGGACATTATTGTGTTTCTATTGACATTAGCATTGTTATTATTTTGTACTGTGTAAATATCAGTAACCGGAGCGTGCCTGGCTGCTCTTCCAGGAAGGGATTATTTTGTATATTTATTTTATTCTAATGTGCTCTCCTGAAGTTGGAGGGGAAAAAAAAATATCAATTTCAGAATGATATCTGATGTATTCCATTAACAGGATACAATACGGTGATGCAGTATTACTTTGTTGCAGAAGCTTCTGTGTGTCTAAATGTGAATTGGCTAGCGGGCGTTTGGCTGTGTGTGTGTGTGTCGTGACTCTGACATACAGGAATACGGAGCATCTTGTTGGCCCCTGCAATACAGGATACGTAGCATATGTTGGCCCCTGCAGTGCAGTCTACTGTCAGACTGAAGGGCCCCTTAGTATGATGTCAGCAGGTCACGTAATGGTTCCTATTAGACAGACAGCCACCACAGGTCATCTACTGCTTTTAAGGCTGTGTGTGTGTGTGTGTGTGTGTGCGCGCGCGTGCGTGTGTCTTTGTGCTTAAGTGGATAACCCTGCAGTAATGTGTATGTTTTTAAGTAATTGAATGTGATTTGCAGTGCACCAAGTCTTTCCCGTGTCACCAATGTTCAGCATCACGCTGGAGTGCAAAGCTCTCAGTGAAATCACTTATAGATTCCTAGAAAGAAGAGGACAGGAAGGACAGAGAAAGAAATGGAGGGATGTTAGGAGGGAGGAATAGAGGGAGGAGTGAATGAATACATTGACGCTAATGGAAGCACAATACTGTATGTGTGTGTGAGAGGGGGATTATATATTGTGTTAATATTGTGATTTAAACTTCCGTATTAAACATTTGAAAGGCTAATAACACAGATTTAAAGGTCTTCAACAATGAATGACTAAAATGAACATCATTTTATAATACTACATAATAATCTACATTATATACCACATAAATAAGGCTCTATTACTTCCCATACTGGCCCGGGTTTGAATCCGACCCCAGGCTTTTTGGAGTATGTCTAACAAAAGGAGTAACCTGTTTTGGAATGAGTCTGGTGTGCAGTTAATACTTGTTTTATTCATCACACAGGTCTCATAACAGGTCTCTGTGGTCTGTGTGTGGAAGAGCTTGGTTATAGGCTATTGCCTCCTGTTGTGTTTGTTGCATGCATAATTATTTTTATTGCTAATTTGCTGCAAAAACTTCAGTTTTCTAGCTCCCAAGCCCTCATTTCAAGAAGAAAACATTCTCTCTTTTTTGTATTCTCTTACCTCTGCCAGTTTTTCCCTGCCTATTCAAAACTCTCTGTGATGATTTGCCTCGGGATCGAAAGTAACAACTGGCGTCCCTATTTTGGGCATTCCAGATTTGTTTTGAAAATAGCCAATCTACTTGTACAGTAGGTAAGCTATTTTTGTGCAACACCATCATACAATGAAGTATAACTTAGGGTTTAGGCGGGTGCCTCTAATTGGTAATGTCAATGCATATACGTACATCGTCAAGTGTAATTCTTCAGCACTCATGTAAAGCATGAAATCAAAATTTCAGTTTTATTTCAGTCTATTGCGTAGCCCTAATGGAGATGAGAAATGATGGGAGGATGGAAAGAAGGAAGGCTGGAGGGAGACCGGTGGAGAGAGGTTGCGGGGGTTGGAGGGGGCTCTGCTTAGACAAGTGGACTCCTTTGTGCCATTAGGGCTAGCGGGCAGAGTGGTGGAGAGCCAGCGTTCTCTATAGCAGGGTTTCTCAAATGGGGGTACGTGCACCCCTAGGGGTATGCGGATGTACTGCAGAGGATACGTGAGAGAAAGTGAAAAATTTACAGAATTGTTATACTGTTATGATGATTAACGATAAAACATTAACAAACTTTGTGTGAACCTGCTGATCTGTAAAGTGTTAAAAAAAATGTGTCAAGGACTTGAATAGCACAGCTGTCACTGAACTGTTACTGCAATACTTAATTGCTGTACTTAATATGTTTTTTATTTTGAACATATTGACAAAAAAAAGTTTGAAGCTGGTAAAGGGGATACTTTGATTCAGAAATCAGGTATAGTGGGTACTAAATCCAAAACATTTTGAGAACTGAAACATTTTAGCATTAAGGACCCCCAAATTGTATTTGGCCGCGGACTATTTTGAAAAGATTTTGTGCCAGGGTCAGGATTTGTGACGTGTTAAGTTTTATTGTTTAATGTTTAAACTGTTCTTCATTTAGCTGGGGACCCCATGGAATCCCCTCAAAGGCCCCTGGGGGTCCCTGGACCCCACTTTGTGAATATACACACAATACATACACGTCCTTTGCATATAATGTGTTCATGTATTTGTACTGTGTGTGTGTGTGTGAGAGAGAGAAAGCTTGTGTGTGTGTGTGTGTGTGTGTGTGTGTGTGTGTGTGTGTGTGTGTGTGTGTGTGTGTGTGTGTGTGTGTGTGTGTGTGTGTGTGTGTGTGTGTGTGTGTGTGTGTGTGTGTGTGTGTGTGTGTGTGTGTGTGTGTGTGTGTGCGTGCGTGCGTGCGTGCGTGCGTGCGTGCGTATGCATCTGCATGCCCCCGCCCACTCTGTTTCTTTCTGTGGAGCAGGAGGACATACTCTAACAATCACCTGAGCCTCCCGACTTGATTTTTGCCCAACTGGCGACTCTCTAATGTGTTTTTCCCAGTTAGAATCCCACATAGAAACATAATGTGGCATATTTGTGTCTTACGGAGGCTGCGAGTTGATCATGTCCATTTTTCATGCTGTCAGGTTAATTATGGGATTGAAAGGGGGAATGAGATTACCCCCTCCTCCACAGACAAACAGGTCCACACACAGACGCTTGCGTGCGCACAAGCACGTGCACGCACGTGCATGCGCACACACACACACACACACACACACACACACACACACACACACACACACACACACACACACACACTCTTAAGTGTTCCAATGAAAGTCTCAATGTACCATTGTAACAAGTTACTGGAGTGGAGTGAACAGCTTACAAAAACTAAAAAGGGGAAATCGTCCAAGGTCAGGCAAATATTTATACATTTTTTGTATTGCGGTGAATGGAACTGCATGGTCTGTGCGTCCTGTTCTTTACCTCCATTAGGTTGGGAAATGGAAAATCTTTCAGCTCCCTTTGTAGCCATTGTTAATGGTGTGCTGTTGCTTTTGTGAGCGGTCCCCTGCTTACCGAGGGGTCTGCTTGATTTAACCAGGAGAGCAAAGACATTGTCGCTGTGCCTCAGTGGAGTTTGTGTGTGTGATGAAGTTTTCTTCTGCATTTGGTGTAATCAAAGAGGGGACGGACAGCTTCTTTTTTTTTAAACGAGAGCAGATCGTTGCCGCATAATGAGCTGGACTTCCATCGGCAGCGAGAATTATTTCTTTCTTATTTCATTTCTTCTTCTCTTGAAGCGCGACGGCTCGAGGAGTTGTTGGGAGGATGAGAGGGAAGAGAAATCCCATCGCAGACTACCTTTCTTCTTCTCCTCTTCAGGTGATCACTCTCGGTGTGAGTTTGAAGTCGAACGCTCAAAACGAGGCTACCTTAAAGTGTTAACATCTTTGTATGGCACCCTCTACTCTGCTGTCTTCAAGTCCTGATTGTTCTCTCATGTAACAGGTCCCCCCTATTAAGAGGATGCATGGTGTAGATCTGAGCTTTACATACGCAGGGCTCCTAGACATGTAAGGAGAGCACCTACAAAGAGTCTCAGCCCCAACAATATTATACCAGGATGAGAAGCATACTGTTGCTTTTCTTGTCTTTTTTGTCGCTGACAAACACAGGCATCATAGGGAAGAGTGGTAGTGCTTTCATGTGCTGGTAGAGCGGTTGAATTAGTCATAAACCGTGAAGTATGGAGCTTTACTTAGAAGACAATCCAAGACCTGTGGGGGGAGGATAAATTGAACATGGATATCAAACAAGTGACAGAAGAGGAGGAGCGTTAACTCTGTATGCTCCTTTATGTGCCGATGCTTACATGTTCATAAACACAGATTAAACACTAACTCATTAAGATGTCTTTCCGTCTCACATTGGCGGGTGTCGGTTTGCGTAATAAGTACATCTCTTTTAAGAGCAAGATCCTCTAATGTTCACACGCAACTATTCATCTATTATCCTTGCTGATCTTGTCAAATTGCCGGTCTATGAATATGCCCCTCCTGTGGTATATCTCAGAAAGTCACAGGCTGCTTAGTTGAGATGGAACGAGGCTCAGTGACGGCGCCCAGCTGGCCACGGTTCCGCAAAGGTGGGCTTCGTGACATCACCGCAAGTGACGCGTGACGAAACCTCCCGCCGTGCCACTCGCCAGATTATCTCCCGACAGACGAGGACCAGGGCCACCTTGGCGCTCTCTCCCACGCAATGGCACACCTACCTGCCTACCTACCCCACCTCACCTCCACCCTCCCCCCACCCCCCCGCCTAAAAGGCGTGAAATGCGCAGCACGTCGTTCTAAATACCCCCCCACCACCACCCGGCTCCCCCTCCTCCTGCTTCCTGTCAGGTGATGACAAGTAAGTGGCAGGGGAGGAAGAAATTAAATGCAGTGCCCTGTGTTTTTTTTCGCTCTCTCACCCTTCGCTCATTCTAGCTGTCAATTAATCTCAATCAATCCCGTCATTTCTGTTTAGCGTTGTTATGGCAACTCCAGCCTGTCTTCCCGTCCATCAGCATATCATAAATAAGCTCCACGATACACCCCGCGTCATCTCCACCCTTCTATCAACTGTTGGCAAACCTGTCCCTCTCTAATTGCATGGTAGGAGAAAATAAAGAGTGCCGCGCCTTCTGATCATCATCAGCTCGATGGTTAGGTGGGGAAGGGGGGTTGAGCTTGAAGATCAAGAAACAAAACCCACAGAATTGTTTGATTGGTGGGACATGGTCATGTGGGATGGGATGAGCTCGTCTCCAAAACCCTCATCGTCTCTTAGTATTATTGGCTCTGTAAGTGAAATAGATAAAGACAGAGGAAAGAGAGAGAGAGAGAGAAGCGGGAAGAAAGTGACAGAGAAAGTCATCTCCTCAACAGAGGCGAGACGTGATCGGCTTCTAACGACCCTTCCTCTGGCTGTATTTGACTAAAGCGCAGGGTGAAGCGACGCTTATCAATAAAGTGGGTCTGCCACCATGTATTATGAACAGTTGACGACTGCGCAGACTCGGCTCGATGGCACCGATGTGATGCAGGAGAGTGACGCTGTCAATCTGAGCTTCCCTCTGAGAATCAATTAGGTGATAAACAGGCCTACATGTCGTTGGCTGATAGGCCTTCCCATGGATGTCCTGGGGCAGGGTAAACTGACAGTACAGCTCTGCCATCAGGGATGAAGCCACGGAGAACCAGTGTGCCACTGGTTGTGCCACTTGAGAGGATGCACCTGTGTACATTTGTGTGTGTGTGTGTGTGTGTGTGTGTGTGTGTGTGTGTGTGTGTGTGTGTGCGTGTGTGTACTATATACTGTGTGTGTGTGTGTGTGTGTGTGTGCGAGTTTGTGTGTGCATGTGTGTGTGCAACTGTGCATATTTGCATTGTCTGTGTTTGTGCCTGTATATCCATGTAGGCCTGTGCGTGTGTGTACGTGTGTACTGTGTGTGAAGTGCAGTTTACCCACTACAGTGAAGCGTAAGCTGATGAAAGTGAATTTATGGTAGACATACTACTGTATTATGTGATGGTGATGATAAAGATGATGGTGACAATTATAGTATGAATAAAATGGTGATACTTGCACTGCTGCTGTTGATGCGATGATGATGATGATGATGATGATGATGATGATGATGATGGTGGAGGTAGAGGTGGTGATGGTGATACAATTGCAGGTTATATAATAGTGATGATGGTGCAATGAAATGACAAATTGTATTGATGTTAGTAATGATGATGAAGATTGCGGCAGTGTTTTTGATTCTTTTTATTGCAGTATGTCATACTGAATGTATGTGTGTGCTTTTAGTGTGATGAAGCGATTACAGATCATTAGAAAAATAGAGTGGTGTGTGTGTGGGCATCTATCCGTGTATATCTATGAGGTTATGCTTCAGTGTATGTGTGAAAGAAAACTAAAACAGAACAGTACAACGATACAATGCTATGGTAATGATTTGATGCCAAAATATACTGCAAGCGTAGCCTAATTATTGCTATACATCAACTTACATAACGTACATTTTAATAAGCATATAATGCTTAATATAATAATTCCCTTGGCAGAAGCCAATAGTGATTTGACCAGGCAGGTTAAATAAAAAGATGAATTAAATATACTGTATATATTTATATATATATATATACACACACACACACACACACACACACACACACACACAGACACAGTATATAGTACACACACACACACACACACACACACACACACACACACACACACACACAGTATATAGTACGCACGCATGCACGCACGACGTGTGTGAATAAAATGATTTTACACACTCATATACCCCATCAAGGGTGTGTGTGTGTGTGTGTGTGTGAGTGTGTGAGTGTGTGAGAGAGAAATATTTTATTTTTTCATATAGCCCTTTATTTTCACTTTCTCTTTTTTATTTAACCTGCCTGGTCAAATCGCTATTGGCTTCTGCCAGGGGAATTATTACATTCTCATTAGGTGTATAGATATTCGGGTCTTACACAGAGCAGCCCTTTTCATGTAATTAAGTGTATCAATATAATGAGATAAAATTCTAATATTGCCTGCCTCTGTGTCACTTTATTCCCCTAAAATTAAAATAAAGAAATAAATAAAATCCCACAGAATTTTAATGTGTGGTAGCGCTATTATTACCCTCATTATTTTCTAATTAGCAAACTGTACACTACATTACCGGCAACAGAGAGCTCTGCTACTGTATCCTGCCATAGATCACTGCTATCTGTAAATAGCAAGAAACTCAATATCTGGCATGGAAGGATTGAGACAAAGGATAGATCACTGCCAATAGGGCTGTTTGAAAAACTGTTCCAGCATGCTGGGATAAAAATGCATTAAACCTAATAAGAGCCACTCGTAGCCTGTACAGAGAGGCATCTAAAAGGCTTGGCAGAGAGATCGAAAATGACAGGCAAAATTTTGCTAAAAAAGAAACGCTAATTCTGAGCCTTACGAAAATTACAGAGGTATGGAACTATCAGCGGAGAGCAACGGGAAACTGACCCCCTGCTTGTTTTTATCCTTATCACAGGACCTGGAGGGTTATCCTTGTCAGGGTGAATTACAGAAGGAATGTATCTGTGGTTGAATCGGAGAGAGAAGCAACTTAACCCATTTAAACCGTGTCATTTTAGATTTTAGCATTGGCTATTAAAAAAATAGCTCATCTACAAGCTCACGGCGCGTCACTTCGTGCTTTTTTTATGTTTATTTTTTTATAAGTGTGAGAACAACTGATTTAGAAGGCATTTGTAGAATCAGGCACCAGGTCTTAATGGGTTAAAGTACAATAACCACTTTGCGCCAACGATGGTATGTAGCGTAGCGTACTGTAAGCCCCCGTGCACAGCCACATTGGACAAAATGGTGCACGATACACTAAAACTCACACTCACTGCATTCCAAAAAAGAGCAATTTGAACCATGATATTTATACATTTGGGCTCAGTTCTAGAGCTGCCCTCTGCCGTAACACTCAAGCAGCTACAAGTCATAGTTTGTTCTCTGCCTTCTTGATTTGAACGACAAATTGGTGGTTCCCAAGCCATGAGAGGCCACTCTTAAGGCATGGAATAAAGCAGCAGTATATGTATGTCAGCAGTGAGTCGGTTGGTAGCGGCGCCATCTTTCCCTTGGCTCTGTACCAGGCATTGTTCCATGCTGCTGATGAACACGCCCATCACAGCAGCCATTTTGAATTGTAGCACATCCTGATGATCTCCGGACTATTTTCTGTTTGTGTAGAAGCCAAACATTCATCCGCACACACACATACAGACTACAGCAGTGCAGTGTGACTCTATTGCATTCACCCCAGTTAAGGTCTTTCTTGATATACTTCGTCGCACACCAAACATAGCAGATCTACAAGCTCGCAACATGTCACGCTGCAATGTTTTGTGAGCTTGTAGATCGGATCGCGACAACCGTGCGCAACTAAGTTTAAATCCGGCTTTATATTTGCTCACGAAAAAGAGCCTTCTACCAGGGTGCACATGTAGCGTGAAATGCAAGTGGCGGACGAGTGACAGTGTCAGCTCGTTTTCTCCACCTTGTCTGTCGGCCCGCAGAGCGTAAGGACCGGCTGGCTGGACAGGCGCGGGGCTGCGGGGGTCATTGTGTTGCGTCGGGAGAGATGTGCTGAGTGAATAACCTCTTCTGGTAACAGCTGTCAAATCCACCGGAGCAGAGCGAAGCAGAGCGCGCCGTGGCAGAGCGGGCCCAGCTAGACCCTAAACCCGGCCACTGAAGTGAAAGGGCTTGCAGGAACACTATCTGTCCGGCTGCAACCCTAGACAGGGTGTGATGGCCACGGAGGGTGGGGGTCGCGGGCTCTGGGATTTGATGGGTGACCACACCGAGCCTCCTGTCGGGGGTCTCCCAATACCCAAGGCTGCTCATTGTTCAACGCGCTGCTCATCTCTTTTATTCCCCCCCAATGCAGATTCCACGCACAGCAGTGCAGAGCACGCAGGCCCAACGGCAGCCTGGGCCGCAGCCTTTGTGGAGGTGTCACTCGCCAGCGTGGCGTCTCAGCATGGTCAGCCAGCGGGCATGACAGGGGATATAGACCCCATGAAGGAGGATTAGTCCTCCAGCTATTGTCCCTAGGAACGCAGCAGTGCTGGATTTGGGTGCGCGGCTATTCAACGACTGTATTCCTGTTCTCCCGGTACTTGACAGGGACGCTCAGTGGCCTCCGTTTTCTTCTTTGTTTGGCTGCTGTATCAGAATGTGTAAGAGTCGTAACCCCTGTTGAGACCCTTATTATCTGCGTTGACGTGAAGAGGAAAGGTGTGACGTGAGATTCCGCTCTCGTTCTTCTGTTGCCTGACCCACAGGTTAGGGTGTTTTTAGTAGGGCCAGGCAGAAGCTTGGTTCTCCTGTAAAGTGCACTGTTGAGGCTGTTAATGCTGAAAAGAGAGGACGCTGACCTGGATGTAACTTACAGTAATAAGGGTTTGGTAGGATTTGATGTTATGAATACAGAATTGAGGTTTTCCTTTCTGTTTTTTTTAGGGAGGAGCTGTCATTGGCTTATATTTTGTTTTCACTTTTTTTTATCATTAAAATGCAACTAGTCATTTAATTGTCAAGGTATACTATCTTTGAAAATAATTAATTATCAGCATTTTAACAATTCCGCAGGTGCGATGACATCTCACCAACGTGTGATCACATCCATTCTCAATGACAAAATAATTTAACGCATTCATTTTCTGAATAGATAATGATAATTACATGAAACACACTGAGAGACACGTGGAATTATGTTTTCCTAAATCCAAAATTATCCAAATAAATAGATAAATATATCTTCCCCTGAAATACAGAACCATCTGCACTCACTTCCTCCATTGAACTGAGGACAACGAAAGAATGGATGTTTAGTATAAATCATTCTGTCCAGTAGCTCTGAGGCCCCCAAAAAAAAACAGCCCCAGAGTGCTCACTTCTATGAAGAGTGAAAGAGCAGTTTGGATGGTAAAGACTGTGGAAAATAGTGATGGATGGCTCCTTGGTCCCTCATAGAAAAGACAAAAACTGGCAGGAATTTAGGCTGCAGCTCATGGAGATAGATTCAGCTTCAGTATGAAGAGATGTTTCTCCCCTGTTGATTGTTGTCTGAGACAAAGCTCGTACTGTAGATCAGCTCAACCAATTCTTCAGCATTTTGGTGCATGCATTACCTGTAACTGCTATACGCCCCTCCACTCCATTCCGACCCCATTGTGGCGTCCTGTGAGACGCAATGTACAACCTATACCAGTGGTTCTCAAAGTGAGGTCCAGGGTCCCCCGGTGGTCCTAGATCTGCTATTTTTAAAACCTTTTATATATATATATCCCTGCTGTCGGGCAGAAACCATCTAACTCCAAAAAGTTCATTTATCAGGAAATGAAAAAAAAGTTGGTATTGTGACTTTATATATTGTCAGATACTTGCATGTGTCATTATATTATCACCACTTTACCCAAATCCAGCTCAATTGGAGTCCTGAGGTTTTGTCCATCATTGATAAGAACAGCTGACAATGGATCTCCAAGCTCACAATGCATCACAACGCGTGAATTAATGCCCTGATGCTTCATGACACTGCTTATATAGGCCTACAATAATAAGCAGGACTTTAAATATTACAATAACTTCTGCAAAGAGGGGTACACAGAGTTGCATTTTCAGTAGAACTAGCAAGAGAAATGCTATATGAACTCATTTATTGTCATATCGCTCTCCTCAGAAAACACTATAGATTTTAGAAATATAATTAATTGTTTTCATAACATTAGCGTCAGTGCTAAGTTTGATAAACAGGTACACTGCATAGTTACTTTTAACAGACTACGGGGCAAAAACCCTGCCTCGTTAAAGTGTGTTTTATCTTCCTCTCTGCAGCAGCTCTGAGCTCTGTGTGCCAGGCAGGGGAGAGGGGGTGGAGTTAGCTGCTTTGGACGACAGTTTGACGAACCAATGGAGTTAGCTGGTTTTGTCAGAAGCGCTTTTTAATACTTTTCATTAGTCCAATATTTTTTTAACCAACACAGACGTAAAGGGTGTTCAATAGCGTTGAAGAAAAAAATGAAGCTGAAAATGGAGTTTCTGCCCGACATCGACGATATATAATTTTGTATTGATTTTATAAGACATAACAGACAGGTACATCAACAATAGACACAATACATAACAATAAAACAAACAAACACCAGACTATAATGCATAATAAACTTCAGCATTAATTGAGTAATTAACCTATCATGATGATTAGTGGTAAGTACCACAATTCAAAAGTTGGACACATTAACAGTTAGGCCTATACAAAGCAAAAAAAGAGTCAAGATGACCAGTGATAGGACCCCAGATGTACTGAAATGCTGTTAAACTGTCTTGTTTGTTGCAACGCAGCCTCTCCAGATGTACAGCATCACTGATACAAACTCATTAAGCCATCTAGTGAAACAAGGAACGGTGGAAGTCTTCTCTTTGCTCTCTCTCTAGTGTAACTACATTTTCAAAACCTTTTGACAAGTCCTCTCTTCTGGGGGTCCCTGGCACACAACCTTTTTAAATGGGGGTCCGTAGCCAAATAGATCAATTTGGGGGTCCATGACGTGAAAATGTTTGAGAACCACTGGCCTGTATAGTATGTTGGCTGAAATCTGTCTCGGCTCGCGTCTCATTACTTCACACAATAAACAATGATTAGTTTGGAAATACCCCCCCGCACACACCCCCGACCCCCCCCACCGGCTCAGATATAGAAAAATGCTTTCACATGCAAACAAATTATGTGATCGCGCTGCTAAAGCTGCCAAGGCATTCTCCAGTGTTGATGATACAGTAAACAATCCTCCATTGTGACTTCATCCCGACTTAAAAGTGAATTGCAGACATATGCTCCACTGTACACTGCCGGGCTGTGTTGTGCCTCCACTATTCCACCCCCATCCCGCCATGCACACACACACACACACACACACACACACACACACACACACACACACACACACACACACACACACACACACACACACACACCTCCCGTCAGCTCTGTTTAGCAAAAGCTTTTTTTGTTCCGCATACCTTTCCAGGAGATATTGAAATAAAGAGAAGGGGAGAAAATCTCACAAAGCACACAAGCGGCGCTTTGCCAAGGAGCAGTCTCTAGACAAAAGCAGCTGTATAACCTCAGAAGTACCACCAAGTGCTGAAATTGATTTTTCTATTACAGCTATTACAAACGCATTCGCCTCGAGACTGGTTCTCATTTATGGGGATTACCAGGAAACACTCAACCAGTAGAACATACTGTATGCATGAGAGCACCGCCATATTTGTTTGTGGGTTCTCCCCGACCCCCACCCACACACAATTATTGTGAACGCTGACATCACTGTAAGGTGAGTAACCCGGTCACGGGTCGCTCGCAGGTCGCAAACAAGGTTTTACCGGCCTTATACCCAGTCAGACCAGCTATGATGAGGCTGGTTGACTGGGCGTACCAGCCTCTATAAAGGCCTTGATTGCAGCTGCTGGAGAGCGCTCCTCCATGGGGTATGAGGGACACTTCAACTCCGCTCTCCAACCACCGCCATCTGTCTGGCATGGACCCCCTCACACACACACGCGCGCACGCACACACTACCATCTCTTCAATACTCTGTATATCGCTGTTACCCCAGCTCCTCGCACAGTATATGCCAAGTGATACTGTAATGTATTGGGTGCTTAAGGAACATACAGTAATCGTTCTTTATTGTTGTTTTTCCCCCTCCATTACAGACTTTGAGTTATGCAGTGTTGAATGCGAATTGTTTTACGTTTTTGTCAGAAGAAAGGAACATGTTCATGTAATCATGTTCCTGTGTTCATCCTTTTTGGGGGGAAAAGAAAAGGAGAAAACCCTTGGGAAATATTGTTTAGGATGGCGAAGTTTTTAGGTTCTTAATGAAGAGTTAATGTACTGTATTATTAATATAGCATTGGGTTATTAATTGCCTAGTATTTGTGATTGATCTCACATTTTAACTGCTGGCTTAGTTGGCCGTGTGATTTGTGACACAATAGAAAAATATCTTTCTGCAAACGCACTCAATACTGTGCTGACAGGAATGTGAGCTATTGCTTTACAACACAGTGTGCGATGGCAAGACGTTGCCTCACTGCCTTCAGGTTGTGCCTGAGTCTGTACTCTACATCAACCTGCTGAACATTTATCTTACCATGGAGAGTCACAAGATCTGTACAGTATGTAGAGAAAGAAAATGAATACAATTTAAAACAAAGATGTTAAGCTTTAAACCTCTATATTCCAATAATAATCATTTCTCAGCAACAGGGTTCTCCCCATCTCTCCATAGGGATATCAATTTTCATCCAATCAGGAGAGAGATCCCCACAAAAATAATGTATCATAATGTTCCAGTTTCATTTTTTTCTGTCCTTTTTTTTATTTATTGTTTTCATCACTTTTCATACCATACTGTATGTATCTTGTATGAGTTCTCTCTCCTGATTGGATATAATTGGATAATCCCAACCTTTACTAAACAGCCGCTGAGACCAGGAGGCCGCTGTTACTGAACAAACTCGCTATATAACAATGATTATATCAGAATATAGAGTTATTTAACACTTATTTTAACAAAAATAAATATCACTTACATCCCCTTTAAAGGCCCTTTCGCTGATTGCACTGGTGCCCCCTATTGAAACACATTCTGGTTTTGCAGCTGGTTTTATTTACATATTGATTATATTGAAGGGATTGAATGGGCAGGGTTTCTCAGCAAATGTGGTACTGTCTTTAAACACATTTGGAGAAAATAAAAGGTTTTGTTCAACTTTTTTTAAACAATGATTTGTAAACAATGGATTAACTAAATCATGATTCTAAAGTAAACACTTTCTTTTCCATCCACCAGGCAGAGACCTAACATACCCAACAATTTACGGTCAAATAAATTACAGGATGTATCGTCTAGTGTAATAAAATGTGTGTGTGGGAGATTTTGTTCCCCCCTTCAGCATCATTTGGGTAGCCAGCCACAACAGAGAGACGACCAAGTGTGGGTGGTGAGCAGACGTGGCACAAATCTGGAGTCGGTCAGTAAAAACTAAAAAGTGTAAAAATGGACCATGTAAGTTAACATAGTATTTTGTTGTGCATTCTATACTACAGTGGTTTGCAAAGTTGGGTCCGGGGACCCCCAGGAGTCCTTGGGGGGGTTTCAGGGGGTCCCTAGCAAAATAATAATACGTTTTATTTGTAACACACTTTATATTTGAAACAAATCTCAAAGTGCTACAGGTTAAAAACAGAAAAAGAGAACAAGAAAACAACAATAATAATATAACAGTGAAATGAATAAACTTCAAATCAAAGTCAGCAAAACACAGTAGAAGTTTAAAAAGATAAAACAACTACATCTCTATCTAGGCAAATGCCTTGTTAAAAAGAAAGGTTTTTAGTCCCCTTTTAAAAGCGTCAATGGACTGTGGTGCTCTCAGACGGTCAGGGAGGGCATTCCACAGTCCAAAATGAGTCAATATAGCATCAACATAATTTCTAACCACTTTAACCCTAGGCTATTCGAAAATAGCCGATCTTCAAGCTCACAAGTGACGTGTTGTGAGCCTGTAGATCTTTTTTACTCTTTTTGTTTTCATCATAAATCTTTTATGGTGGTCCCTGACACAAAACCTTTTCAGATGGTGTCCGTGGCCAAATACATAACTAATTTGGGGGTCCTTGACATGAAAAAGCTTAAGAACAACTGCTATACTGGTCCGTTCCATTTCTCGGAGCCGGCATATTCATCTACAATCAGCCCCGTAATTAAGGAGAACAACCCAGTAATTATCAATGAATCAACTAATACTACGATGGAGCTAAACAAAGTCCAGCTCCCAATTCAAGCCCACTGGCCACAATTATTAATCAAACGCGGCATTATATGCCAGCCATTGTTTATAGATATTGTATATATAAAGTGTGTGTGTGTGTGTGTGTGTGTGTGTGTGTGTGTGTGTGTGTGTGGGTGTGGGTGTGGGTGTGTGTGTGTGTATATCTATATAACATCCTTATAGAATATATTTTGTGTCTCAGTTTACGCTATAAGATATGCCACTTGTTTATTAAAAGATTTGCACTGTAAAATGCTGAGTGTTGATATAACTGAAAGGGTGTAAAAATAAGGTACCGTAAGGAGGGGGGGGGGGGGGCGTTAATTAGCTTGGATTATTCTTTGTTGTAACACAATACACAAAGCTAGTTTTAGGGAATAAGGTACTATTTTATTTGCCTTCAAATGTGTTTAAGCAGTTGCTTGGCAACTTCCAGTGGCTGCCTCTGTGACCTTAGAACATTGTGGTGTGCTTTGCAGCCATGCATTCAGTGGTGCAGTAAATATATCACACAACACATAACTGTAATATATAACTAGCTATTAACTTCCCGATGAGGAAGAACATGTCCTGAAGTCGGTTCTGAAATGTTGTGTTTAGTGGTTTCTTAAAAGTTGTAAAATGTATGTTTAGTAAAGGTTGTTCTGCATAAGAGTTAATAATAATGACAAATTAAAAATGTAATCCCACTGCTGGATTGAGAAAAATAAAGGCAACAATGCATGTTTACATACTTAACATGTATTGTTTCTCTAATTATAAAATCTCTAAAAAGCATTATCTATTTTAAATGAATATAAATCCATGACAGATTGTGTTATTTATACCAGACATCAAATTGCTCGTTGAATTATTTCCAATAAAGAGGGAAATGTCTTTATAATTACATACTGTACATAATAGATATTTGATTCACTTAGCATGGATACTGCTTCTCTACCCAACAGAATATTACGTCTGAGTTTTAGTACACAGTAAAATCCTTAGTGTTCATTTATCAAACTCTGAGGTTGTGCGTATGTAACAAAATTGGACCTTGTCCATCTTGTCCAATAGTGATGGATAAAAAAGGTGTGCTGAGGAACGTCTGCTGGAGATGCAGCAACCCACTGTGCTCACTGCAATTTACTTGATGCATCTCTTGCGTGGGAAAAAAACGGAGGACCTGCAAATTGCTTGACTCAGGGCCTCTATTTTCCATCAATACATTCCCTGTGCCCCCTTTGGGCATTTCGAGCATCAAAATGCAAAAGAATCCCCTGATAGTGTCAGCAACCCACGGCTCATCTCTAAAGTAAATGCCGGCCAGATGGAATTAACCCATTGATACCTGGGACGCATCTGTGTCACTTTTAGATTTCTTTAGGCTATTCAAAAATAGCAGATATACAAGCTCATAGCGCGGCACC